>NW_020624820.1:1011602-1344887 GCF_003573695.1 Papaver somniferum | reverse complement strand
TAAAGAGCACCAAAGAATGTACATGTTTCAATCAGATTTCAGCATGTTGGTATTTACACTCTTTATCGCTCGGTAGAGTTAGATGTTTAGACCATATTCAGCTAACTCGGACTTAGATGCTTAAAAACAAACAACACCTACAACTGCTAAAATGAACATCAATGATTCAAGGTTTCACTCTATCGAATGGGAGAGCAGGATTCCAGGACAGAAAAGAACTATATATGCAAAAACAAGAACGATATATTATGTAGATATCATTTTGCATTTTAAGTAACATAAAATTTGATATTATGTGTCCTAGTTTTCTGTTATCACAGTCTATTTTCAGTTGATGCCATGTCACATTACAAATATAAATCCAACTACATAACAAGAACCATCTTTCTCAAAACAACTATTCAAGAGCTAATTCTGAATGGTTAAAAGTTAATACTGGAACTAGGTGTTATTTATTGAACTTAATGGTGGTTCGTAAAAACTTAGAAGCAGTTCTAAATGGATAACTTGGAATTTCATATATGCTTCCAAGTTTTCTGAATCAGTTTCAGCAGAACAAATATTTTTATGATGTCATGATCCTGTGACATTACATAAATACATCTAAGTTCTTTTTAGTAGCACAGACAGGCGACTTTCTACTACTGCTAGGGAAAATCCAAATTCAACTAGTTAACTGTAACCAATTTTCTGGCTAACTACTACTCAGATGATATTTCTAAATGGTCAAAATTAATCAACTGGAACTGGAAGGTTATAGCATCCAATTATTAATAAAAACTCGAAAACTTATATAGGTTCTCATTGGGGTCTGCACTGTTACTTTCCCCTAGTTTATTTCTTTTCCTAAATTTCTGTGAGTGGAGACTTCAATATCATATTCTAATCTATGAGTCGAATTTGAATCTAATAGTCCACTGATGTTATTTTACACTAGCTAACAATATAACAGCAAAAATTGCAAAGTAAACCTAAGACGATGTAACAGTAGAAACCCACTCACCTCTATTTGGTTGTCTATTTGTAACACTATAGCCGCCAACAAAACTGGCGGAACCTTTAGCTGTAACATGATTAACATCAGAAGCTCCAGTGCCCATCCCATAACCAAATGAGCTAGATCCGTCGAGCTCTGAAGTTGCAGATCTCCAAGTTGGATCTCCATAAACTGAACCACCACCAAAAAACTCACCATAACCACCATCATAACCTCCATTTGATGAATTAAAAGATTGAGTCGGACCAGGGGCACTACCATTGTTTCTGCTATATCCTCCTCCTCCCAATCCATAACTACTGTCCCCATTTCCGTAGCCAAGATTTCCACTAGAAAAGTTGGAAGCATTCCCTCCACCTTGAGCTGATATAGGAGAGGAACTCCAATTGGTACCACCATTTCCAAATGAACCAGCTCCCAAATTTGAATTTCCAGAGCCCATAAAAGAATGTGAGCTTGAGGAGTTTGAGCTGTAGCCTAACCCCCCATTACCCCAGACATTACGAGTGGTTGGGCTTAATAGAGAGCCACTTCCTCCATTACCACCACTGAAGCCTATGGAACTAGCATATCTGTTGGAATTGCCATTGTAATAAGGGTTCAACCCCCGACCATACCCAATATTAGCACCAAAATTACCAGCCCCACCATAGCTTGAGTTCAAGCCGGGTTCAAAATTCATCCCTAATCCATAACTAGGAGGGCCGAAAGGAGGAAACCCACCTCGACTACCAGCAACTGGACTGAATCTACCATCCATCCTAACACCATATCCCCCAACCAAGCTTGGACCAAATCCCTGAGAATAACTGTTAAGAAGGCTATTGACTCTGGTTAAACCATAATTATATCCAGCTAATGGGCTTCGGCTGGGTCCTGGAGATAACTCTTTTGGCACTGCACGTTTGACTTCAACCATTTTACCGTTCAATTCATGAAAGGTTTTCTGTAACACTTTATCTACAGAATCCTCTGACTCATAAGTGATAAAGCCAAAACCTCTTGGTCTTTGAGTATTGTGGTCATACATCACTACAACATCCGTGATCTTCCCAAACTGTTCAAAATACTGCTTGAAGTCAGTCTCTGTGACTGTCGATGCTAAACCTCCAACAAATATCTTTTTGGTGCGAGTGGGCACAGGAGATCCATGAATGTTATTATTGTTTCTGCCCGGAATATGTTGTTGATCATCCCGGGGAACAGCCTTTTTTGCCTCAACCTGCCAATTCAGATAGGCAAAACATCAACACTAACATTACTTTACCATAATGTCTACAATAGTCAGACGCTAATCATCGTCCCTGAGAACTATTCGAATTTTCTAAAAGAAAGAAATTTTCAACTAGGATAAATCTAGAAATGGTTGACCTCATAATTGGTAGTTTAACATGAGATTTTTCGATGAAATATATGATATAACAAACCGTGATTACCAAATTCTTCTCATTTCGATGAATTGAATCATGATAAGAAAGACTAACAGATTCTAAAGTGACTACTTACAGTTCTACCATCAATTTGATGTTTATCCATAACAACTCGCTCAGCAACAGTTGGGTCTGCGAATACAACGAAACCAAAACCACGGGCGCGACCAGTAGTCCTGTCTTTCATTATCACAGCTTCAACGATTTCTCCATAAGTTTCAAAGTATTCCTTGAGACGATCTTCATTTGTATCCCAAGATATGCCACCAATGAACAGCTTACCAAGATCGGATTCCATCCCTGGCTGCAAATTCATGGCACTAATCATACATTTCCAAAATCAGAACATACAATTTCGAATGGAAACAAAACAAGGTGAATTGAGTAAGAAATTCAGTGAGTACAGATCTAATTGAGTCATACATAAATCAACATTGGCTTAAGAACCAGAATTGATCTAATCCAATTAGATCTAAATGTAGATAAAATTACCTTATCTTCAAAATTCTGCTCAAACTTAGAAGATTGGCTTAACGAGATACAAATCCAATGGGGCACTCTGAAAACTCAATTCAAAAACAACGAATACAAATCCTTCATGGTAGATAGAACGAATCAAATAAACTTATTCCTGAAAATATCAAAATTCAATTACCAATCAATTAAACCAACTCAAAAGGCAAAATTCAGATTCAAAAAAAAAAAAAAACGAAAAAGAAAAGCAAACCCACCGATTTAAAGATGCGAAATTTAAATTAAAAAAGTTTAAGATCTGAACAGAGGAGGTTTATGAAGAAGAAGACCAGAGGACGCGTTCATCATCCTCCCAAAAGGCCTCTCCTTTTTCTCTCAATTCTTTATTTTCTTTTTCTCTTTTGGTTTCTCTTTTAATTTTTTTCACTTAATTGAAATGATGAAATCGATATATATATACAGTAATATTGAAGAGGTGAGAGAGAAGGAGGAGGAGGGTCTGGAATCGAAAAGGTTACAAAACAAAACAACCATATTTATAGTCAGTCACTCAGAGAGATGATGGGTTGGTAATCCTCTGGCGACTTTTTTCTTAATTTTTTTATTTTTAATTTTGCTGATTTAGATGATGGGTGTCATGATTTTTGCTCGAATTTTATTGTAGAAAAAAAAAAGAAATTTATTTTAATTAAATTATTTATTAATATATGGAAATTGAACAATAGAGAGACAAAATTTTGTAATGAACGGAACAAATTGGTTTAGGATCTTGACTACAGTGAATTTTTAGTATAAAGGTATTTTTGTTTCAAGAAAAGTAATACTGTGATACTTTTACCTTAAAAATAGGCTAAATTGAAAAGGCAAAAATATCATTTTTCTTGATCATTAGTACTGAAACGAAGGAGGTGTTGCTTTACGCTTTTCTTGATTATTTTTCCAGAAACGAAGGAGGTACTACTTTGAGGAAGTTTTTGAACTTATTTGGCAACCAGAAGCAAAATGCTTATGCTTCTTTAAAAGTAGAAATTAATTTCAAAAGTCAGAATTTATTTGCTTCAACTTGGCAATAATTTTTCATAACGAACTTATGGAAGCAGGGTTTTTTGTGAAAAAAATATTTTGCATTTGATTTCTTAAATAGTATCCAAATAACTTCTCACTATAAATAGGTACGTGCTAAAAAAAATTAGTTACAACTACAAGTGCAATTTTGCGTACTATGGGAACATTTATTCATATGTGGGAACTTGGTTACAAGAATGGTATGAAATCCTGATTATAGGAGGCCAAAGATGTCCCATAATTTATGGGCAGACGGTCCTAATTACCCTAGGCTAAGGAAAGGATTTGTGGGTGTAGAGCTCAATGATGACTTTGCAATCTCTTGTGGTGGTGCATGGGTCTTAGGGGATGGTTTCAACACACTATTTGAAGAATCAATGAATAATCTTTTTGATCCCCTGGGCTCAATTTCGCTTATGCTAATTCTAGTTCTACGCCTGTAATGAACAGTATATATAAATGGCTTTTCTCACCGGAGATTGAAGAACATTACCCCATGGATCTTCAACTGGCTCAGCCAAGACCTGCAAGTGATCGCATCCCACTTCTCCTTAACACAAATGTGGAATCCTGGGAACCGACCTCCACCATTTAGGTTTGGAAATACCTGAAATAGCTGGATGCAAAGATCTAACTACATTGAGAGCATCTCCAACAGTGGGGTAAAACCCTTCTCCCTCAGCACCCAAGACTTCCCAATATTTGCCTAAGGTAACCTATAACTACATCAGGATCTGCAGATGACCCATCCAGATTAATGGCGTGATATTCTAAACCTCTCCACTGTGAGATCAATGCAAAATGTGGTCTTCTAAAATAACTGCTAATTATCTCAAGAATGATCGCCTTTGGTGCTGCAGCAACTATATGAGTGAGACCCGCACCATGTGCACCTATAATAACCGAAGCATCTTGAATGGCACGGACTTGTTCTTTCATGTGCATGTGGGCAAACAATCCATTAACCAAGTTTACTTCGCAACCAAAAGAATTATTGTCTATCCAAACCTTCAGAGAATCAAACACTTCTTGCTCATTGCTTAGCCTTGATTCTACTCTGCCATCATGACGGGGGTGAGCTAAGTAATCTTCTCTGCGGACAAAGAGGACATTATGTCTGGGTACCTGTGACTTCTGCGCTCTGATTTCCTCTAGAGGAAGACCAAAAGAAGCTCTAATCATTTCGCCAAACTCGGTTAATCGAGCAGTCTGCAGGTCATTGGGATTGTGCCAGAGACTGTGTGCCTCGGCTCCTTGACAGTTTATGACTTCTGTCAGCCCCTTAAATAGTGCTGTTTCGTACCCTAAAGGAGAAAGTATAACATGGCGAAAACAAACTGAACCGCTGAAGTTCTTCGCATATCTGAGACTTGAAAAAAGCGCACTCCAGGTTTCTTCTAGTTGTGACTGAATAAATTCAAAGAAAACCAATAGTATAAGTATTTATGGAGATTGACAGTTTACGGAGTAGAGAAGATTGCCAGAAAAGAACTGCTTCATCAATCATTAAACAGCAACACTGGATGAAGAAAATGTGCATATTCATTTGGAAGGACGGACATGGAATGCCTATTATTGTTGAATATGGATATGATATGAACATGGCATAAGAGATAACATATATCAAACTTAGGCCGTTCTACATCAACACCTACCTGGAAACTATTACTTCCTCATTGGTCTGAGATCTTAAAGATGGGGATACCAAGGTAAGAGGATTTTGGTTGGAGAAATGAGCTTCAAGTCAAAATAATTGAGGGTATTTATCAAGCTAAAAGGACTTAGAATTACAAACAAGGAAAAATATGCTTTCAGAGTTAATGCAAGTATATGTCCCGCCCAGTGATTGAAACAAAAATTTCAATTTGATTAAACACAATGAATGATGTACCAAGCATGAGCTATAAACAAAACACTATCACAAAAATTAACTGAACCATGCATCAGATCTAGTGGTAACCCGCTAAGAGGAGAACAGACAGAATTAGGGATGAAATACAATGAAACAAGAATATAAATATCTGCAGTACTACACCAACTTAAAGAGTCGACACGAAAGCACTGACTGACACAGAGACATTATTCCAGTAGTGACAAGTCTCGTTACAATAGCAATGAAACTGCATAATAAATAGGAGGGAATCACAATAACAGAAAGAAAAGATAGTGGAAGGATAAGTGAAAGAAACAAAGCCTCCCTACTTATGAAAAGCAAACAAGAAATATGCCAAACATACCTTACAGTGCCCGTCCAAAAAGACCAGATGAGGTCGAGTTGGCACACCAGTAACCCTTGAAGCAGCATATGCGCTATACCAGTCTGTAACTGTGTGAAATAGGTTGGCGTACTCGAAACGTGTTACCAGAAGTATTGGCTCTTCCACCCACTGCAAACACAAACAAAGAACTCAATAAAAAAAGAAAGAAACAAGATTGACTAACTATGGTTACCACGCAGCACAGAAATACAAAAGTGCAAACCGTTCACATTTTAACTAACATCTGCTGTTGTGGACCTAATCTCTAGAAACGCGCAAGGGATGGAAAAAAAATTGGGTAATGTGTTCATTTTATCGGGTGGTAACGGAATGTAAAGACGCTGGTGCATAGGTATAATGCCTTGTTAGATAGATTTAAAGTCCCTATTATCTTGTACACCCCTGAAATAGTTTGCATGTGTCATTCAGCGGTAACCCTGTCATAACTTCGATTCATGTTCAGTACAAAACAAGAATACTTCTAAACAGTCATAACATTAGATAATGGCGTCTATCTGATCATAAACTCTTGCTGCCCAAACCCCCACACCAAGTTACTTTGGATCTTTGATGGCAGTTCAGAAACTTTTGGCTAAACCAAGACAAGAGTATTAAAAAGGGCAAGACAGTAGGGTACAACTAATCCTTCTGGTTATGATCAACATCGTAAACCTATAAAGTTGAATAAATACGCAACATATAAAGTTGAATAAACACGCAACATATAAAGTTGAACAAATACGCAAGTATCCAAAAATGGGAAAAAGGAAGAAAACTAAACACATGAGATCTGATTCTGTCATTCAACTGCCACACTAGAAGAAAGTTATTCCAAATGTGCACTCTGAATTGAAAGAGAATAAAAGGAAGCTCTTTAATTAAGGTTTATTCTTAGTACATTTATGTTATTCAAAGTAGCATCTCTACTAGATAAAACTACTCGATTCCGTTCTCAATTTATTGCATACAATTATCAACAATCAATCCCACCTTATATATAATGATTCATGATAAACCCTACTAATACACCACAAACAAACAAGTAAATCTAAAAATTCACAAGGCAAAAAACCTATAGAAACCATTAAAAATCAAGGCTTTAAAAACAACAAATTAAAAATGAAACATGAGAAAACTGTACCTGCGAGCATTTGAACTCCTCGGAATTCACTAATCGAATCGAATCAAGCAAACGCCGCATGGTATGCCTTACAACAACACCTTCAGGAACAAACTGATCAAGAAACTCTTGACTCACAAGTTTATTTCCATTAACCCTCTGATCATTACCAGCTTCAATTTCAAAAGATCCTGGTTCAAATGAAGGCAATTCCTCTTCTTCACCTCTTCCGATAACTATTTCCAAATTCTCACCTCCCATAGACATACTTATTCTATCTATATTCATCCTAACTCTTCCTCCTTCACATATTGAACTCTCTAAAGTTTCACTGTAAAAACACCGAAACCACCCACCACCACCATAATTGGCTGATGTATGAATGTCAGGAGATCGAATCAATAAATCAATTTTCTTATTAAACCCACTTCCAAAATAACCTTCACATGATTGAACACGAACATTAGGGTTCAAATTCCAAGGAGAGTAAGAAGGAAGTATCGGCCATGATTTTCCTTTCAGAAATGAGCTATTTTTCTTCTTTTCTTCTTCTAATAAGGGTAGTTTCGTATGGTTTTCAATTATGAATGATGGGTTTTTCTCAGATTTGTAATGAGAAAGATATATGAAGAAAGAAATTGAATTGAGAAAGAAGAGATATACCAGCAGTTTTAGTAGAAATGCTTTTCTCCTACTCATTTTTTTCTTTCTTTCTCTTTCTTCTTCTTCTTCTGTGGGGAGGGTTTTGTGAAAAAACAAGAATCATCATGCACTAAACTTGAGATTATTAAAGACTTGACCAATCATATCCTGACACGTCAGTAGTGGTTCTTACGTTTGATTAATAATCGTGTTAACAACAAATTCTAGATGGTTAACACAATCTATCTCTAAACTAACAAGAATATAAGGAGATAAATTAAATAATTGTACATGTCAGTTGCGATGTTGTTTACGCACTTACCATTTGAAGTGAACAAAACTTACTATAGTACAGAGCTCATGTAACTAACTTACACAGCTCATGTAACAAAACTTACAGAGCTCATTGACTAACTCTTTGGTTCTTATAGAGCTCATGTGACATTTAATCTTTTTTACCAATTAGGAAATAAAGATTGAGTATTTCTTCGCTCGGCTATTACCCGTAGTGATCCAATTATCGCATGGTATTATATAAGGAAATAATTCAACAAGGAATTAAATATATTTCCTTAAGAGCTTCGTGTAAAAGGTGGTGTGGCCTTATTACGTAACTAAAGAAAATTTCATCTCATTTACTTTAGAGAGTTGCAGTTCATGAAGATGGCATACTTATCATTATGACGTACGAGCGATCCTTATAGCTCAAGTACTTTTGAATATCTCAACTTCTTTAGAGTATCTTAATGTCGCAGAAATGGTATACTTTTAATTCCACAAGTACAGACAACGAATTTAATTCTTCGTAAAAAAAATTCTTTATTTTAGCTTTAAAAAAATGTTTATTGAACAAAGATAACAAAACTATCAAATTGGGTAAGTGTATTAACTGGGAAAATTTCTTATTGTAACTAAGGCTGCACAAGAACCGGTTTGTTGTCCCTGGACCGGACTGGAACCGGAAATACCGGACCAGAACCGAACTGGAACTGGAGTAAACGGTACAGGGACCGGTACTAAAACTTGAGAACCGGAATAGACCGGTACAGGTATGTGTTCTGGGGGAGCACCGGCATGAACCAGACCAAAAGAACAGGTCAATACCAGCCGTTAGATTTCTTAATTAGTATTTAATCTTGGTCGTCCATCCTAAGTATTTGAGACATATTATCTATCGAAATATCTTTTCTTCTTCATTTTTCTTCTTCTTCAAAGCTACATCAAAGAGGAAGGAGATGGAGGCACTGAAGATTGAAGATGAGAAATTATTATTTTTGAATGAAATTAGAGGTGGTGTTTGTTCTCCGTTGAAGATGGAGATTAAATGAAGATGATTATGCTGATGAAGAAAAAGAATCTATGGATCTGAAATTGGTGAAGGTAACAGAGAATTAAAGTTTGTAAAGGAAGGAGAGTTGATTGTTTATGTCAATTGATGAATGGGTTGGTGACGAATCAAAGATGAAGTTGTCTTATAGATGATTTGAGAAATCAGAGAAGAAGAATTGAAGTTAGGGTTTTGAATCTGGTGTTGTTGGAGCGAGAATATAAGATTGGGTTTATTTTTTGCTGCAATTGAAGGAATTACTGGCTCGGTTGATCTATGAATATGATTAACTTATTTAGGGTTCTGAAATAAACGTCTCTTCTTCTTCTATATTCTGTTGATTTTAAGTTTTTTTTTTGGTAAGAATCGTATCTTTCTACGTGTATACTGCTTGTTCAAAGTGTTTTATGTGTGTTTTTGTTTGAGTTTTTTTTTTTGTGAATTTGGGTTTTTTGGATGTTAAATTAGTTGGATGGTGAATGTTAAACTGTAATGGAGGTGATCTGACGCCAAGTTGCGGCCAACGTTTGATTTACTGCCATGGGTTTGAGTTAATTTTCATAGTGACAGCAATATGAAATGTTGAGATCGATTTCTGCAGGAAACAAGAACTGATGCTGGTGTAATTTCTACAGCTGAAATCTTGAGACAGGGAAAGAATGGTTATAGATAAAAACCCGGTATCGGACTTGTATTACTGGGACAAGTACAAATACTCATAATAGAGAACCGGTCAACACCAGGTACAGGGACCGGTTCCATAAGAGAACCGGGCTATACCGGACCATGTGCATCCTTAATTTGTAATTGAGGTTGACAAACAGTGGTATGACCTTCTTTTAACATATACTCCCTCCGTTCTAAATTATTAGTCCGCTTTGACTAAGTCAAGATACTAAGGAGACCGGAGGAGTGTGTTATAAATATGTAATTATGTTAATAATATTTAGGGTAAATCTCGTTTATTACTGGGATGCCCTTGTGTCTATCCCTATAAATGGAGGCTCTTATGTTTGTTTATTGTACTGATTAATAAGAATTCTCGCTATTTTTTTTTCTCTATTTTCTGTCTCCTTCTCCTTTTACAAGACGTTATCACGCACGTTTGCTCTAGCAACGTAAGCATAGAAGATTAATCTCCAAATAGAAATCTCGGTTGAAAGTTGGGTCGTTGTGCTTAAATCCATGCAAGAATCGGCCATATGAATCAACAACCTTTACGGTTACGATTTCTATTGATTAGTTTTTATGTTTACTCATTTCAATACTAATAAATTTATTTATTTTTGGATGTAGTGATTTTTAGTTGGACAGAAGCAATATTATGTTAATAAAATTTGAAAAACTGGGAGTACAACAACCTCACCCAATAATTCGCTTAGAAATTTGTATGGACAAACTTCAATATACTTTTAAGAGAATCAACTAGACAGTCAGACTCAATCTTAATAAAAAGTATATCAAAGAGTTATATCTCAATTGCTCGATTCAATACTTACTCAAGCAAATAGAAATTTGCGAGTCTAATTGAATACAAGAGAAATTAATTTGAATGATACCAAAGACCAATGTTCAAGGATCAATCAATTTCAATCAACAACCAAAGGTCAGATTCCCCAATTGATTAATTCAACGCACAACATGTGATAATTCAATTATATAACAAAATATAATGCGGAAAATAAATAACATAGACACCAAAAGTTTTGTTAACGAGGAAACCGCAAATGCAGAAAAACCTCGGGACCTAGTCCAGATTGAACACACATTGTATTAAGTCGCTACAGACACTAGCCTACTACAAACTAACTTCGGTCTAGACTGTAGTTGAACCCCAATCAATCTCACATTGATCCAAGGTAGAGTTGCGGTCATTACGTCTCTGATCCCAGCAGGATACTACGCACTTTATTTCCTTAGCTAATCTCACCCACAACTAAGAGTTGCTACGACCCAAATTCGAAGAATTTAATAAACAAATCTGTATCACGCAGAAAAGTCTACAGGAATAGATAAATCTGTCTCCCACAGAAATACCTACGAGTTTTGTTCAGTCTTTTGATAAATCAAGGTGAACATGAACCAATTGATAACCCGGACTTATATTCCCAAAGAACAACCTAAAATTATCAATCACCTCACAATAATCTTAATCGACTAGCGAAACAAGATATTGTGGAATCACAAATGATGAGATGAAGGTGTTTGTGACTACTTTTCTATCTTGCCTATCAGAGAAATTAATCTCAAGCCAATCTTACAATTCTACTCAAATACGATAGAAACAACAAAATCAGATCACGCAACTACAAAGAAAATAGTTGGGTCTGGCTTCACAATCCCAATGAAGTCTTCAAGTCGTTAACCTACAGGGTCTTGGTAGAAACCAAGGTTAAAAGAGAATCGACTCTAGCTTATAAAACTGTATCACACAGGAAGTGTGGGGATTAGGTTTACCGGTTGCTAGAGTTCTCCTTGATATAGTATTCCAAATCAGGGTTTGCAATCTAAGTTACCTTGGTAACACAGCATTCAATATTCACTGTTAGATGAAAACCTGAATGATTCAAGCTAATATCGTTCAACCGTTAGATCGAACTTAGCTTGTTATACAAAAATGAAATGCGCGTTCAGTTAGGTTTGTGTCACCTAAACGTGGACAGCTAGTTGGTTCAAAAGTAGTTAACCAAATGGTCAGCCATACGAGCACTTTCGTATCGACCATATTCATCTTCACCATAACTAGTTCAAATGACTCAAAAGAAGTAGTTAGAGAGTTGTTCAATTGCTTAGATCTCGTAGAAGTATACAACATACAATCGAAGAAAAAACGATTTTGATTCACTCGAATTAATTCATGAACTTTATAGCCACGGTTTGCAAATATGCATTCGTTAGTTTATATAAGTTTAAGTTCACGAATAAACCGTTTTTATAAAATAACCCACTCAAGTATGCATACCGGTATGCATACTTAACTACCCAGATTAAGTTTGTTTTCAATTCACAAACTCCAGCAGAAATTCACGGAACGTGAACTTCCGACAATACAGGTACAGGTACGCGGACTTTATTTCTGGTTATCCTGAGTAGCAAAGTACGCATACTTTGGTTCAAGGATTTTGGACTTACCACGTATGATTTCACATACAATGTTTATATCCATTCAAGGTTATATACTAAACTCTCATTTCATTCATTGAACATTCTTAGAGGATGTTAAATAGAGGTTACTCACACATTATTCTTCATCAAAGCGATTTTCAAGATATTGAAATAATCAACATGACTTTCGTCACTTGTAAAGATGATTTTGGCCAAAGCGAAAGCTTACCAACACATATTTCGAGAAATAGATAAGCGAGATAAACTCGGCTCGAAATAGAAAATGTGTATAATCGAAGTCTATATAGAAATATGACTTTCGTCTCAAGATAGGAGATAAGATAGATAGACTTTTGAGTGATAGATAAGTTCAAGTCTCTACATACCTTTTAGTCGATGAAGTTCCACCAGTTCCTTGAGTAGTTCTTCATCTTTGTATGATGATCGTCATGGAGTCTAGAACTCAACTGCACTTTCTATCCTAGTCCGAGACTTAGCTATAAGTAGACTAGAAATCAAGACTTATAGTTTTGGCAAGTAAACTTGACAAACAAGCTTGAGATGGCAACGCTTGCGAGTTCGACCGAGCAGTGCTCTAACAAAATCAATAATTCATCATTACACGTGAACCGAGTCCTACTGTTTGGTCTTTCTGTTTCTTTGACTCAATTTTTTTTTATCAAAGTCCATTATGATATAACTACTGACTTGTCTATTTCTCTGATGTAGATCTTTGGTTTTGATGGTATGACATATATATACCTTGACTTAATGATACGTTTCATGAATGGGTATATACGTTTGATATTCTGAGATATTTGATCATCTTATTATTTTCTCCATATGATGATTAATATTAATGATCATTAATGTGATTTCCTTTCTTTTCTAATCTTTTTCATAGAGAAAAAAAGAAGAAAAGAAATCCATCAAAGGATGGTATACATTTTTTATCTCTTTCATTAAACTGTAATCACCAAAAGTTTACCTTTACGGTAACCAATCACGTGCATGGTTGAAAAACCTCCGGACAGTTAATATTGATATCTTTGTCCATTGAACAATGATCATGTGATTCATAGTTGGTTTCTATTCTTTACAGAAACCATTCTTTTACCATGTTATGGATTTTCCATAGCAAACGACATTTTTTTCCCAGTCGTTGATAAGACTTTGGTATATCGTTAGGTATTAATTTTCTTTAAAAATTCTCTATAATGAGATGTAAATTGGCATTCTAAGTATTTTTAGCCAATCTTTGGTTTCTGATTTGTATTCCTTCAGAGAAATCTTCATCAACTAAATACTAATAAAACGAAGAATTGTTGCATTCTTCGATATTTTTGCAATTTTAATATTTCTCTAATTGGTAATTATCTACAAATTTTTTGATTGTTACAATTGGAATTAGAATATAATTGGACACTCAAGATCAATGGGTGCGCACCCGGCTTATTATCCTATCATTATTAGTCCTTGTAGTGACTAGATTGACGGAATCAGTATCTACTGTCCCACCTGGTATTGTTAACATCCAGAAATTATTATAAGTATATGTCCTCGAATTAATCGGATAATACTTTACGAAATTTGTTTTCGTTTTTATGAGATGAAAATATTTCCGCCATAATCAGGGGGAGACTATACACTATCAGAGGAAGAAAAATGGTGTTAATTAAATTTAATGTTATATCAGTTTCTCTCCCATCATGATAAAATTGAAAATGGCTGCTATTGACTAGGCGTGAAATGTCTCATTTGCTTATACATAAGTGTTTGCCTCTTTAAGAGAAAAATCCAGTCACATCTAATAAAATAAGTAGTGTTCCATAAGAAGCTACTGGTAGTGCTCCAATTAAGTGTACCAAAAACACGATTCACATTCTTAAAGTTATTATATCCTCATTTGAATGGTAGGAGATTACAATGCCTGTGGGCGCTCGTACTATCAATTATGTAATTCTTTTCAAGATATGCATACGCTTGAAAATTGTGCGGGATCATAATTAGTTGTCGAATATTTATTTAAAATAGATACTGAAATAAATGATGGTGGTTTCGAACCCCTTTGCAGAAAAATATCGACATATGTGATTGGTTGACATGCAATCCAAATTAGATTGGATTGATTTCTCGATTAACACAATTTTGGATCCAAGACTTAACACCGTAAATGTGTCAATCCAATTAATTACAGTTTGGTGTAGTCATAATGTGTTATACGAGAAATATGTTCGTTGTGAAAACGATTTGAGGGTTTTCTTTTTGCTCAGACCCTAGGATTGGTTCATTAATTGTTCTTGTTATAAGACACATTTGGCATGGTAGTCCTTGAAGGACTCATATGGTCGGAGAACATTTTCGAATTTGTGATCCTTGGAGGATTCAAATTACATTCACGCAGCCACTTGACTCGACTATGTCAGGTTTAACAATTCTTTATGTGTTTTTAAAAATTTGGTACAAAACCAAAAATCCGGATTATTTAGTTGATGATTTCAACGTTATAGGTCCTTAAAAATCCTTGGAGGAGTCCTTAAAAACACAAAAATCCTTGATTTAGCAGTATAAATATTAATTTTTCTTAAAACTGCAGTACAATATTATGCTTGCTTAAACTTGTCTATAATATAGACTATAGTTATGATTTTGGTGCTTTTAATAATACTCATATAGAGTTAGCATCCATATTTACGTCAAAAGTTGTACTTTTTTCCCTTTGTTGCAGGTATTGTCCCACGTGATTTTCCTGACAAGGTTTTAACGAGGCAAAATCTCATTGACGTTTAATTTTTTTTTTCTTCAACTTGTTGATATGTATGCTCTTTTTCCTTCGTCCAATTTTTTTCCCATTGGGTTTTAGTGAGGCAAATTAAGTCAACATGGTGGTCATCCAAGGGAAGTTGTATGTATTTTTGTTATTTGGTGGATTCCCACCATTAACTAGGTCATTTTGTTAGACCGCATCAACATGACCATCTCCTATAAATTGGGATATTATTCCGATCCATAGTATGACCACAAAATTTTTTCACCTATGGTACTTGTAGATGGTGGATTTTCGACAAAGGCTAAAATCGTAAAATCATAATTGTACATACTCCTGATTCAGCTATCAGATGAGTATTGAGGCTCATGTCTCTCATGGAAGCATGAAAGCTCATGCCGCAAGAACCTCTAACTGAGAATACTGTCTCTCAGACATATGTGGATGTGCAGTCTCTCAACTGAGGAAACAACATATCTCATGAATACTGAGCAATTTTAGTAATCAATTTTATATAGAATCGAACGATTGGACGGCTCCTAGACAGCTTGCCTGCTAGTATAGAGCATAACGTCTTAAGGATGCAAAAATATTTTTCCTGAATATATAAAAGACATGTGTATAGAATCTTAATGATTAGACGGCTCCTAGGCAGCTTGCCTGCTAGTATAGAGCAATAACGTCTTCATGATGTAACAATGTTTTTCCTGACTATATAAAAGACATATGACGCTTCAACAAGCTCATATCACTGAATTCTCAAATAATTAATGCTCCTAGACAACATGCATGCTAGTATAGAGCCATAAATTAATTATTTCTAATCCTTAAATTCATTAACTGAATATTCGGAAATACTCTACGTTCTTCATAATATTTCATTACTTCAATTCGTGGTTCTTCTCAGCAGAATTCCACAGGTTAGTGATAAATATTCAACCTACAGGCATCTGAGGTGTTATCGAGTAAGCCCCGACCAAAATGGTGCAAGTGTACTCAGCAATAATGCACTAATGAGCACCTGAATGCACAAACGAGCATTCCAAAACACGAAGGAATGATGAACCTATGCAAAATAGGAAGGAAAATAATAATAATAAAATATTAGCTAAGGCACTAGGGGACTAGGACCACCGGCCGTCCAGTCATACCATGGCCAGTCCCACGCCTGATTCCATATTTTATTATTTTTCCTTGATCTCGTGAAAATCCCTTCATTTGAACAAAACTCCTCCGTCTTAAGGAAACTCCTCAGTTTCATGGTGTTTTCTTAAAATAATATAAAATTGAGAAAGGTCCACGGGACCGGGCCGTTAGCTGGCCGGGCATGCCCTAGCCATGGTGTTTTCTTAAAACTAAGGAGTTTTATTATTATTATTATTATTACTATTACTATTATTATTATTATTATTGTTTCCTTGATCTCATGGAAACTCCTTAAATTCATGATATTTCCTTCAAATCATGAAAATAATATAAATTGGGAAAGGTCCACGAGACCGGGCCACTAGCTGGCCGACCATGCCCTAGCCGTGGCCGGTCCCACATGCCCCTTATTTTATATTATTATTATTATTTATTATTTCCATTATCTCATGGAAATTCCTTAATCTTATGAAACTCCTTAGTTTCATGATATTTCCTTCACATCAAGGAAATTACATAAAATTAGGAAAGGTGTCTTGGGACCGTGGTTGCTAGTCGGACGGTCATGCCCTTAACGTGGCCGGTCCCACACCTTGTAACTCCTTATTTTATTTATTATTTCCACCATTTCATGGAAATTCCTTAATCTTATGAAACTCCTTAGTTTCATGATATTTCCTTCACATCAAGGAAATTACATAAAATTAGGAAAGGTGTCATGGGACCGTGGTTGCTAGCCGGACGGACATGCCCTATCCGTGGCCGGTCCCACACCTTTTAATTCATATTTTATTAATTATTTCCATCATCTCATGGAAATTCCTTAATCTTATGAAACTCTTAAGTTTCATGGTATTTCCTTCATATCAAGGAAATTACATAAAATTAGGAAATGTGTCACGAGACAGTTGAGGCTAGCCGGCCGTTCATGCCCTAGCCGTTGTCGGTCCCACACCTTGTAATTACTTATTTTATTAATTTATTTCATGATCTCATGGAAATTCCTCAGTTTCGACAAAACCCTGGTTTCATCGTATTTTCTCAAATGTTGCTCAAGAAAATACTGAAATACTCAGGACTGAGAGACAGACACTTTGGCGACATGGACATACTACCTTGACTGACCAAGGTTGATCCTTTGACCTGCAAGAGGCCGGTCCTATATATTTTCATAATATGACCTAATTTATTCATATTAGGTTCAAACTCTTCCAAACAGCTTGGGATTTGATCAAACGACAGTCAGTCGGTCTCACGATCAACCAGGGACGGTTTCATGACTCTTTGGTCGGTCCTCATTCCGTCATAATTAGGTTTTATCACCTAAGGCTCAGACGAGCGTTATTTCAATAAATGATGAAACCAGTATTTAATCATCTTCACCAACTGGTCTTCAAGAGACTTTGGTATTTTGCTCACTTGAGCATCTGGGCGCTACATGGTCGACCCATCATCCCATGTAGCCAGTCCCTCACTTCGTGGTTGATTTTCAATAAATCATCAATTGATCAAATTAGGGTTTTCGAGTCCAAGGCTCATAATTCCAGATTCAAACGCTAATAATTTTACGTTGATCCCATTATCAACATTTTATTAATTATACTCGGTTTACTTGCCAGTATTTTAATTTAATATTTTATTTTGGTCCTGCTACCAATAATTCATCAAACGAGCAACATTCGCTCAGATGAGCAATATTTGCTCACACTAAGGAATATTGGTTCAACTATCAATATTCAGCAATTCATCAAATGAGCAATATTTTCTCATATTAACCATCAACATTTATTCGAGAATTATACCTCTGTCTCAACAGACACGTTCGATTTGTGAGTTTCAGAACATTTGCAAATCACATTAAACTCAGCAATACAAGGACTCATCGTCCCATGAAGTCAACAACTGACTCATTAAAACCACGAGACATCAATCATGTCACATGGGGGGATATTAACTAGGGTTTTGGTCTGGCGGTCTACGGCACGTGTGTTCATACACACGATGAGAATGTGAGCAAGTCGTGCAATCAGTTGGAGGAGTTAGCAAAGTAGTGGATGGAATATCAACTAAGTCTCCGCATGATGAGCAACTGGTTTTAACATGATTTCCACTTCCCCGCTCTTTGACTCCAGCAACTGTCACACTTCATGGGATCAAGGTGTTTACAATTCAGGCAAGATAAAAGTCTCTCAACCATGATTGAAAAGGATACACAAACGTTCATACATACAATCTTTCTTCTACACGAACTCATGGTCTGAGCAATCATTCTCAACCGAGTAAATTCGATCATTCAGAACTTCTTTACGCAGAATACACAACACACCTATTTCGATCATCATTGATCCCACACATTTCTCAGCTTTCCTCCTACAGATCGACCCATCTCCCTCTTTGTGACCGAATTGACTATGGAACGACCATTGTCTTAGTTTAGGCCGGAGTCCTACAGATCAATCTCTCGAATTCAAAGCACTCTCTTTTTTGTAGTGCATCTGTGTGAGGTTTGAAAGTTCGCTCGGTTCAAGGAGTTCCTCCGCACGGTCGTCTCCTCAATCCTGTAAAAACCAGCAACTCGTTTTTCCCCATCTACAGATTGGCGAACACAGTGGGAGATCATTCTCTTGGTTGCAACTCAAAATTTCATCAAAGATGGTCGATTATGGGGAGGTCTCAGAAACATCCAATCTCAATTTATTATCTCCTAGTACTGGCGAATTTCTTCCAATTATTACTAAACTTGGCTGGCCTTGTCAAGCTCCCACAGAGGCTACGAACACTCAAAGCTCAACCACCATTGATGATCTGATGAAAATCCTAAATGATATAGTAACAAATCAAGCGGAAATTGTCAAGATACAGAACAAGGTGTTCGACCTTTTGAAAGTTCTTACAGATCAGTTATCAAGGGAACCAACAGATGATCACTCTAAAAAGAATGTTGTTGGCAATCCTTCCTATGTTACCACTGGTGTTGATTTCTCTTCTAAGATCCATACCTCCACCAGCAACGAGGGAGACAAAGTCCACACCCTATGCTAAGCGCAAAAGGCTCCACCAATCTAGCTTGGACGTTCGTGAAAGCTCGGAATAATTCTCATGAATTCATAAAGAAGACCCATCCATTTTGGCACGCTTCAATCAGGGCTCTTACGATGAAGGGATAACGCCGTTTTATAAATCCATTTTGGAGGATTTACATTCTCGGATCGTAGCCGAAGCAACTGACCGATCGGCTGCTGCTCTACTCAGCCAATCCGAGCCATTCCAGAATAAAGAAGTTTGCAAGGATATAAGGAAAAATGGGTATTCTTCCAATCCGAAACTCAACCTCTATCCTTCCATGAATGTTGTTGCTAAAGGAAGTAAAAGGAAAACCGAGGCAAAACAACACAGGCATGCTTCTACAGTATCCCAGGCTCCTCCACAAAGGAAGGATAATCAAACCCGAAATGCACAAAAGTCGACTTAGTGTCAACAAAATGACTAGACAGACCCGGACTTCCCTCTTCCCATTGAAAAGTGATCGAGTTGCTAGAAGTCTGAATCCAAGATGGGCAATCAAATTTCCATACGTCAAGAAAAAGCCGACTGAAGAAGAAATGGAGAATCCTCGTTATTGTCGCTTTCATAGGTTTGTCAATCATCCAACAAGCGATTGCAAGGCTGTGAAGCGCATCTTCAAGGAAAAGGTCGAATCAGGAGAACTTAACCTGGGGACTGAAGGGGTGAACATGAATCCTCTATCAGTCAGGACTTTCTCCCTCTGAACAACCTGTCAAAGAAGCGGTTCATGGTCGAACATATATGTGAAATGTTATATCCGTCGAAGGCACAAAGGAAAGACATGTTCACAACACTAAATCACATCGTGCTAGGGACACGAATGTCCATTTCCGGAAATGTTCCCTGGGCCTTCAACCGCAGACAAAGAGATGCATGACCGTGGACTGCTTGTCATAGTCAATTTCAAAGGAAAAAAAATTGGAATAACGTTGATCCGCCATCAACATAATTCCACTGAAGACTCTTAGAGCCACAAGCATCACTCTAAAAGAAGCTACTTATGTTCCCATCTCAATCAAGAATCATGAAGGAACGCTCAGAGATGCTTATGGATAAATTACTCTCAAGATGAAAATAGGCTCAACCTAGACAGAAGCCAAGTTTTTTATGGTCAAGGAAGATCCAGGATATGACTTGATCCTCGGATGAACATGGATCCATGCTGAAAAGATGGCTACCGACAAAACGCCTTTGGTTTCACATCTCTCCAACGAAGAAGGTTCGATCCAGGGAATTTGGTGAGCGCTCCGTCGTCATGGCACTAGGAGGAGTTTCTGATGATGTTGAAACAAGAACATGAAGGAGGTGCATTGACATTTCTCAAAATATTCTGCACTCAGGCAAGTCTCATTCCTCCTATGTCCATATCATATATTCTCCTACATGCTCTCCTAGCATGGGGACTCAATTCTGGTAACAACTTAGCTGTTGCAAGACGTCATGAATGGATACCTTCACCACAACAAAATTTTACCAAGTGGTCGCACCTCTTCGAATCGAGCATCTCACTGGAATTTTCATTTTAGAGACGATATGCAATCATGACAAGGAATGTCTTGGATGTACTCCTGTTCCGTATTCAGGAATGTCCACAGCCGAATTATGGAAAAGTGTTGACGCCTGTACGAGCATGAAATCTCACACGTTGGAGGACTAATGAAGGAAAAGTCGAACCGAAGATATTCAGGGCCAAGACGATCATGCCTAAGACGTTCTCTTAAGGGATCTGATGCTTTGACCCTCAAGCATATGAAGTTTGAAGCAAGATTTTCTTAATTTACTCGTGTTTTGATCAATCCTTCCAAAACATATGCAATACTTGAATTCAGTAATTGAATCTCTCTCAGCAATCAATATCAGTTTATTTAAATGAAAATCTTTATCAAACCGAAAGAAAATCCATACAACTGTCAATCACCTACTTTTCCAAAGCCAACTGAAAATCAAAAACCGCTCATCTCTCGGTACCTTGTTCTTAGAAGCCTTCAAATTGTACTCCCAATCAAAGAGTACATCTAATACCTCTAACTTCAGCACGAGTATTATTAACGACACACTGATTCAACACCAAGACGATCAACATAGATGAACTACAATCGATAAGTCTTCACTATCCCTATGAAAAGACTTCTGAAGCAGAGGCAACGTCATTCATCCTTGGATAACATAAAATCCTCCAACATATATTTTTCTGTTAAGCATATGAACACCTCTGGGATGCACTTGGGGACTTGATCTTGTTGAAAAGATCAATTCGGATCAATTTCAATGAATGTGTCATGGAAACCTGATGTGATTGCATGAAACATCATTAACGGATCCTTACATTGCAAACTTGCGCGACTGAGGAAGTTCTTATCTTCACCGATCACATCCAGAATGGAGAATGTTGCTTCTGTTTGTAACAACATCGATTCCTGACGAAACCACTTCACGACTCACTGAATGGAGGAGCAAAGACCATGTCGATAATCTAGCCTTTTCGGTCTCTGGAGAAACTCCAACCATAGTATCGGCATCAACAAGGATATGTGGATGAACTCCATTCATGGCCTCAACATCAACAAGAAAATCTGGAGAAAAATTCAATCGTGATCTCAGCATCAACAACGGTCTCAAGAGCAACATCCTCATGACATAGCTTCATCAATTAACCATTCTATGAAGTATTGCTCGATGAAGCGGACTTCTCCAAGAACTAATGATTCATATCAAGGTGTTTATACATGAAATATGTTCACATGAAAGACTTTCCGAAGCTTGTACAACGGGCGGGCACAATCCCAAGTCTTCTACAAGATGTTCTCATCACCTCTACAAATGAGATATAACACACTTCAGGCAATGGGTTTACAAAAACGTACAAATGGGTGGGTAATGGGACAATTCTTACTCAATGAAAGATGTTCGTCTATGTCTCTTCTACAACATACCAAAAAGGAGCATCAATCGGACATAAGAGCTGAAAGATATGGCCTTTACCGTCAGGCCTACGAAATCTGAAAAATTTGTACGGGATTGCAAATTACAAATGTGCACGCTTCGCTGGATGACCTATACAACTCCAAATTGAGTGATTCTTTTCTCATGTAATAATTCAGTCTCTTAACTTCAAAAGTTGGGGTCAAGCATCGAATTCCGACGTCGTATGAGGTTCCTACAACTTCCAGAGCGTACAACATGCAAGCAACAATTCTTAGACGGGATTCATAACTTCCAAAGTCGATCAGTGTCCACCAGGTCTTTACACTAAGTACTTCATCAAGGTACCTCCAACTTAGACCACCTAAGTCTTTACATCAAATTTTCTACCTGGGTCCTCTATCCAAGTCTTGCCAGAAGAAGAGAAAACGAAAAGGAGAGATTTAACAAAATACTGGGGGACTAACGGTCCACTGATCATGACGATAAGTTTCACAGTCCAAGACCCGTGGCACCAGAATCTCATGTGCTAATCATTCATCATAAAAGGAATGCTACCATCGGGACATAAAACCATGGTCATTACACCACCCCCTCTTGAGTGCAACCTCAGTTATGATCCCGTGACCAGGGTTTCAGAAGTGATGTTTCTACGGCTGACAGAAAAAAGATAGCTGCAAGCACCATGCTCATGTATCAATCAAGTGGTCCTGATCTCAAATGAATTAATGACATTGAAATCCTTCACCAACCATTCAAGACACAAGCGAATGGTCCAAAGACATAACAAGAGTGTTTTACAACAAGCTCGTCTGAGGTGATTTTATATTGTCCCGCACAAAGAAGCAAGCTGGGAGAAATTGGTGAAGAATGTAAGGATGGGTCATATACCATTCTCTTCGTATGGATGTCCCCTACAGCACATACAAAATTCACAGCAATTGGAGAAACGAGCAAAGATATGTGGCCAAAACATTGGACTACATGCCAGCTGAAAATTTCTGGAAGTCTCCTGGAAGTTCACTGTTTCGCCTATTTCGGCCCCTAAACATGCTCTAAACTCGAAAATCTTTTTTAATAAAGATTGGAAATTTTCTGTTCATGAAAAAACATAGGTAGATCGCGAAAATCCGACATCGTACGAAGATTCTACAACGTTTTTATTGAAAGGCTGAAGTCAACAATTTCATACTTCTATGAAGAAAATATACAATGGGTACTTACTGGAGTGGTCCCTAAAGTGCTCAAAGGACCGGAATTGCAACATCACCATTCGAAACATCATTGCTTTCACTCGATTTCGAAACCGAGGTTTTCTTCTTCACCATCCTCCGAAGACGAATGTGCATCATCAGTACTCCCTTGTTCCATGGAAATATCCTCCTAGATACATCAACAACAATTAGTAATATTTCATTCAAGGAATGCTATGAACGACTATGCGAAGAAGTACTTACGTCGACTTCTTCACTCGATTCAGAAACCGTTTGTTCACTAGCAGAGAATTGAAGATTTTCAAATCTTGACGGAGCAAAATTCTGAAAAAGAAATAACAAACCTTGGTCTCGTGGTCCTAATGGCACGGACAAGAAAAAGTCATGATGTAAGGAGCGCTAACAACTCACCAAAGAGACATGGGACTTTACAGTGCTCGAACCTGGATGACGTTTTTCGGGTTTATATTGGACCAAGAAGAATTCGTCATTCGCATTTAGAGAACTCTTAGTCACCGCTTCTTCCTCTTCACCAAGTAAAGGAGTCTCATAACCGCCATTTGACATCTCTGCAAAGTAGATGCGGTATCCATGTGATATTTCTACTTCAAAATGTCATTCAGAGGTGCAAATTTCATCAAAGCAGTGGAATTAAAACATAACAAAGGTGCTCACATCAGCGTCTACAAAAATGGTAACAATCTAACTCTTACCTATTTACGATTTCACTAGCTTTAGTGATTATAACGCCATAATTTCAAAAAACTTGCTCGTTCCTCCAAACCTGCAAAGACGAGCAAAATTTATTATTCAAAATCATGTCTTGATTTTCATAAAACCGTGAACAACCCACGTAAATTTTTACTATGTGAACATTCACTGATTTTTCAAAAATTGGACAGACGTCCATTCTACAATTGTGAAAACTCACGACATTATTTCACCATGTATAATTATCTACTTTCAACAGTTGTTCAAAATCAAAACATTGATTTTACAAAATATATATATTTAATGTGAAACTCACATAAATTTGAAAAAAAATATATATATATCTATATATTTTTGCACCCTCGCACAAGCATCTGTCTTTGAAGTGAGAGTATATTTTCAAAGATTTCTAAAAGCTCGAAGATAAAAAATTTCATGAAAGCTCATAAACAAAATTTTATTACTAACAGACGCACGTCTATTAAAAAAAAACTTTTCTCTCGTACGAGCATCCACCTTTAAAACGAGAGTTTATTCCACTTTGTGAAACGTCACATATTTAAAAAACTAAAATTTTGGTTTTCGTGAAAGCTCATAGACAAAATTTTATATTATTAGACTCAGGTCTATTTTGTTTGTTCCTTAAACTAACGAATGAACGAGCGTTTATTCCTAAAAACAAGGATTTCTTTTTATGGGCCCAGACCCGTGAATCCTAAATCGACCAAGATTCCGTCATCAAATCAGTGGTTCTACACCAATTTATGCTCATTAGACGATGCTCTATCATGCTACTGGGATCTTCATTCAAGCCGTGGTTCACTCACACAATCGAATCCGGTAACATCTTATCTTATGACTAAGTTCAATTACTTATTTCGTTCGTAACTAGAAAATCACCATTCAGTGCTGACTGAGGAACATGATTGTTCCTCACTAAGCAGGGGACTTAATGTAGATGGTGGATTTTCGACAAAGGCTAAAATCGTAAAACCATAATTGTACATACTCCTGATCCAGCAATCAGATGAGTATTGAGGCTCACGTCTCTCATTGAAGCATGAAAGCTCATGCCGCAAGAACCTATGACTGAGAATACTGTCTCTCAGAGCATATGTGGATGTGCAGTCTCTCAACTGAGGCAACAACGTATCTCATGAATACTGAGCAATTTCAGTAATCACTTTTATATAGAATCGAACGATTGGACGACTCCTAGACAGCTTGCCTGCTAATATAGAGCATAACGTCTTCAGGATGCAACAATGTTTTCCCTGAATATATAAAAGACATGTGTATAAAATCTTAATGATTAGACGGCCCTAGGCAACTTCCCTGCTAGTATAGAGCAATAACGTCTTCAGGATGTAACAATGTTTTCCCTGACTATATAAAAGAAATATGCCGCTTCAACAAGCTCATATCACTCAATTCTCAAATAATTAATGTTCCTAGACAGCATGCCTGCTAGTATAGAGCCATCAATTAATTATTTCTAATCCTTAAATTCATTAACTGGATATTCGTAAATACTCTACGTTCTTCATAATATTTCATTATTTCAATTCGTGGTTCTTCTCAGCAGAATTCCACGTGTTAGTGATAAATATTCAACGTACAGGCATCTGAGATGCTATCGAGTAAGCCCCGACAAAAATGGTGCAAGTGTACTCAGCAATAATGCACTAACGAGCACCTGAATGCACAAACGAGCATTCCAAAACACGAAGGAATGATGAACCTATGCAAAATAGGAAGAAAAAAATAATAATAATAATAATAAAATATTAGCTAAGGCACTAGGGGACTGGGCCCACCGGCCGTCCAATCATACCGTGGCCAGTCCCACGCTTGATTCCATATTTTATTATTTTTTTCTTGATCTCGTGAAAATCCCTTCATTTGAACAAAACTCCTTCGTCTTAAGGAGACTCCTCAGTTTCATGGTGTTTCCTTAAAATAATATAAAATTGAGAAAGGTCCACGGGACCGGACCGTTAGCCGGCCGGCCATGCCCTAGCCATGGACGGTCCCACACGCCCTTATTTTATATTATTATTATTATTGTTTCCTTGATCTCATGGAAACTCCTTAGTTTCAACAAACTCCTTAAATTCATGATATTTCCTTCAAATCATGAAAATAATATAAACTTGGGAAAGGTCCACGAGACCGGGCCACTAGCTGGCCGGCCATGCCCTAGCCGTGGTCGGTCCCATACACCTCTTATTTTATATTATTACTATTTATTATTTCCATCATCTCATGGAAATTCCTTAATCTTATGAAACTCCTTAGTTTCATGATATTTCCTTCACATCAAGGAAATTACATAAAATTAGGAAAGGTGTCATGGCACCGTGGTTGCTAGCCGGCCGGTCATACCCTAGCCGTGGCCGGTCCCACACCTTGTAACTCCTTATTTTATTTATTATGTTCATCATCTCATGGAAATTCTTTAATCTTATGAAACTCCTTAGTGTCATGATATTTCCTTCACATCAAGGAAATTACATAAAATTAGGAAAGATGTCATGGGACCGCGATTGCTAGTCGTCCGGTCATGCCCTAGCCGTGGCCGGTCCCATAGCTTGTAATTTATTATTTTGTTAATTATTTCCATCGTCTCATGGAAATTCCTTAATCTTATGAAACTCCTCAGTTTCATGGTATTTCCTTCACATCAAAGTACATAAAATTAGGAAAGGTGTCACGGGACCGTGGAGGCTAGACGGCAGGTCATGCCCTAGCCGTTGCCGGTCCCACACCTTGTAATTCCTTATTTTATTAAGGAATTTCCATGATCTCATGGAAATTCCTCAGTTTCAGCAAAACACTGGTTTCATCGTATTTTCTCAAATGTTGATCAAGAAAATACTGAAATGCTCAGGACTGAGACACGGACACTTTGGCGACATGGACATACTACCTTGACCGACCAAGGTTGGTCCTTTGATCTAAAGAGGCCGGTCCCATATATTTTCATAATTTGACCTAATTTGTTCATATGAGGTTCAAACTCCTCCAAACAACTTGGGATTTGATTAAGCGACCGTCAGTCGGTCTCATGATCAACCAGAGCCGGCTTCATGACTCTTTGGTCGGTCCTCATTCCGTCATAATTAGGTTTTATCACCTAAGGCTCAGACGAACGTTATTTCAATAAATGATGAAACCAGTATTTAATCATCTTTCACCAACTGGTCTTCAAGAGACTTTGGTATTTTGCTCACTTGAGCATCTGGGCGCTACATGGTCGATCCATCATCCCATGTAGCCGGTCCCTCACTTCGTGGTTGATTTTCAATAAATCATCAATTGATGAAATTAGGGTTTTCGAGTTCAAGGCTCATAATTCCAGATTCAAACGCTAATAATTTTACGTTGATCCCATGATCAACATTTTATTAATTATACTCGGTTTACTTGCTAGTATTTTAATTTAATATTTTATTTTGGCCCTGCTACCAATAATTCATCAAACGAGCAACATTCGCTTAGATGAGCAATATTTGCTCACACTAAGGAATATTGGTTCAACTATCAATATTCAGCAATTCATCAAATGAGCAATATTTTCTCATATTAACCATCAACATTTATTCGAGAATTATACCTCTGTCTCAACAGACACGTTCGATTTGTGAGTTTCAGAACATTTTCAAATCACATTCAACTCAGCAATAGAAGGACTCATCGTCCCATGAAGTCAACAAGTGACTCATTAAAACCACGAGACATCAATCGTGTCACATGGGGGGATATTAACTAGGGTTTTGGTCTGGCGCTCTACGGCATGTGTGTTCATACACACGATGAGAATGTGAGAAAGTCGTGCAATCAGTTGGAGGAGTTAGCAAAGTAGTGGATGGAATATCAACTAAGTCTCCGCATGATGAGCAACTGGTTTTAACATGATTTCCACTTCCCCGCTCTTTGACTCCAGCAACTGTCACACTTCATGGGATCAAGGTGTTTACAATTTAGGCAAGATAAAAGTCTCTGAACCATGATTGAAAAGGATACACAAACGTTCATACGTACAATCTTTCTTCTACACGAACTCATGGTCTGAGCAATCATTCTCAACCGAGTAAATTCAATCATTCAGAACTTCTTTACGCAGAATACACAACACACCTATTTCGATCATCATTGATCCCACACATTTCTCAGCTTTCCTCCTACAG
The DNA here is from genome assembly GCF_003573695.1 of Papaver somniferum. Taxonomy (NCBI): domain Eukaryota; kingdom Viridiplantae; phylum Streptophyta; class Magnoliopsida; order Ranunculales; family Papaveraceae; genus Papaver; species Papaver somniferum. The sequence goes on along the minus strand of NW_020624820.1, from coordinate 1,316,453 downwards.
ATCGACCCATCTCCCTCTTTGTGACCGAATTGACTATGGAACGACCATTGTCTTAGTTTAGGCCGGAGTCCTAAAGATTGATCTCTCGAATTCAAAGCACTCTCTTTTTTGTAGTGCATCTGTGTGAGGTTTGACAGTTCGCTCGGTTCAAGGAGTTCCTCCGTACGGTCGTCTCCTCAATCCCGTAAAAACCAGCAACTCGTTTTTCCCCATCTACAGATTGGCGAACACAGTGGGAGATCATTCTCTTAGTTGCAACTCACAATTTCATCAAAGATGGTCGATTATGGGGAGGTCTCAGAAACATCCAATCTCAATTTATTATCTCCTAGTACTGGCGAATTTCTTCCAATTATTACTAAACTTGGCTGGCCTGGTCAAGCTCCCAGAGAGGCTACGAACACTCAAAGCTCAACCACCATTGCTAATCTGATGAAAATCCTAAATGATATAGTAACAAATCAAGCGGAAATTGTCAAGATACAGAACAAGGTGTTCGACCTTTTGAAAGTTCTTACAGATCAGTTATCAAGGGAACCAACAGATGATCACTCTAAAAAGAATGTTGCTGGCAATCCTTCCTATGTTACCACTGGTGTTGATTTCTCTTCTAAGATCCATACCTCCACCAGCAACGAGGGAGACAAAGTCCACACCCTATGCTAAGCGCAAAAGGCTCCACCAATCTAGCTTGGACGTTCGTGAAAGCTCGGAATAATTCTCATGAATTCATAAAGAAGACCCATCCATTTTGGCACGCTTCAATCAAGGCTCTTACGATGAAGGGATAACGCCGTTTTATAAATCCATTTTGGAGGATTTACATTCTCGGATAGTAGCCGAAGCAACTGACCGATCGGCTGCTGCTCTACTCAGCCAATCCGAGCCATTCCAGAATAAAAAAGTTTGCAAGGATATAAGAAAAAATGGGTATTCTTCCAATTCGAAACTCAACCTCTATCCTTCCATGAACGTTGTTGCTAAAGAAAGTAAAAGGAAAACCGAGGCAAAACAACACAGGCATGCTTCTCCAGTATCCCAGGCTCCTCCACAAAGGAAGGATAATCAAACCCGAAATGCACAAATGTCGACTTAGTGTCAACAAAATGACTAGACAGACCCGGAATTCCCTCTTTCCATTGAAAAGTGATCGAGTTGCTAGAAGTCTGGATCCAAGATGGTGCAATCAAATTTCCATACGTCAAGAAAAAGCCGACTGAAGAATAAATGGAGAATCCTCGTTATTGTCGCTTTCATAGGTTTGTCAATCATCCAACAAGCGACTGCAAGGCTGTGAAGCTCATCTTCAAGTAAAAGGTCGAATCAGGAGAACTTAACCTGGGGACTGAAGGGGTGCACATGAATCCTCTCTCAGTCAGGACTTTCTCTCTCTGAACAACCTGTCAAAGAAGCGGTTCATGGTCGAACATATATGTGAAATGTTATATCCGTCGAAGGCACAAAGGAAAGACATGTTCACAACACTAAATCACATCGTGCCAGGGACACGAATATCCATTTCCGGAAATGTTCCCTGGGCCTTCAGCCGCAGACAAAGAGATGCATGACCGTGGACTGCTTGCCATAGTCAATCTCAAAGGAAACAAAATTGGAATAACATTGATCCGCCATCAATATAATTCCACTGAAGACTCTTAGATCCACAAGCATCACTCGAAAAGAAGCTACTTATGTTCCCATCTCAATCAAGAATCATGAAGGAATGCTCAGAGATGCTTATGGCTAAATTACTCTCAAGATGAAAATAGGCTCAACCTAGACAGAAGCCAAGTTTTTTATGGTCAAGGAAGATCCAGGATATGACTTGATCCTCGGATGAACATTGATCCATGCTGAAAAGATGGCTACCGACAAAACGCCTTTGGTTTCACATCTCTCCAACGAAGAAGGTTCGATCCAGGGAATTTGGTGAGCGCTCCGTCGTCATGGCACTAGGAGGAGTTTCTGATGATGTTGAAACAAGAAAATGAAGGAGGTGCATTGACATTTCTCAAAATATTCTGCACTCAGGCAAGTCTCATTCCTCCTATGTCCATATCATATATTCTCCTACATGCTCTCCTAGCATGGGGACTCAATTCTGGTAACAACTTATCCGTTGCAAGACGTCATGAATGGATACCTTCACCACAACAAAATTTTACCAAGTGGTTGCACCTCTTCGAATCGAGCATCTCACTGGAATTTTCATTTTAGAGACGATATGCAATCATGACAAGGAATGTCTTGGATGTACTCCTGTTCCGTATTCAGGAATTTCCACCGCCGAATTATGGAAAAGTGTTGACGCCTGTACGAGCATGAAATATCACACGTTGGAGGACTAATGAAGGAAAAGCCGAACCGAAGATATTCAGGGCCAAGACGATCATGCCTAAGACGTTCTCTTAAGGGATCTGATGTTTTGACCCTCAAGCATATGAAGTTTGAAGCAAGATTTTCTTAATTTACTCGTGTTTTGATCAATCCCTCCAAAACATATGCAATACTTGCATTCAGTTATTGAATCTCTCTCAGCAATCAACATCAGTTTATTTAAATGAAAATCTTTATCAAACCGAAAGAAAATCCCTACAACTGTCAATCACCTACTTTTCCAAGGCCAACTGAAAATCAAAAACCGCTCATCTCTCGGTGCCTTGTTCTTAGAAGGCTTCAAATTGTACTCCCAATCAAAGAGTACATATAATGCCTCTAACTTTAGCACGAGTATCATTAACGGCACACTGATTCAACACCAAGACGATCAACATAGATGAACTACAATCGATAAGTCTTCACTATCCCTATGAAAAGACTTCTGAAGCAGAGGCAACATCATTCATCCATGGATAACATAAAATCCTGCAACATATATTTTTCTGTTAAGCAGATGAACACCTCTGGGATGCACTTGGGGACTTGATCTTGTTGAAAAGATCAATTCAGATCAATTTCAATGAATGTGTCATGGCAACCTGATGTGATTGCATGAAACATCATTAACGGATCCCTACATTGCAAACTTGCGCGACTGAAGAAGTTCTTATCTTCACCGATCACATCCAGACAAAGAGATGCACGACTGAGAAATGTTCCATGGGCCTTCAGCCGCAGACAAAGAGATGCACGACACGTGTGTTCATACGCACGATGAGAATGTGAGCAAGTCGTGCAATCAGTTGGAGGAGTTAGCAAAGTAGTGGATGGAAAATCAACTAAATCTTCGCACGATGAGCAACTGGTTTTAACACGATTTCCACTTCCCCACTCTTTGACTCCAGCAACTGTCACACTTCATGGGATCAAGGTGTTTACAATTCAGGAAAGATAAAAGTCTCTGAATCATGATTGAAAAGGATTCACAAACGTTCATACATACAATCTTTCGTCTACACGAACTCATGGTCTGAGTAATCATTCTAAACTGAGTAAATTAAATCATTCAGAACTTCTTTATGCAGAATACACAACACACCTATTTCGATCATCATTGATCCCACACATTTCTCAGCTTTCCTCTTACAGATCCACCCATCTCCCTCTTTGTGACCGAATTGACTCTGGAACGGCCATTGTCTTGGTTTAGGCCGGAGTCCTACAGATTGATCTCTCGAATTCAAAGCACTCTCTTTTTTGCAGTGCATCTGTGTGAGGTTTGACAGTTCGCTCGGTTCAAGGAGTTTCCTCCGCACGGTCGTCTCCTTAATCTCGTAAAAACCAGCAACTCGTTTTGCCCCATCTACAGTACTGTAACGGTATATTGGCACTTTGTTGAAGAGACTACATCAACTACTTCTGCAAATCATCTCAGGAAGCGAGCAATCCAAGAAGCAAGTTTTCAGTATATTCAAAGAAGCATGAAGACTCGAGAACACTATCATTAGAAGACTAACACAAAAGAAGACTTCATCAACTGGCAAATTTCTTATGAAAACATTACTATCTCCAGCATTCAAGAAATTCGTTTACCAAAATTGGGAAGTCTCAACTGGAAGATTCGCAACCCAAGATTCAACTGAATTACTTATCAGGGAGAGCATGATAGTAAAAGGTATTTTACTGGACTATCACGTTGTACTCTTTTTCCTTCGTCAAGGTTTTGTCCCACTGGGTTTTTCCTTGTCAAGGTTTTAATGAGGCAACATATGCATGTCCAACTCCGTTCTAAGTTTACTCACAATTGTACTCTTTTCCCTTCGATTAGGTTTTGTCCCTTTGGGGTTTCCTGTCAAGGTTTTAACGAGGCAATTAGCGTAGACACAATATCATCAGGGGTAGTGTTATAAACGTGTAATTATGTTAATAATATCTAGGGTAAATATCATTTATTACTGGGATGCCCTTGTGTCTAGCCCTATAAATAGAGGCTCTAATATTTGTCTATTATACTGATTAATAAGAAATCTCTCTTTTTTTTTTCTTTTTTTTTTCTGTCTCCTTCTCCTTTCACAAGAGAGTGTACAAATTATCCCTATTAAATGCTATATTATTACTAAAATAAAAAGGAGTATATGGAGCATGTAAGAAAAATACACATTTGGTAATTTTATTATTTATAGAAATGTTTAAATAGAAGATAAAAACAAAGAATATTTATGGATTGATTTAGTAATTTTGTTTCCTATTGACGAAGATATCATTTAAAACGTTTAAATAGAAGATAAAAATAAAAATATTTATGGATTGATTCAATAGATTTGTTTCTGACTGAGGAAGATATTATTTAAGATTTTTGATTGGATATATTTAAAAGTATTTTATAATTATAAAAATTGAAGGATGTATTTAAAAGTATTTTTATAATTACAAAAATTGAAGGATATATTTGAGAGTTTGACTAAAAAATATGACCATAAACAGAAGCTGGACAGTATTTTAGGATAGACGAAAATAGAATAGAGGACATAAATTTTAGGACAGAGGGAGTAGTGATTTTAATGTCCTTTAAACTCTCTATATATCTTGTAATTGACTGCCACTATATGATACCTGCAATCCATTGCTTGTACCATTCTCAGTAAATGTTTATACCAAGTTTCAAACTCTCATTTAAATGAGTTAGAATTGCATATTTGTCTCATGCTCAGTGGATACATTTACTTTATATCGTTACTACATGATCCAGAATTACATCTCTTTCTCTATTCTAGAAAACATTTATATCCTCTACCTTAATTTATGTGTATTCTTTCACGTGTTCTAGTATACAAACGTGGGTATAATTTAGCACATCTAACCCTCCATTCTTCGAGGTTCTTTCCTTATTTATCCTTTCCACAGTTACCTTAATTAAGTTGAGAAATTTCTTCATCCCAACAGGTATGCATATTGTTGTTTAAGAGAATCTCACATGCCTCCCAACCATTTACATCAGGTTGAAAAACTTACTAAAAACCATGAATCTCTTTTTATCATACTTCATCATTCACTAGTAGTTTAATATAAATAAATGAAGTTAAAAAGATAAAAATGGAAAGATTTTTCTGGCTCATGTCATCTTAGAAACGTAAAAACTGCGGCTTCCTCCTTGAACGATGGTGCATCGTCATAGGTAGAATATTTTTTTTCTTTATGATGGAGGTATTGTACTTGTTCACACAATCTTCCACATCAAAGACCTTTTAATGGTGCTCAAGTACTTTTGAGTCCAAAAGATCAAATTCGAGTTGAATTGGTTTAGTCAAAGTATGGTCAACTATTTGGTCAATGTCGGGTTCATTGGGTTGACAAGGTCATGGTTAACGAATATAAGCATATATGGTTAACTAATATATGGATCTTCTTTCGGTTACTTTACTAGCTCAAGGGGTGTCAGACAAGGTTGTCCAATATCTCATCTTTTGTTTAACATTGCGATGAAAGGTTTCTCAAGATTCATGGACAAGGCAACCAATCAAGGATTGTTCAGTGGTTTCTCAGGGGGTGTCAGATAGGTTTTCCAATATCTCCTCTTTTATAGATAACGAAAAATATGAATTACACCATTTGTTTTCTTCATTACATTGTTTTGAGTTCATTGTTGTTTTAAAATTAAACACTTCTAAAACCAGACTTATTGCAGTTGGTGAGGTACCAGATTTATCTATTTGGGCAGAAGAAATTTGTACATTTGACTAATATTAATATTATTTTAAACATATTAAAATTTTAGGATAATCCAACAACTAGAAAATATTATGTATAATGCCATAAGACTGTTTCAGATTACGTTTATGTGGACACAAATAGAAATATCGCATACTTTCGAGTACTTACCATGGTTGGATATTTATGAAATTTTTACAGTAGCTCAATAAGAACTATATATAACACATACAAAAAATAAAACATAATCCAACGGTTGCAATTATTAAAACGTAGGTTTTTCGACGTTGTTATATATTAGGGTTTTTCTGAACGTAGACAGTTTCATTAAAACCATGTTTTGGAGGTTGCATCATATTCCAATTTGATTTAAATATTAACCAAGTAAGTAATACCTAATTGGGTTGAACATATTAAAATTTCATGAAAATCTAACGGTGAAATCTGTGTTTGAAAATTATACATTCGTGGAACCCTAGTAAATACTATGAAAACGAAATTCTTTTGTTAAAAGAGAATACATGGTAAAACATCCACAATATGAAAAAAAAGAAAGAACAAAATTAGAACCACGCTAATCTTCAGTAAGTAATCCATCACCGATCTTGAACCATAAAAAAAATTCCACAGTCGATAGAGTCGTGTTGATAACATATTGACGTAGAAATAAATTATGGAAGAACAGAAGAAGAAGAAGAACTCTTATTCAATAGATATATAATTTACCGTTAAATAGTAGCCAATTGGATTCCACATTCCCCAAACCTAGACCCAGCTCAATGTTACCCTATCCGGAAAGTAGCCGATATCATTGATCAGATCTCTCAGAACTGGAACCAGGAAAAATTAAACACCTACCCCATCTTACATCTCAAAAAATAATAAACATCCACCTAACCCAAGATAGCCCCCAGGAAAAAATAATCTGGTCCCACCCAAAATCTGGAAAATGCACTACTTCATCGGGATACAAATGTCTAACCCAAGGTCAACCTACTCAAAACCCACTCCCACCTACAAAATTCTTGTGAACTTTACAGTGTCCGCCAAAAATTCAGTTTTTCTTGTGGAAATCAATCTATGAAGGTCTACCAACCTTCTCTCTCCTACATCACATCCATCTGACCAGCTCCGACATTTTCCCCGGATGCAACCTTAACCGGGAATCAGCATCTCACTTACTAATTCACTTCTCAGCCGCGACTTCAGCTTGGAACACCTTATTTACTCAGCTATCAACCTTACCAAACTCCAACTATAACCCCACATGTCCTTTAAGACCTCAAACCACCATTTTCCAAATTTTACAACCATTTCCCAGTGTCATCTCTTCTTTTTGTTTCATATTCTGGACCTTATGGTTGGCCAGGAATGAACTAATTTTCCGCCAAAAGCAAACAACATCATAAGAAATCCTAGCTTGGGTGTTGTAGTATTTTTCGTGCGGTAAATAAGAGTTCGTTGCTCGGAATTGAAAAGATTTATAAATAAAAATATATACACAATATTTGTCACAGGATCAAGAGACACTAGGACTCAGGATTCCACCATTAATCATTCACACAATTCATATATTTATTCCAAACAATTATAACTCAAATGATATCGACTCTTATTCTTGCCAAAGTAGATTTTTAGAAGATTTATTGTATATCACTAGCATGACGCATCAAAAGCACTAAGACCAAGCATACATCATCATACGATATCACAACCAATTAAGAAAAATCATAAAACAATTTATAAAAAGTGCAAGTAGTCAAAAAAGAATTAAATATAATTATTGTATGCGTAAAGAACGCCTTCCTCCATCATCCCAGTGTTGGGATTTAGCTACTCATATTAATCATGTTCTCAAAATACATTTTTATAGCTCAAAAAGTTGATTAAAAGATGAGAAAATGCTAAAAAAGATATTCGCAACAGTTATAAGCGTTACAGTTCGCTGTATAAACTGATGTGTAGCAAACAAACGATACCGCCTCAGCGCTGTAAACAGCTACACTTCCGATGTGTTGCTGACGCTGCTGAAAAACGACGGACCTGGCTGGTCCGTTCTTCGTGTTCTTCAGCTCCTTCTTCCTCTTCAACAGCAGCAGGTGGACATTGCTGCTGGTTCTTCTTCTTTGCTCCTGCTGCGTCCCAAAGCTCTCCAAACTCTTGATAAAACTTTCTCTGACTCAAAGGAAGCTTATTTATACGTAACAACCCCACCAAATCTCACAGAATATCTCCCAATATCTTCTTTTATTCTTCACGGCTACGTCCGAAATTTCTTTCCATGTGGACTCTGTTTACGCGTTAATAACAGATATTTTGTTATTCAATCTTCTAGGATCGATATATATCCTCCTAGGTACAATATCTTCCCTCTTTACTCGAGTATCTTCCAAAAACACAACTCGATATTCTCCCTGTTTCCGAAATATCTCTCTTCCCTGTTCGACTTAGTCTGGCTATTCTAGCCCAATATGATCGATCCAAACGCCCTTGCAGACCCTGTTTAGCCTTAACATGCCTAGCCCAAGAGAATTCAAACGATTGATTCTCTTTAAAAATCGTCCACAAATCAAAACCCAAATCTGTTGCGTGCATGGTTCTTTCCGCCAATTTTCATAATTCGAATTTGAGAAGGAATGCCCCCTATCCAGAGTAGAGGTGTGAATAGCAGCTGCCTTGGAGGTGACCTGGGGGTGCCCCTTAGTAATTAGGTTACCCCTTATCCAAAAGCAAGAGTCCGAATAACACTTGCCCTCCGGGTGCCAAAATCAACTTTTCGAGCCGAATTTTCCAAAAATGTTTATTTCCTAAAAATACATAAAAACACAATATTAGTACAAAAATAGAGTTCCAACAATACGGACATTGAGGACAAATTAGACACAAAAATGTGTCTATCATTGGGCAAAAAACAACAACAAGAATATTCGGTGGCAATAGAATCCTTACCTCATGTGTTACCAGGAAATTCACCGGTACTTAACCACTCGAGAAATGCCAAAAGGATCTCAACAATTTCGGTAGGATGGTCCACACCAAACTTGAATTGGATTAAGATTAACACAGATGGGGAGGCCAGGGGGCATCCAGGTTTCGCAGGTGCAGGTTTTATTTGCAGAGATTCTGAAGCATGAACAATTATGGATTTAGCTCAACCTTTAGGAATTACAACAACCTTAATTGCGGAAACTTGGGCTCTGCTTTTGGCATCAAGAACATCAACCTAAAGGCAATGGCCAAAAGTTCCCATCGATATGGACTCAGAAAACTTTATGCTCTTCGTCATATCCGCTACTGAACCCCCTTGGCACATCTCAGGGATGATTGAAGAAATAAAGTATAGAATACGACATATTTCGCAGGCCGCTATCCAACATAACTACAGAGAAGGAAATCAAGCAGCGGGTGGTTTGCGCCAATCATGCGGCAAATGAAAGTCAAATGGGAAACTTTTCAACCAAAATTTTGGACCATGCAATCCCTATCTGTATTAGTCAAGTTATCTTCCATGACTCTATGAGTACTACATACCCACGTCATATTGTAACCTAATCTTCTTGTAAATACATGCTCTAAAAAAAAGGTTATGAGGTAAATCCTGGTTACATCTATATGGGTTGAAGGTCCCAAGGCCCTACAACATAAACATAAAACTCCAATTTCTTATCTTATTTTTGCAACGATCCAAAGCTAGTCTTGTAAGTTGCAAAAATTTATTAAACATCATCATAAATCAATTTAGTAATGCATCAGTTCATCTTATTAATTTCTTTAAATCTGGCTTATTTTTTAGTAAAAAGATACATTTTAATCATCAAAGAATCATGATAAGGCTTTTAAAAATAAAGAAAATAAGTATCTTTGACTCATACCTAGGAGCACCTTTATTCATTGATAGATCGAAAATTAAACCTTTTGATAAAATTGTTACTAATATGGAAAACAGAGCTCAAAGATGGAACGGTACAACTATGGTCCAAGCTAGTAAATCATTCCTAATTAAATCAGTTTTGTCTAGTCTACCCATCTATCAGATGGGGAGTTTCTCCCTCCCTATGAAAATGAAAATAACAAATAAAATAAATGTCAATCAAAGTGAATTTTGATGGGGAAAACAAAAAAATGTTTTTACCCTAATAGCTGGGAATATCTTTGTGAACCCATAAATTGGGTGGTCTAGGTTTTAAAGAAGCGAGCAACATGAACAAAGCAATAATTGTCAAACTTGCTTGGAGATTGACTACTCATAAAAACTCACTCTTAGGATCTATTTTAAAAGATAAATACTTTAAAAATACAATTGTTTTCATTCCAAGAAGCATTATAATGCCTCTTGGATATCGAGATCCATTCTGCAGGGTATATCTTTGATTCATAAATTCAGCTGCTGGGAGGTAGGTGACTGTAAGCCAATTTATATTTGGACAGACAAATGGATTATAGATATGAAAAGCAATCTCCTAACCTACCGTGGCTCTTAATTAAATTCTTTAACAGTTGTATCTGAGTTGTTAGACTCTGATACGAAGAAGTTGAATGAAGAAGAAGTTAGAAATAACTTTCCAGCTGACTTAGATAGAATCTTCACAAATCTACATGGTATGATGAAACCAGATAAACTTAGACGGTTATTTACTAAGAATGAAAATTCTACTATTAAATCCATGTATCTGAAACTCAAAAATTCATCTATAGACATATATAAGATTGATAATGCATCTTTCTAGAAGTTCTTTTGGAAGCTTAATATTTTGCAGAGGATTAAAATGTTTTTGTGGAAATGTATACATAATGCTCTGCCTATTAGGAAAAAAAACTAAGCGAATACATGAAAGATATAGATATGAATTGTGTTTTCTGCGAACATGAATGTGAATCTCTGAAACATCTCTTTTTTAAATGCCCATATATGCTAAGTCAGTACAATGTTACCTCCATCTGTAGGCCTGAATCCTAATAATGATGTTGATTTTTCTTTTGCACATATGTACTCAAACTGGATTGCAGGAGTATATACAAGTAGTGAAATAGAAATAACGGCTACAAAATGCTGGTTGATTCAAAAGGAAAAATGTCTCAGAATCTTTCAATCCAAATCCGGTTATCACCAGTTGTCCAGAGATATATGAACTTTTGGTCTCCCTTAGCCATAGAGCAATTTTTAAAATATGGTTTGGTAGAAATCAATATCTCAAATGACTGTAATGAGATAAAGGCAACCTACACTCCTTATGTAATCTTTTCCTTCAATCTAGTAATTTTCAAAAATAAAAATAAATAATACTTATCTTAGTTCCGATCTGGACGAGACAGCTCAACCTCTGTCTTGAGAACATTAATCAAGCTAGCAACAGTACTTTGTTTTGGAAGTCTGTCCAATACTATGAACGACCGTATCAAGTTTTGTTGAATGATTGAATGCAACCTTCACAGTTTTCAAATCTTGCAACTCGGGTAAAAGGATGTGATTAGTGAATCAACATCTAGTACCGAAGCTGTTACTCATCTACCGGATTTTCCCCCCACATTTTTACACCCGTATGTGACAGGTAAGTCTGATCTTGGTTGGGTCATCTAAACCAAGATGCTGTCACATCATCATAAGTTAATACCTTTACCTTTGACAGCATCTTCCATCAGCTTCTCCAAAGATTGCGGATGTTTGGGTCTTCACAATTATCTTTTAAGATGGCCACTTTTACCTTCTGATTTAACACAATATTTCAAAGAAACACGGATGCATCCATCTTTTACTTCGTATGTAAAAAAGGCTCAACTTTACTGTATTAAAAAGAGTTGTAAATAATTGTTTGAGACACACGGACTCGTATTTGTCACTCCCAGAAACGAAAACAATAATGGCAAAGTAATAATAAAAAAAAACATACGTAAACGAAATTACTCCACGAGACCAACTAAGGATGCCTCAAATATATAGCCACCCAAGTCAAACCCATTCGGATATGCCCAAACACTGAAACCAGATTTGAAAATTTTGGTAGCATGTTCCAACACCTCCTTCCCCGGCTCGCTTTGGTGAATGTAGTTGCTGCCCAAACAAATGAAGCAATAAGCTTGCTATAAGTCAGAAAAGAAGCAGTTTGTATTTATATCATAAGGAAAGAAAAATTATGTTTACCTGCCGATTATAAACTCGCCTTTAATGTAGTTAATATACTTGCTATCTGGATTCTCGTGCGTGATTGTTACGCTTGGTTCGAGATCCCAAACAACAACGGCAATACCATACTCAGAGGGAGCAGAATGAGTAGGCCATAAATTGCTAGGATAGTCAGCCTTTCTCACGAGCTTTATGCCTAATATAAAGTTCAATCAAAGAGTGTAACCAGAATTTAAGCATGAAATCAACATTAAACACATAATAAGATGAAACCAACAATGCAAGGTCACTAGCACACCTCTTATGCTAGAACAGTTGGCCTGAATGGCATCCAAAACTTGACCAGCACAACACCTTTGGAAAGCCAAAGGGTTGATTAAGAGGACACACATATCTTCCATGGAAAACCAGTCTTTAAATTTCCTGAAAGATCGGCGACTAATCAGCACAAAGTGAAACTACTTATTGTAAGTATTAAATATATAACTTGGAGCACTACAAAAAGCCCGTGTAAACTAAGGTGTCATATATTACCTACTAGACAAGCGAATACCATTTTACGACAAAATCCAGAAACTTTTCGAACATTTAGAATGGATGTGGTTGCCTCAGAAAAAAATTATTTAAAAAATACTCATGACTCTAAAAACAGCAACTTACGGTGGTAATTTTGTAACATCTTCGTATATATTCCGAAATGTTTGTTCAACATCGTGCACTGGGCCATGTACATTATCAGGAAGCACAGCCACCACCTTTTTACTGTTTCTCATTTCTTTTTCCAAGTCGATGGAACGGAACCAAGTACCAATATCTATTTTAGCTTGATCAGGTGAACTGCTGGTGTAAACCGTCGCTTCCCTGTCACAGAGAAAAAAAAATGGAGATATGAAGCCTATGTAAGGCAGAGGCTTTATACCATTATATTAAATGTGCAACACAATAACTGTCCTCCAATATTTCCAGTGAACTAATTATCGTTGTATTCGAAGACATAACTTCTAAACAGATCCTGTTCTTGCTAGTGATTGTTGGCTATTAGATCTTTTTGAATTCCTCGGTGTTTACTTTTATCTCTAGATCTCAAATGTTTGCTTGTGATTGTGAAATATGTAAGACTTAATTGATACTGAATATATTAAACTATCATGTTTTGGGTGCTTGATTATATGTCAGCCAGTAGTGGGACTGATTAATGACGCAAACAAAGCATTTATAAACCTAGCTCTCTAAATTGGTGGCAATAATAATCACATGAACAGAGTACTTCATCATGCGTATAGACTGTAATCATCAATGACTTCTCGTAGGCCCAAAAATGGAGTGTCATGCTCAAAGTCTGGGCTGAATAAAATGTTAGATACAAATTATTACCAACAAGTTGCACGTTTTTAAGTCAGATAAGGGTTAATCCCGCTGCTAAAACAAACCGGAGTTTTGACTAGTGAGAGACTCACTGATGATTGCAGTTATATAAAGTATTCGGATGCAACACGCATAGTGTACCCCATGTATTCTTCAGTATATATTCTTTGAAACTTAACACTGAACAACCTCATTTTAGTACACCATGGATGTCCAGCTTCAAACTTAGGCAGAGGCTTTATAACATTATATTAAATGTGCAACACAATAACTGTCCTCCAATATTTCCAGTAAACTTTTTTTTTTGATCGGTAAATTGAAATTTATTAGAAAGAGAAAAGTTCATAAAGCATGAACAGGATTACAAACAAAGACCGACCAAAAGGGGGCAAAGAACCACCCACAGAGGTCCCTTGGAGTCATGACAGAAAAACCGAAGGGACAACAATCTAAAACACCCTGAAACACGGAAGAAAGATGGAACCAAAATCCCTCAAAAACACTACAAGAATATAAACAGAGAAACTCATGGTGGCTCAAAGACGACCATGTTCCATTTAAGCATGAAATAATGTAGAGTGATACCCTTGAATTGAGGCTGTTTCTGAAGCCAGTAAGCAATGGTGAACTTGATTCTTTCTATAAGCTTGTTGTTATCGAGAGAGTTGTTATCAAAAGCCCGTTGGTTTCTTTCTTTCCATAAATTCCAAATAATTGCACCAGGAATCGAGTTGATGACAAGAGCCTTTCTCGTTTTGATCTTTGTGTGAGGCCAACAGTGAAGAGCTATGTCAATGGAAGGAGAAATAATCCACACGATATTGAATTCCTGAATGAAGGAATTCCAGACTTTGCTCGCATACGAGCAATGGAGAAGCATATGCGTGGACGACTCAGCATCATTGATGCAGAGATAGCAATGATTTACCCAATCTCTCCATTTTCTTTTGATGAGCTTGTCTTGGGTCAAGACCTTCTGTTTTGATGCAAGCCACATAAAAAAGCTAACCTTAGGGGGCCAAAGCTTAGACCAAATCTTGTTAGCAGGGACGTGATTACACTCCTCGTCAATGTTGCTTCGCCGCAGAAGCCAATTATAGTATTTTTTGACCGAAAAATCACCTGCTATGCCGTTGTCCATCCACACTCTTGTGTCTGCAGAATTGGTGAACACTGTGTTGTTATTCTCCAATACAAAGAGAAGACCGGAAACGTTATCAATTACATGATCCCGAATTCTTCTAGTTATTCCCAAAGACCAACTTTGATTGGAAACGTCATACATTTCAGCTATAGAGTGATCCTTGTTAGATGAAGCTTCAAAAGCATGAGGGAATTGATCTGCTAGGGGTAAATTTCCGATCCAAATATCTCGCCAGAAATTTGATTCTTTCACCATTACCTACCACAAACTTGCACTTGGACTTGAATTCAAGACTGAACTTTTGAATGCCTTTCCAAATGCTACAACCGTAAGCTTGTTTTGAAGGTTTAGAGTTCCATCCCAAGTCTTCAACGCCATATTTCTCAGAAATCAATTGCTTCCAAAGAGGATTATCATCCTCACCAAACTTCCATAACGATTTCATGAGGAGGGCTACATTCATGAGACGCAAATTTTTAATCCCCAAACCACCTGAATCTTTAGGTTTGGTGATTACATCCCCGGCCACAAGATGATACTTCTTATTCTACTCTCCTTCATCCCATAAAAGTTTCGTATGATTCTTTCTAATTTCTTTATTATATGGACCGGAGCTAAGAAAAGAGAGAAAAAATAAATAAGAAGAGCAGTAAGGACAGAATGGATAAGAGTGAGTTTACCGCCGCGCGTTACGCTCTTAGCTATCCAGCCTGGAAGTCTGGATTCGACTCTTTCGATTATAGCTTTCCACTTGATAGGAGCTCTATATGGTTTTCCCAAGGGTAGACCGATATATTTGGTGGGAAGCACTTGGGTTTTGCACCCCAAAATGTCGGCAAAAGAATGTAAATTTTGAACCCTGCCAACTGCCATTAAAGAAGTTTTATGGAAATTAATCTTGAGACCAGAAATAACTTCAAACCAAATAAGGATGTTGCAAATGGTGAATGCTACTTAAGTCATCTTTCATGAAGATCAAGGTGTCGTCAGCAAATTGAAGATGTGTAATTTTGGATCCTCCTGGAGTTATTTCAAAGCCTTGAATCCAACCTATTTGGGAAGCTTTAGCAAACATTAAGTTGAGAGATTCAACCACAATAAGAAATAAAAATGGAGATAATGGATCTCCTTGACGAAGACCTTTGGAACTTTTAAATCTGCCATTAGAAGAACCATTGATTAACACCGAGAAGTGAACATACGAAATAGCAGCTTCAATCCACTTTCTCCATCTACTCCCAAACCCCATTCTTCTTAGCACATAATCTATAAAGGACCACGCGACATTATCATACGCTTTCTGAAAGTCAATTTTACACAGAATGCCATTTTGATTGTTACTTTGCATAGAATTAATGCATTAATTGGCTATAAGTGCACTATCCATAATTTGTCTACCTTGCACGTACGCGGATTGCTGAAAGCTAATGATCTGAGGGAGGACGGACTTCAATCTAGTTGCAATAACCTTGAAAATAACTTTATTGATGCTACTCATAAGGCTTATTGGCCTAAAATCTGAAATCTGCTCGAGGTTCTGCACCTTAGGAATTAACACAAGGAAAGTAGACTTAAGCCTCCAATCAATGACTTTGTTGTAGTAAAGCTCTTCCATGACCTTCATTATGTCGTTTTTCATAAAATCCCAACACAAAGAAATAACAAACCGTCCGGGCCTGGAGCTTTTTCCTGACCTAATTCCTTGACAGCTTGCTTAACTTTTTCTTCTTCAAATTTAGCTTCAATTCTGGTGGCGTCAATAGAAGAGATAGCAGGAAAGGGAAGCCCATCTAATTGGGGTCTGGTGTGCATTTCTTCATTGAATAAATTCTGATAATAAGTAACAAGTTCCTTCTTGATGAGAGTTCAATCTTTAGTCATAACCCCATTGATCTTGAGTTGGGAAAAACTCTTGTTTCTTTGACTAGCGGAAGCATATTTATGGAAAAATGAGTATTGTTCTCATGCTCTTCAACCCAATTGATGTTAGTTCTTTGTTTCCAGAAATCACTATGCATCTTGGCAAGTCTTTTTAAATCAGCTGCAGCAATAATTTGGTCATCCAACAATTGAGCGTTATTAGGATCAAGCGCCAGTTGTGCAAAAATGCCTTGAATGGAAATAAGATTAGCCTGCACCAGTCTATCAATCTTGCCAAAGACATCCCTGTTCCATACTTTTAGCTTCTCTTTAAGAGCTTGCATTTTCTTAGCAAGAATAAACCCAGGAGTTCCAGTGAATGAAAAAGAATGCCACCAAGTTTCCATAAGCCCCCTAAGAGAATCATCTTGAAGCCATATTTTTTCGAATCTGCAGGGACAAGGACCCATCCTTCTTCCTCAGTAGATAGTAAGATAGGGATATGGTCAGAAAAAGGTTTAGGTAGAGAGGATTGTTCGATTCTCAGAAAGTGATCCTCCCACTGAGAAGAAATGAGGAACCTGTCGATTTTACTCCACGACGTATTTCTGGACCAAGTGAAATGACTACCTACAAGAGGTAAATCCATGAGCTGATGGTTGCGCACAAGAGAAGCAAATCTGCGCATTGACCTGGTAATAACTTGAGGCTCCGACCTTTCATTGGCAAACCTAGTGCAATTGAAATCTCCAGAAAGAACCCAAGGATCATCCCAAATAGTGCGCATATCCCTAAGTTCATCCCAAAACTGATCCTTTTCAAAATCGTGGACAGGACCATAAACAGAAGTGAGCATCCACACAAAATCATCATTTATGTAGTTGCATCTAACAGAAATGGAAAAAGCACCAAGAAGAAAATCAATCACATTGATTGTATTGGTGTTCCATATAATGATAATACCTCCAGACCGCCCAATGGAATCCAATGCAACATAATTAAAATTATTTGCTCCCCACAGTTGTTTCACTTGATGTCTCTTCCAACCCTTTACATGGGTTTCTTGCAAACAAATGATATCTGGCTTCCACATTCTGAGGAGAACTTGTAGACTGTCTCTCTTGGTAATGTCGAGTAACCCATTAACATTCCATGAGATGATATTTGTCTTCATGGATCTACCAAATGGACGGATGCAATAGCCTCTTCAATTTCATTCTCCTTATCTTGATTTGTTTCTTCGAAAAGCTTCAGGAGATTGAACTCGTTCTTAGAAGTAGAATTATGCATAAGAGCTTCAAGTTGTTTTTCTGTTTTCCTAAAACAGACTCCAATTAAAGGGCCATTTCTTAAAAGAATCAATTAAACTTTGAAGTTCTTGCAAGCATTCATCAGTCGATGTTGTTGTCTTCTTCTGATTGTTTTCCAAAGCAATTGCTGGGAGATTGTTTCAATAGAGGTTCCCGGATCTTGAGAGGAGACAGTTTCGTCTGCTGTTGCGGTTGAATTCGAAGTTTCCGGTGATGCAGTTGAGTTGGGAGAAATAACAAAGTCAAAAGAATTTGTATGATTTGACTGGGTTGGCCTGTTAACTAACAGAGAGACATGGGCTTGATCTGATTGATCGACTAAAGGGACATCAACGTTTCTATTTATACGGGTATTGATCCAACCCGACTCGGTGCGCGCAATATGCACGGAAGAAACTAGTTCAAAATTTGAAATTTCAATTAATGGAGGTAGTTGAAGTGTCAGGTTTGATACAGGGAACAGTACCTCGTCAACGGCAGCAACTGTACTATGGTCTTTGTTATAGGTAGGTGCATCAACTTCTCTGACTGGAAAAAGAACCATTTGCTCTTCTATCCTTATCTTTTCTTGAGAATTACCATTGTTGCCATCAGTTGAAAATTCTTCAGAACGAGGAGAATTTCCAATAGGAGGAAATTGCATTGTATGATCTCCCGATTCAACTGTTTGTAGTTCAGATTTTCCTATGATATCTTCGTTGTCCAGCACCTCTCCTGCGATGGGAAAAGACAGTTCATCTATGTGCATCATCTTGAATTCCTCCTTATTGTTAATCGGGCCTGCAACTTGAAGATAAATTGTTGAATAATCTAGACCATTGAGTGAGTTGGCATGAGGTGAAATTAGTCCACCCCACATTTTACCTATTTTCCGATAGGTTTTCAGATTCCAAATATGGAGTGGAACTCCATGAACAGCAAGCCATACTGATTTGGGAAAAGTAGCACCTTTGAGATTTGAGACTATTAGCAGTTGGATTCCATTCTGTGAACCTGAGCTTTACTTCATCACTGTCCCATTGTTGCTTGGATAAGATTTCCTTTTTTTTATACTCTGTATCCACAAAGAACAAAGCTAAAGTTTTTGTGGTTGAGATGGGTGATAACATCACCGACCCTTGCAATTTGAATAATGATTCGATTATTTGTGCAATTCTAGTCCAAGGGGTGGAGGTATTTTGAGTCTCACATATCAAAGCTCCTTTCCATCTGTTGCTAAATCTGCCTGATTGATGTGTCTTGGTCACTGGAGTTGGGGTTTGCTTGGGAAGTATTTGTTGAAATGTTGTAGCCAAACTCAAATAGAACTTGATGGCTTCTGCAAAATTAGTCCATCCACTTCCATCTCCACCTGAAGGGAAGAAGCATACTTGAGCTGGATCTCTGTTAGTTCCAATCCGAGTTAGTTTTAGCATTTCTCCATTAGCAAAGAAATTTCTAACTAGAGAGAGCCTTTCTGCAGATTTATTGTAGCTCCAATATGTCGGTCTTTCTCTTAATGTTGAAGATTCCTGTTCCAAGATGGTGCTTATCCATTCTAGGGCTGTGAGAGAGATTATGAATTCCTTAAAGCCTGTTTTAATTTCCTTGAGTGATGCCATGATTTCTCCATTGTTTTTGATTTTTGCCAATTCAAAAGATCTGTTGCCTATGGATATACACTGTTTAGAGCAACTGCAATGGACTAGTAAACCCAAATTTTCAGTCGAGTGGGCTGGCGTAGTGGGACGGACCATCGATCAAAATTTGATCAAAGAGTAAAATCCAGACCAAATTTGATCTGGGATCAGGACCAAATCCAAATATAGTCGGGCGTTGATATAATCTCCGCTACACATCGGGCGTTGATATAATCTCCGCCATTCATCGGGCGTTGATATAATGTACGCATGAAACGGGGCGTTGATATAATGTACGCCTGAAACGGGGCGTTGATATAATGTACACCCGATGGGGCGTTAATATAATGTACGTATGAAACGGGGCGTTGATATACTTAACGCCCCACTTTCACAAATTTTCAAAACTTACATGGGGCGGGCTTTATACCTCCGCCCCATTTTTTTTTTTTTTTTTTTTTTTTTTTTTGTTTCTGAAGCGTATACTATACCAACGCCCCACTCGCGCGTTATCTTTACCAACGCCCCATTCGGGCGTTATCTTTACCAACGCCTGATCCCAGGCGTAATGTTTATCAACGCGCGACCAAATATACTCTTTTCCCACTACGCCACATGACGGACTAAATCCAAATTTGGTCTTTTTTTTTAGTCTTTGGTCTTTGGTTATACTCGCACCACTGTGGACGCTCTTAGTGCCTACTGCATTTACTACTGTTGATGTTGATCGTTCTTTCCCCGCTGTACTTCCTCTACCCTTGTTGATGCTTGAATTTGTTTCTGGAAACAATGATGCCCATGTTGATCTGTTATACTCTTGATGAATTGTACCCATGGTGGTGAAAATTAAAGGAACCTTGTTCTTCAATTCTTGCTTTTTCTCCTCTCTCTCTCTCCTCATTTCCAGTGAACTAATTATCGTTGTATTCGAAGACATAACTTCTAAACAGATCCTGTTCTTGCTAGTGATTGTTGGCTATTAGATCTTTTTGAATTCCTCGGTGTTTACTTTTATCTCTAGATCTCAAATGTTTGCTTGTGATTGTGAAATATGTAAGACTTAATTGATACTGAATATATTAAACTATCATGTTTTGGGTGCTTGATTATATGTCAGCCAGTAGTGGGACTGATTAATGACGCAAACAAAGCATTTATAAACCTAGCTCTCTAAATTGGTGGCAATAATAATCACATGAACAGAGTACTTCATCATGCGTATAGACTGTAATCATCAATGACTTCTCGTAGGCCCAAAAATGGAGTGTCATGCTCAAAGTCTGGGCTGAATAAAATGTTAGATACAAATTATTACCAACAAGTTGCACGTTTTTAAGTCAGATAAGGGTTAATCCCGCTGCTAAAACAAACCGGAGTTTTGACTAGTGAGAGACTCACGAATGATTGCAGTTATATAAAGTATTCGGATGCAACACGCATAGTGTACCCCGTGTATTCTTCAGTCTATATTCTTTGAAACTTAACACTGAACAACCTCATTTCAGTACACCATGGATGTCCAGCAATTCCATTACTATGCAGGACAAGAGGTTCGGTATAACGTGCATCATGGATTATGTATAACTGTGATTTTGCATGGTGAAAAGGTTGTTTCGGTATTGATACTCAATAAGAACATAATCATATTTATGCAACGACAAGTTTCTACATGCCATACTCCTCCGTAATAAACCCAACTAAAAGTACAAGCATTCTAAATCCTAGAGAACCGATCCCACCTTACAATTAATTATAAATAAGGTGTCTAACATAAACTAGAAAGAAAAAGATTATTATGAAATAAAGTGGAGTAAAGAGTTTTAAGCTTACTCGTCACGCCAAAAGGGAAGTTGCTTTTCCGATATTAATTCATGAACTTTATCCATAGCGCCCTTCCCCTCCACAATCATAACAACAACAGGGTTCGAAACCAATGTAGTTAATATCGGATACCGGGTTGTCTCGGTTTAAGACCGATACACTGATACAGTTTTGTGTTGAGGAGATTTCGGTTTCAAAAATCGGGTGCAATATCAGTCAAATTTCATATCTATAATTTTATAGGAAACAATTTTAATACATTATACTATATAATTTACTGAAGAAAAATTAAAATACCATACATTCTTTGAGAATTCGATAATTTGGTTAGCACCAACAAGGATTTGAGAATGTAATATACTTGTGGACAATGGGTAAATATTTGACACGTATATATGTAAATTCATGTGTTCTATTTGACACATATCCAAAACGCAAGTATACAAACTCATGTGTTGTTAAAGTCAAAGGAGTAGTCGTGGTTTCCACTATTCACTCGATCTCTCCGCCTCCCTCTTTCTAATCTTCTGCTTTGGATCAGACCATGGTTAGGTTCAGGGACGGACCCAGGAAGAATAATTTTCCTTCTAAGGCTCGGGCTAGAAGTCTTGGTCGAGTAGTAATCTTTTTTTTTTGGCTTGTGGACTGAAAAAACTACCCGGGTTATAGCCCTCTTTAGCCCAGCTGTTGGTCCGTCCCTGGTTAGGTTTGGAAAAATCTACCTCTTCTGACTCTGTTTTTATAGTATAGTTTGGAAGTCTGTTATGCAACGAGTTCTTCAACAACAACAATTGATAGGAGTTCTTCATCGACAACAACAATTTATATTTTCCCCGGTCTATTAGCTCCTAAACAGGAGTAATCTTTTTTCTTCACAAACCCCTTTTTCGTTTCTTAGCTTGTTTATCGGTCACGGTTGATTAGATTTTTTTTCTAGCTTTTTTGTGTTCTATAAGATGAATCAATAAAATGGATCATTTAATCGTTCTATGTGAAATCAACAAAAATGTATCTCTTTGACTTTTTTATGTGAAATCAATAAAAATGTATACATGAGTCAACCTGATGAAAAAACAAATATCCGTCCGAGATAACCGGTTCTAGCCGATAAAACCGGTACCATCCGAGATTATCTTAAAAATATCGTCTCGGCGAATTATGAGAATTGTTTCGCTCTAGGGACGAAACGCAGAATCTCGCCAAAATCGACTACACTGTTCGAAACTATGTAGTTGACCCAGTTCCCATAGGGTTCATTATCTTCATAAGCCTCAGGATCCCATCGAATATTACGAACGTGCTTCTGAGCGAAATTTTGAGTCACATCCATATACCTCATCTCTAGTTGAAAAATAAACATGTTAGCATATTAACTTATAATCATTAGTCGATCACATTAACTTAAAATCATTATTCAGATTCCCATGAAATTTACACCAAAAAAGCAAATTTCTGAATAGAATATCAAATTTACCTATAATTTCCAAATCTGATTTTTCAAATTTGGTCAAGATAGCACCCACAGAGCGATGGGTGTAGTGACAAGGATAGGTCAAGACAAAAGTCGGTTGTGTTTTTTGCTGCAGACGATCTGATTCATAAATGTTTTCTCCTCTAGACTTTCGCTTCATCTTGTTGACCATAAACCTCGATGAAGCAGATGAATCTACCACAGAAAATAGAAAAATCATAATTGATATGAATAACATGAGAAGATACCCAAAACTAAGTTAAAGACTGAAAGCCCTAAAATCAATTCGACGATAGAAAATAAGAAGAACATAACCCTAAGTCTAAGGTGAGTCCTCTCAAACTACGTTGGTCTTATTAAATCAATCTCATTTAAATTGCAGTTTTCTCAATACCGTTTAGTTTGATCTTGTCCTTTGTCAACACTGCTGAACAAAAGTTTTCACTACATCATATCCCCTGCATATTATCGTCATCCTGAATCTATGCATTTGACCTTGATTTTATTTGATTATTCTCTGCTTTGAGAGCTTGCTACAATTTTTGGTTTATTTCTCTACTTCCCAAACTATTTTAATCCTACAATCCTAAAAGAATCCCATAAAACCATTCCCTTATTGTCTGTAACCAAAGGATTGAGCAATATTCTGGATTTTCGATCCCTGCAATCTCTTACCATCTGATTTCAACCTCTGTCGCTTTTGTTTTAGCTCTCAAATTTAATACATAGCAATTCTCTACACTTTAAATTTTACAATTCGTTTCTACTTTTCTCCTTTGTATGCTCCTCCTGATATCTAAATCATCTTTCGCAGCTTTAAAACCTTTAAATTCCTCATTGTTTCTTTCAAAACTCTCTCTTCTAATATTGCTAAATGCTTCTGAGGTGACCTCAATAACAGTCGTGATACACACACCGTGTTTCTACACCGTGATTTGTACCGACTCTCACATCCCCTGGGGCCCCACCAGAGGAAAATAGTGGAGTGGGATTTGAGTTTGTCTCATCCCGGTGTAAATCACGGTGCATCTTTTCCGTGAGTGTAGACTTATTGCCTCAATAAATTATTTTGCTTTTCTTCCTTTCAAATCTCTCTCTTCTATGCCTCCTAATGTGCGACTGACCTCAAAAAATTCTTTTGCTTATCTTCCTTTTTCCTAGTGATACATGTGTATTTTTCTATCTCCGGGAAATAGTGATCCTCAAGAAGGATCGACGATATAGTTGTAATTTAAGTAAGGAATAATGATTTTTAGGCAGTATTCTTAGATAAGGAAATATTCCTAAACAAGGTAATATTCCTAGATAAGGAAATATACCTAGAAAAGGAATATTTCCTAGACAAGGTAATATTTCTAGAATAGGAAATATACCTAGATAAGGAAATAAATTCCTATAAGGTTTTGGAAACCACTAAACCTATAAATAGAGATGTTTAGCTCATATCTAAGACATCTATAGTGTGTGGTTTTACCCTAGAAAAGGAGGTTTAACATGCACACCTAGAGATAAGTTTGTGAGGCAATATTAATTATTGTAAAAGCAAGCTTAGCAAAACAGTTTAAGGTTCATCCACTGTTTAGAGAGATTGTGAGCGTAAAAAAGAGAGAATTGTAATAGTTATCTTGTTCATAATCTAGAGAAGATATTTTCTTCGAATCTGGTTTCTAGTGTGTTATGTTTTCTAGTTTTCGTCTATTATTATTCTGAATTCCGCCTCTATAATAATAGTCACCAAGGTACAGAGATCAATACGTATCACCTAGTTATCATCATTTTGCAGGCCTTTTCATCCTTGAAAGCCCACTAAAACCTTATTCACTCCTGCCCTCTTAGTCTTCTCATTTAACCTCCTACATCAAAGCCTATTTAAACCAGTATATTTAATCCTCATAATGACTATTCTAGCTTGGAATTGTCAAGGCATAAACCTCCCATCTTCAATTTAACATTTAAAAGGGTTAGTCTCTCTTCACAAACCGAGCATATTGTTTCTCTCTGAAACCTTAGCTAATGACCAACACATGAGAAGATTATCACAAACCCTCCAGTTCAATAATTACTTCATTGTCCCAAAAATTGGAAGGCGAAGCGGACTATGTCTAATGTGGGAAAATAACCTAGATATCCAAATTTTATTCCACTCTCATAATTACATCCATATAAAAGTTACACCACCACTCCCAGAGCAACCGTGGTTCTGCACGAGTATCTATGGCCCACCACATCCGGATACAAGGAAAAATCTATGGCAGGAGTTCCCAACAATCTTTAGCAACATCAATCCTTCCATTCCTTGGCTGTTGCTAGGAGACCTGAACGACGCCCTAGACCAATTAGAAAAAAAAAAGAAGGAGGAAGGCAAGTAACATATGCTCAATCTCAACCTGTACTCACTCTCATGGATCAAATGGTTTTATAGATCTGGGATTCCGAGGAGGCCCCTACACCTGGACAAACAACCAAATGGGGCAGTATAACATTCTAGAAAGATTAGATAGAGCTTTAGCAACCCAACTTTGGCGAACGGCGGATCCACATGGAGCAGTTACTCATCTTTCAAGAATAACATCTGATCACGCCCCAATACTGCTACAAAAGAAAGCTATGGATTGGCAAGGAACAAAAAACTACAAATTCGAACACTTATGGATCTCTCATCCCCAACTTAAGCAAATAGTCGAATCGGCCTGAGAGAAACAACAAGATAGAGAACCTACCCTCTACCTCCAACTAAAACACATAAAAACCAGACAAACCCTCTTAGAATGGAACATATAAACCTTTAGACACCTACCAACTATGATCAAGAAATGAACATCCAAGATAAAGCATGCACAACATCAATGCGCAAACCACCACAAAGCCTGTAACAATATACAACAATTGTAAGATCCACAAAAAAAACTGGATTAACAAGAAGGAAGACGTTGTTCAACTCATTCTAAATCACTACTCTCAGCAATATACGACCCCGCCCACAGTGACTAATGAAGACCTTTTTACAAATATCATACCAAGATTAACTTCCAGACAATCAGACCTTTTCACAAAGGAAATAACTACAACGGAAATCAAACAAGCCCTATTCTCCATAAATTCAGAAAGTGTTCTAGGTCCATATGGCTACACAAGTAAGTTTTTCAAAGTTTTCTGGGAAACAACTCACCACCAATTGATACCAATGGTTCGAAGTTTTTTTAATAACCTAAATATCCATCCTCTCATGAATCACACAAACATAACATGAATACCTAAAATCGGCAATCCATCAAAACCATCTCAGTTCAGACCCATAGAACTCTGTAACGTCACTTATAAAATCATTTCAAAAATTCTAGTCAACCAAATTAGACCCCTTCTCCCTTTTTTGATAAGCCCTTACCAAAGTGCTTTTGTTACACAAAGATCTATACACGATAACATAACAATTTCTGGAGAACTCTTCCATCATATCAAAACCTCTAACCTCACCAAAGATCCAAAAATAGCTCTCAAACTAGATATCCAGAAAGCCTATGATAATTTAGACTGGGGATTCATCAAAACCTCCTTTACAAAACTTGGATTTCCATCAGCCTTTATAGCCTACATTATTCTATGCATCACAATAGTTACATACTTAATCAACATCAATGGTACACCCCATGGATACATCACCCCAACTAGAGGTATCAGACAAGGAGACTGTTGTCTTCCTATATTTTTATTATATGTGTTGAAATCCTATCTACAAATCTAGGAAACCTAAAAAATCAAAATTTAGTTTGGGGACTTAACATATCGAAAAAAGCACCTCCCATTATTCATTTAAAGTATGTGGATGATTTACTAATCACATATAAAGCTTCCGATCAGAGTAATCAACACCTTAAACCCTACTGCACTCCTATAACACATCTGCGGGACAAATAATTAATACTTCCAACTCAGTAATCATCCATCACCCAAAATTAGACCCGATCAAGTAAACGAACTTCAACAATTCTTTAATATGTCGGCTACTTCAAAACCTCCAATCTATCTAGGAGTGCAATTCAAACAGGGAAGGGAATCCAATTAAACCTTCGTTCCCCTCCTACAAAGATTAGCCAGAAAAGCCAAACGATGGATGGCAAAATGCTTAACTCCAGCCGGAAGACTCACTCTCATCAAAACCTCCTTAATTCCCACCTCAAACCACATTATGCAAACACAAAATCTACCCAGCAATATACATAAACAAATAGATCGTATCACCAGGATTTTTTTCTGGGGACATGACTGAACCATTAAAAAACTTCACCCAATAGGATGGGATAAAGTAACAAAACATATATCCGAATGAGGCTTGGGAATAAGAAAGGGCAGTGATCATCATAAGGCACTTCTCATGAAGAGAATCTGGAATCAACATGAAAAACGTAACTATATTTGCGGAATTATCTTCAGCGCAAAACGTAACTATATTTGCGGTAATATCTCAATCAACAACCAATTCTACAGGGCATTAACTCCATACCTTTCTCCTCCAGTCCTCAATGGAGACAACTGGTAGCAATTGTCCCTACCATGCATCACTTGATATTCCATCGTATTGGAAATGGATTATCGACTCCGGTAGAATCCAATTGGATTCCATGCTCAACAAACCTAAACCCATCACAATGTTACCCAATCCAAATGGTAGCAGATATCATCGACTCAATTTCCCACTCCAGGAATCAGGAAAAATTAAGCTCACCTCCCAATACCATAACCCAAAAAAATCATGAATATCCACCTACTGATAGATGCATTTATGTGTCTATTTTTATCTCGATTTTCTATAATGTTAGTACCTATTTTTTGTACTTATTATGGTGTTTTATGTATTTGTAGGTATTTTTGGGAAACAAACATTCTTGGAAAATCGGCTTGAAAAGTTGTTTATGTATATTGCTGGGTAGATTTTGTAGCCAAGTGGAACACCCACCTGGACCAATTCAACATCATTCATGAAATTCAACATTCCCAAAAATCCCAAGTATTGGCGGATTTCTTAGCAGACCTCCCCCTGGACAACGATGAAGAGATTAGGAGAATACCAGAAGCCGACGAGGAAAGCAAGGATCCAGTTGATGTCCTCGAACCCGCGAGTCAAAGACAATGGGAAGTATTCGTTGATGGTTCCAAAAATAAGGAAGGGGCAGGAATAGGCATTGTCATCACCACCCCAACTGGAGAAATGATCGTACAGGCACTTAGGTTAGAATTCAAAGAGCATACTAACAACATCGTCGAATACGAGGCAGTCGTACATGCCCTCCGCTTAATAATAGAGATGGGGGTAACTGATGTAAGACTGACAAGTGATTCGCAGCTTGTCATACGGAAAATAGGGCTCGAATACAATGTGTACGACGACACCCTCTCAGCTTACATGGCCTTGGTCCAAACATTGGCATCACAAATTCCGAACATCAAGTTCCGGCACTTATGCAGAAGGGATCTCAGGCACGCGGATGCCCTAGCATATATATCATCCATGCTGAAGGACAAGAGTATCGAAGCTATCAAAATAACAAGGGTATACGAGCCTTCGATTGCATCACAATTTTCCTTTGCTACAAATCAAGATACAGTGGAAGAAAATATCGAAGATCAGGTGGGAGAAGACATCCGTGACGATTTTGACGAAGAAGATATCCTGTCAAGAGCAAATCAAGACGAAGATTTCAACAACGAAGATGATTGGAGAATGATGATCCATGCGTTTCTCAAAGATGGAACCTTACCCGCGGATCACAAACAAACCAGGAAAATACTCTCCAAAGTAGGAAGATATGATCTTCGGGATGGGATCCTGTACAAGAAATCTTTCCTCGGACCGTTACTACGTTGCTTATCCAGGAAAGAGGGGCATCGAATTCTAAACGACATCCATTATGGTGACGCAGGGAATCATAGCGGCATGAGATCACTAGCCGACAAAGCAAAAACGCAAGGATATTACTGGCCCACAATGATACAAGATGCTGCAAGAATGTCCCGACGATGTGAAGAATGTCAGCGTTTCGCCAAAAATACACGCACCAGCAACAACGTTGAATTCTGTGGATAGCCGTGGCCATTTGCAAAATGGGGCATAGATATCGTTGGGCCTTTCATCGAAGGATCAGGGAAAAGACGATTTTTGATAGTAGCCACGGACTACTTCAGTAAATGGGTGGAAGCCAAAGCCTTAGCCATCAGAGACGTGGACGTGTTTACTTTCATATTCCAAAACATTATTTGCAGGTTCGGCATACCAGCGGAAATCGTGTCCGATAATGGTAAACAATTACAGGGGAAAAACATAGACATGCTCTTCGACACTTTCAAAATAAGGAAAAACAAGTCCACCCCCATATACCCTCAAAGCAACGGACAAGCGGAAGCTACTAACAAGACCCTCGCCCTTATCCTCAAAAAGCAATTAGACGAACACAAGGGGCGATGGTGTGAACAGCTACACAATGTATTATGGGCATACAGGACAACACGAAGATCTGCCACTGGGGAGTCCCCATTTCTCCTCACTTATGGAGCTGAAGCAGTCATCCCAACAGAGATCCTCATGCCAACCACAAAGACCGAAGCATGGGAGAAAAATCTCACAACAGACATGATGTTAGAGAGACTGGACGACCTGGAAGAAAGGAGGGAAGCACATTGCAAAAGATGGAAAATTATCAACGGAGACTAGCGAGAGAGTACAACAAAAAGGTTAAGCTTCGAAATTTTGTAGAAGGGCAGTATGTGCTAAGAACAATCCCGCAGTATCAACGAGAGAAGAAATGGGGAAAGTTAGCACCTACATGGGGAGGACCTTTTATAATACACGACATTGCGGGAAACGGTTCCTACTATCTTCGCAATCTGAAAGGCGAGGTCCTCCGGCACCCTTGGAATGCTAAATGGCTCAAACCGTACCCATAGGAACAGCGCAGCTTTGCATCTGCGTGAAGAATACCAGAAGAAGAAGGCAGCGTAACCGCTTTACATGTTTCTATCTCTGGACGAGGAGTAGCAGGCCTCAACCTATCAATCAAACAAACTTTTTGGGAAATCTTCAAGCAAACGAAATGGTCAAAAGGCCCGCTGGTGAACACATGTACATTACATAATAAATTAACAATATTGGGGAAAGTAGTTAATCTACAATCTCTCAGGGCTCCCCTATCAGTGTCTATGAGTGTAAGACCAGGGGAAGGCACCCAGCAGAAAGAGATACCCAACCAATTTTAAGGCAGCGGGTCGACGGAATGGGTGCATGTAAATATTTCAAATAAGCATTCCATATCCTAGAACGCTGCCTCGGCCCCCACCGTTTGGGAATCCTCTGGCCCAGGATTCGCCAGCGGGGTGACAGGTCTCAAGACGATCACGAAGGTATTTACCTTCGGTATCGCACCCAAACACTCTCAACTTTTTACAAAGCAAGTTATTTCTAGTTTAACACTTCACAATACTTAAAATAAAGATGAATTGATAACGCAGGTATGCCAAAAGGATGATCCATTTCATAAAGAGTTGATTACAAGTTCAGCAAATAAGATAAAGCAGGAAACACATCAAAAAATGATCCGAAATTATATAATCAACAAGGATCAACTTTCTATGACTAATAAAAGAAATCTACTTGGACGATACAGCTCCATCAACAGGGTCTCTCTGCGAGATGAAGGTACGCTACCACCTGAAGAAGGCCCAGAAGAACCAGGCAAGGGCGCGGGAAGGGGACGACGCGGATAATTCTTGACAAGACCATGTTCGACTTTAAGATCAAGTTCAATCTTATCTAGGACTTTGTTGGTCTCCAGCCAACTGACATCGAGCTTTATAAGTGATAACAGCGGTCCGCTGGTTGGCCTGAGACAACAATGCAGATAGGCGTTCCGCCTCTTTGGAGGCAATCTCCGCTGCTTCCTCACGAGACGCGGCCAACCCTTTGAAATAGTTGGCTTGTCCTTCCTGCTGCACTAAGGCAGATTGAGTTTTTTTAAGCTCATCATTTGCTGCGTGAAGCTGTCCCTCGAGTGCTGAAAACAAGAAATACCAAGGGGTTAAAACGAAGAAATAACAGAATCACACTCGATAAAACGAGGTTATACCTTCGACATTAGCCGAAGCCTCTTCATACTCATTAACAACTGCGTCCCGAGCCTCATCAAGAAAGTCATATTCGTCGGATAGTTTCTTATAATCCGTGTGAAGGTTCGTAAGAGCAAATTGACTCGCGTCTAAGTCTACCTGCTTCATTGAATCCAAGTGACGAAGATGGTTGACTTCGTCATTCATCTCCCCCATCCTTTTATGGAGTCGATACACATTCACTTCAAGATCTCTTTCAGATTCCACTTGGCGAGCAACATCATCGAGACGCTGCTAGGGCTTTACTAAGAGCACCAACCTCAGCCCTAGCATTATCTCTTTCCTCGGAAAGATGCAGCATACTATCCCTAACCCCGGGGCCTAAGAAAGAACGAGCCTGTTGTAACTCTCCTTCCAAAAAGCGCACTCTAGCCTCTAAGTCCGAAGCATGTCCTCGAGCATCACGCAGGTTGTCACGCGTCCATAGCAGCGTACCATTAAACAGACAACGGTCATGATTGTACTTATTTTGCATATCAACCATCAGTGTTCGCTTTTCACGCCACTCAGCTGCTAAGGCGTTGTGCTCATCAGCACGAGCATTCCACTTTACGGCTTCGCTTTTCAACTTACCCACCAACTCTGCAATGCGGGATTTCTGTCGTTCCCTTTCTTTCCGAAGCCATATGAGCTCGGGGACTCCACCCACTGAAGATAGGGTGGGGAGACTGAGACAGAACACCAAAGTACAAATAGGGAATCACGAGGAGTAAAAGACCAATAAAAAAACGAACCTGTGAGGGACGATACATTTCTGCGAGCTTGCTCCAATTCGTTGCGGACTATAGCAAGTTCCGAACGGAGACTCTCCTCGGCATTACCCAGCCTCTCCTTTTCCTTCAGGCGACCCTTCAGTTCACTTATTTCCATCTCGGCCGCAGATAGTTCTTCTTCTCTATGACGAAGCTTAGCCTCCAACTTTAAAGACTTTGCTTTAAAGAATTGGTATAGAACATGGTTACAATGTTCGCTCCTCATCATCTATGTCACAAACGACAAACATTATTATACCCAAGGGATCGATATCGCGAAGAATACAATGTTCGTATATCATGAGGGAATCAGTACAAGGATTTACCTCTAAGACACGCTGCTGGGGAAAACCGTATTGATACCCATCAGCTATGGCCATCATATCAGCAACAGAGGAGGGAGGGTCAACCACTAGGTTAGCTTCTGAAGCTCTCAGATTCTTCTCCCACATCTCAGCAACGCGGACTTCAGAAGACACTTGCATCATCTGACGAGTATAAGCGTCAGAATTCTTCTCAGGGACCACTGGGGCAGGGTTGGGGACGAACATCAGACTTTTCTTCTTAAGCCAAGCCAAAATGGCATCTTCGCCTTCAGGCATTAGCGAGTAAGGGAAATCCTCTGAAGGAGATTCAACCGCAGACTTCCCTTTGGCTGTTCTCCCCTCACTCGCGCAAGTCTCGACATCACCACCTCAGTATGACCACCGGCGTTTTCAGCCTGCTGACGGTGGCATCTTCTTTACCAATATCCCCAAGCACATCCCAATCATCATTTGGGGAAAGCAATGAGAAGTCTTCGGCAAGACCCATGGCAGCATTCACATCAAAGGATTCCCCCCGGAATATATCCTACCGAAAGAAAATTCAGGGGAAATAACGGGCAGAGTACCCACCCAACAATATTATCGCCAACAGGGGCAGATCCACCCCCGCCAGTACCACCAACGGTAATATTGCCCTCAGACTCACCATCACCACCCGCGGCAATTCCTTCTTCACCATCACCACCCGCGACAACTTCTTCTTCACCATTACCACCTTCGTCATCAGGGTGAGAAGTGTCGGTACGCTCTTCCCATCGGACATTTCTTCATCCTCAGCATACCCTTCGTTTACAGGACTCGTAACCTCCTCATAAACCTCAGCCTCACCGGTAACCACAGTAGAAGATTGTTTGGGTCCAAGTTTCTTCTTCTTCGACACCTACAAACCAGTACACCCCCACAAAGGCTCATTTTTTCCCTCACTTCAAAAATGAAAATTATTTCAAGCAAGGAAAAAGGGGCAAATAGAATAGAGAATATAAGAAGAAACTATACCTTGGCAGCAGCAGCACTCTTCGTGGATGGGTAGCACCAGAACCCTCCTCCTCATCTCCATCAACGACATCAAGAGCGTAAGGAAAATTCATGCCCGCGAAATTCGGACGCCAAGGACAGAAATCTCCATAACGAGCCGGAGGAGTTTCATCACGAGGCTTGCGTGTTTCAGAAGGACGCCAGCCGCGCGGACCAGAATCCACCATAAGACCAAGGACCAACTACCTCAATAACAGTAGCATGCCATTCATTATCATGGTCACGCTTAATCCTTTCACGAGCAGGAAAGAGTTTCCGTTTAGCAGATCCCTCAGTACCAGGAACATACTTACTTCAGCTTGGCATCACTCACCTCACTCAAAAGACGAATTTCACACCACGGGGAGCAGCAATATTACGAAGACTAACACTCCACGGCTTACGGTTTCTACTGTTGACATAATCCCCAAAGGAACTGTTAAAATTCTGAGGAGTGTACCACTCTCTCTCAGCAGGATTTGGAACATAGCAGGTCATCATAGTCTCCCCCTTGCTTCGCAGGTAACATTCCTTCAGTGAACGAATATAATTCCCATATAGTTGTGACACGAAATGATTATGAGTGTTCGTGGAAGAGCCTTCGCGACTAGCCAATACGTCATAATAAAAGGAGTCACCCGACTTATATAGGGGCAACATGAGACCCGCCTCGAAGGATCCAACCGTAGTCAACAAATGAAACTCGTCAAACTGATACTTAGCAAGGAGCTCGTAAGTGATATCATCGTCAGGGGCATAGAAGCGAACCTCAAAAGCTTGAAGCTCATGTTTTTCCTTGAACATCTCAAGATCAATATGCTTGAAAGTGACCTTCTTCTTACCAACGGAAATGCTGCGTATCACAGGGACAGTTTCTTCTTCGTCTGCGGAATCAGAAGTAGGACTCAATTCCGAAGCTTTCCTTTTAGAAGGAAGATTTTTAGACGGATCAGCTCTCAACATAGTACCCTTGGAGTACTTCCCTTTGAAAGAAACCACGGGAGGAGGCGGCAAAGATTTCTACGGAGGCACTAAAGGAGGAGCCATTGAACGAAGGGGAGGAACATCCAGTGTTTCATTACGAGGAGGAGGAGCCCGCGTACTCCTAGAGTCATCACGAGGAGGAGCCTGCGTACTCCTAGAATCTTCACGAGGAAGAGAAGGGGCATGGTTAACAGCATACCTAGATCCAGAAGGACCCTTCGGCACATCCCCTTTTTTAGTAGGCACAACCTTCACACCAGAGGAAGATGAAACCCTATGACCCCGAGGATTCGATTGCGAAGACTTGTAAGGACCTTCCCCAAGTGGAGATCTGTCAGAATCTCGACGCGGAGGGGATCTTGGCGGACTAGACGGCGGGGTTTGGTAAGGAGCCCGCGGACGATCATACATATCTACAAGGAAACACAAAAACAGTTTAGAGAAGAATACGAGGAGATCACTAAAGATCAAAAAACCCATAATTGATGGTTCATCCGAATAAACATTAAAAATCCTAAGAACTAAAAATAACCAGAAATACTCCATCCAACTCCATGGATAATACTTAGATACAGACTCATAGACTTTGTAACAAAGAACAGGGGAAAGCATATATGCTTCGACATGTGTGTTCTTCATCACAAAGCCAAGAATACAGCAGCAGGAAACAAACGGGTAGATACATAGATAAATCAATGATGAGCAGCTAATGAAAAACCCCATACCTGTATAGAAGAGGACGACAAGCACCAACCACAGTCGAAGAAAGGAGGATCGGAGATATCAAAATCTAGTTGTCTGCGATACAGGGGCAACAACAATCGAGAGCGAAAGAGACAGAAAATTGAATGTTGTTATCTTCCTCACAAGAATGACGATAATAAATGACTAAAGAACAAGAATAGAAAACAAGAAGAGGATGAACACTGACAAGAAGAGGATAAAAGTTTTTTTTCACATTCTCTTTCCTATTTATGAAGCTAGAGAAGACAATAACCGTTCCTCGTACCAAGGAGCAGTTATGGGGAAAGTTAATGCAAAGTGGGAAACGTGTAGGACGACCTTTCTTCTTCTAAATTGCAAAATACGCCCAAGTCAGAAGAAGAGGGGCAAATTGTATGTACACCTTTCATCATCCACCACGTGTACAGAAAGAGACACGTGGAAGGCATGCAAAACAAGATATCAAAACCTGATAGCAAGCATCTCATCAGAAGATGCCACCGGTCAGCAGATCTGACGGTCAGGGACAGAGGATCACAGAGGTATGATGGCTCAGAGGAGGACCAGATAATACCCCTTGGGTGTTAATAAACCCAATCCCGAGGAAGATCCCAGATCAACGGCTGAGAGGAAGTTTGACTGACACAGATGTGACCAGACAAAGAGACACTTGTCTGACACGAGCATACATCCATCTACCCGCATTAAATACCAAAGAGATATACACGCGTCAATCAGCTCGTGGAAGAGGCGAGGATAACCCTTCGTATTCAAGCTCAGACCGCAACATATGCCGAAGACCTCTGCTTAATGGGCACAAAGTACAAGAAGATCCCAGATCAACGACTGAGAGGAAGTTTGACTGACACAGATGTGACCAGACAAAGAGACACTTTTCTGACACGAGCAGACATCCATCTACCCGCATTAAATACCAAAGATATATACACGTGTCAATCAGCTCGTGGAAGAGGAGAGGATAATCCTTCGTATTCAAGCTCAGGCCGCAGCATATGCCGAAGACCTCTGCGTAATGGGCACAAAGCACAAGAAGATAAGATTACAACGGCACCTCAGAAGTAGGACCCACGTTCCAACCCTATAAATACCCCTCTCCACTAAGAGAGAAGGGGTCGACCAATCCAGGGCAATTATAGGAGAATATAGGAGAGAGAAATAGGAAGAGTAAGTAATCCCCCATACTTCCGCAGACCTATGTATACTCAAAAGTCATTCGACTATCTTTGTAATCATTCAATACATAGTGAAACACCAGCCCCGTGGATGTAGGCCTTAGTGCCGAACCACGTAAATCTTTGTCTTATTTACATTTCAGCACCTTACATTCAGCGTTGAACTACATGTGCTTTACATTTGTACTTGATTCTTTGTTTATTCCTTTATACGAACATTATTTATGATAATATTCGACTAGACAATGACAAGCTCGAAGACGTCGAGTCGATGAATCGATATAATCATCCCCTTTACACATACAGCGTACAATTCTATAATTAGACTGTATGCGAATATTGTTTGTGAACACGTGGATGGCTTCGTGATTTATGTGTTCACAAAAGTATACACAACGAGATAGGCACTACAGGCTGTTATTCATTTGTTGTATATTTTGGTCCAGCTCATGATGATTTTAACTTTGCGTCGAAAATTTTGTATAGTAAAAAATAGTATTATTATACCAATCAGCGGCCGAAGGCCGCCCGAAAATTTTAATGTTATTTGCTATATCTTTGCATGGTTTTCCCGTAAGATCATGAAATCAAAAATATTTCAACATTATAACTCCGTTATAAAAGAAAAGAAAGAAAGAAAGAAAGAGAGGAAATTAAATAAATGAATTTCGTTAATTTTTAGCTTCCACATGGGCTAGTTTTTGCGTACATTTAAAAACAACAAAGACCTAATAGAGTTTCATAAATTTGGGGTGAGGAGGGGTAAGTTATATCACTCATTCTAAGTTTCTAACCCAAAAGGAAACTAAACAAACTTAAAAAAACAAAAAAACAACATCACCCCTCATCCACCATTTTTGATAATGACATAACTACCCTTATATAATTAGTATAAATGATTATGATTAGAATTGATTAGTTATGAATTTTAAGGATTGATTAAACATTAAATTATTAGTGGTGAATTAGTAGAAAAATCAAATTTATGTGAGAGAGTTGGGATTTTTGAGAGGAAGAAGAAGAAGTGAAGAGAAAAGGCTTGGGTTTTGATTTTTGAGATTTTAGTGATTAGAAGTGACCAAAATGTGTGATTCAAATCAGAGGTAAACTTCTATCGAGGTTTAATTTCCTTTTATAAGTTGAATCTGCCAAAAAATTGAATTTTTAAAACCCAGATCTGCTGACCAGATGAACAGTTCGGCTCAAAAGTTATCAGCCAAACTTCACTCAGAAACTGAATCATCCACTAGGTTCGGATTGAAAAATTGAGGTTCGGCTGGAGAATTGAGGTTCGGCTGGAGAATTGAGGTTCGGCTGAAAATATTGTAAAGTCGCATTAGCCGAACATAGTGTTTCTCTAAATCATACACTAAGTTCGGCTCAAAAATTGATACTGCAAGATCAGCCGAACTGATCTTTTGAAAACCCTAATTTCATCTTTGAAATCATATTCTACCGATCAAACAAAATAAAATCAATCAAAAACAAGATGGGTTTGTTACGCATACATTCTAAAATACATCTAAGAGCAATTGAGATTTGGATTTCGCATTCCAGCATCGCTCACTTCGATTCGTGTTTCCTTTGTTTGATTAATTTCTTTATTGAATTGGAGTCCTAGATGTTTAAGTTTAAAGTTTATTTTGATTTTTAATTTTAGGTTTTTGAGGATATGGGAACTATGACAAATTGAAATTATTTAGGGATATATAGGTAATTACACTACCTTTACACACCCCTTATAAACCCATCCTAGATAATATAATGGATGAGTATGCCTCAAAAAAAATGAGTATGCCTCAAAATAGGTTTCAAAAAGAACGAAATGTAATAACAAACAAAATTCAACCAACCCAAGATTGGGCACATGAATGTGTTACTAATGGGCTAATTATAATAATTTCACCTGGGCTAATCCCTATATTTCTGAAAATTAGGCTTGCCCAAATGGGCTTTTACACATTCCTGGGGGGGGGGGGGGGGGGGGGGGGAGGGCTACCTAAGCCACGTCTCCTCCTTCCGTCATTGGATACATCAGAGTCGCGTGAAGGAGTAGGGATAAAAAATCTCGGAGCTTGCCAGGAAAGAAAGGGAGGATATATTTTGAAGATTTGTTCGCAAGAAAAGGGGCCTGTGTTGTATAAATACATTGGTCAGAGTCGCAGGGGAGATTATCGATACCTTGGGGTAGCTAGTAGAGCCGATACATAGAATAATTTTTTTTTTTTGGAGAGACGCGGCAGCAACGGGTGAAGAAGAAGCTGAAGAACATACGACTCACAGAGTCTGTCGCAGATTAAACAGCAGAACATACTGTCGCTTATTCATTGTGCTTGCAATAGAACTTTAGCCACTATTTTTATTCTTTCTGCAATTGTTTCCTCAGTAACAATGAGTTCTGTAACAATTATATCTGTTACAAACTCGCTGCTTTATATTTTTTCTCCGTTTTAATCAACTTTTGAGCTATGAACACCCATTTTGAGCAAGTGATTAATATGAGGAGCTAAACCCCATTGCTGAGGCGACGGAGAAAGCCGTTTTTCCAATTATTATGTGGTAATATTTATATAACTTAATTTTTTTTAAATTCTTTATGATTATTTGCACTGGACTGAAATTGAATATATGATTCTGATTAAGCGGTTGTGATTTCAATTGATGGGTCATGCTTAGATTAAATCTTTTGATGGTCCATGCTTTCGATTTACAGCTATTGTTTTGAGAATCTACTTGTCTAGGAAATATTTTAGAATCAAATTAAATGTATGAGTTGTATAGTTATTGTTATTGATTGAATCACTGGTAAGTGGTTGATGGTGGAATCCATAGTCTCAGTTTTCTCTACTATCTTGAAATCGACTTTTATTTGTTTTCTAGTTTAACTTAGAATTAAGTCTAAAATCATCCTTCACAAGTCTTAACGAACCACTTTTCTTACCACTGTAAAAACTATATCACCTACCCCAAAATAGTCCTCAGGACAAAATTACCTGGCCACACTCAAAATCTGGAAACTGCACTACCTCATTGGGATACAAATATCTAACACATGATCAACTAACTCACACTCCTCTACCACCTACCAAATTCTTATGGACTTTACCATGTCAACCAAAAATTCATCTTTTCTTGTGGAAAGCCATCAATGAAGGATTACCAACCTTCTCACTCTTACATCAGATCCATTTGACCAACTCAGACATATGTCCCAGATGCAACACTGATCCAGAATTAGCAAGTCACCTTCTAATTCACTGTCCAACGAAAACTACCTCCTGGAACACCTTACTCACTCAACTATCAATTTCATCAAACTCCAATCCCCCACACCCCACTTTCACTATTACGCCTCACACAACCATTTCACAAATCCTGCAACAACCTGCGTCAACTTTTGTAATCTCCTTTTTCTGTTTTCTATGCTAGACCTTATGGCTAGCTAGGAATAACCTAATATACCAACAAAAGAAAACAACTTCGGAAGAAATCCTAACGTGGGCGCGAAAACTGCAACAAGAATTCTACGGGGCGCTACACTTTGCACCACCAATCATACTAGGAGATGCACTATTATTTAACCACCCAACGAGAGACAAAAGGATATCAAAAATATCGGTAGGATGGTCCATCCCGCATATCAATTGGATTAAAATGAACACAGATGGAGCAGCCAGAGGTCACCCAGGATTTGCAGGGGCAAGATGAAAAAGCGGGGGTCTAACAACACCACCCAATATTTCGTTTAGCAATATGTATGGACAAACTCGAATATACTTTTAAGAGAATCAACAAGACTCAATCAGTTAAAAGTATATCAACGAGTTTATATCTCTCTCTTGATTTGATTTCCTCAAACAGAAACTGCAAGTACTAATCAAATACAAGGAATAACTTGGATGGTACCAAAGACCAGTATACAATTGTCAATCAATATTAATCAACAACCGTTAGCTCGGATTCTCCAATTGATTGATTTAACGCACAACCTGTATTATTTCAATTATAAAGATAAAACAATATAATGCGGAAATTGAAATAACACGGACCTAGTCCAGATTGAACACACATTGTATTAAGCCGCTACATACACTAGCCTACTCCAAGCTAACTTCGGACTGGACTGTAGTTGAACCCCAATCAGTCTCCCACTTATCCAAGGTACAGTTGTACTCCCTACGCCTCTGATCCCAGCAGGATACTGCGCACTTGATTCCCTTAGCTGATCTCACCCACAACTAAGAGTTGCTACGACCCAAAATCGCAGGCTTTGACAATAAAAAAATCTGTCTCACACAGACAAGTCTATCAAAGGATCAATCTGTCTCCCAATGAAAAACCCTAAAGTTTTTGTTCCGTCTTTTGATAATAATCAAGGTGAACAGGAACCAATTGATAATCCGGTCTTATATTCCCGAAGAACAGTGTAGATTAATCAATCACCTCACAACAATCTTAATCGTATGGTATCTAAACAATACGGTGTGGAATCACAAACAATGAGACGAAGATGTTTGTGATTACTTTTTATATCTTTCCTATCGAGATATCAAATCTCAAGCCAATCAATCTGATTGTACTCGTACGATAGAAGATGCAAGATCAGATCACACAACTACGATAAAAGTAGTATCGGTCTGGCTTCACAATCCCAATGAAGTATTTAAGTCGTTAACCTGGTTTTAGAAGAAGAAAACCAAAGGTTAAAGGAGAATCGACTCTAGTATGCAAACTAGTATCACACGTAAGGTGTGGGGATTAGTTTTGCACAATACTAGATGTCTCCTTAATATAGTCTTTCAAATCAGGGTTTTGCCTTGGTAACAACGCAATCAATATTCACAGTTAGATGAAAACCTTATTTAGATTCAAGCTAATATTTCTCAACCGTTAGATCGAAAACTTAGCTTGTTATGCACAAATGAACTGCACGCTTCTAGGTTTGTTAACCGTACCCAAACGTGTACATTGTTGGTTCAACAATAGTTAACCAAAAGGTTAGACATATGAGCATTTCATATCAACCATGTTCTTCTTCACCATAACTAGTTCAAATGACTCAAATGAACTAGTTAGAGAGTTGTTCAATTGCAAGGAAATCTTATGTAACTACACAAGACACAATTGAAGCAAAGATGATTTGATTCACTTGAATCGGTTCATGAACTTTTATATCCACGGTTTGCAAACTGCATTCCTTAGTCTTTTTAAAGTTTAAGTTCAGAAATTATCTTCAGATATATAACCTTCTCAAGTTCGCAGACTAGGTTCGTGGACTTGAGACACCAGACAGAGTTTACAAACTCCAGCAGAAATTCTCGAGATGAGAACTTCGCCGGTTCGTGGACTGGGTTCGCGGACTGGTACTCATGCAACTAGTTTGTCAACTCCTTCAGAATTTCTCGGGATGAGATCGGCAGTTCGCGGACTGAGTTCGCGGACTTGGCAACAAGCCATTCTTCCGATTTCTCTTGATCAACAAAGTTCGCAAACTTTGGTTCAAGGAATAGGACTTATACATAAATGTGTTTCCACAACAATGCTTATATCCATCATTGGTTATGTAATCTAAACTCTCATTTCAATCATTGAAACATTCTTAGAGGACGTTATATAGTTGTTACACCATTTCTAGTCAAAGCAATTTTCAAAGTGATTGAAACATATCATGACTTTCGTCACTAGTTAAAGATAAACTTGGTCGAAGGGAAAAGCTTACCAACACATATTTCGAGATATATATAGACGAGGTATACTCGGCTCGAAATACCAAATATGTATAATCTAAGTCTATATATATAGAATACGAATTTTTGTCTCAAGAAGTAGGAGATAGAGTAGATAGACTTTTGAGTGGCAGATAAGTTCAAGTCTTCACATACCTTTTTGTCGAGAAGTTCCACCTGTTCCTTGAGTAGTTCTTCTACTTTTATGATGAATCGCCATGAAGTCCTTGAGCTCAACTACGCTTTTATCCTAGTCCGAGACTTAGCTATAATAGACTAGAAATCAAGACTTATATTTTTGATCACTAACATTGACAAACATGCTTGAGATAGCAACGCATGTGAGTTCGACCGAGCAATGCTCTAACAATCTCCCCCTTTGTAAATTTTAGTGACAAAACTATCAATACATATGGAATACAAAAAAGATAAAGAAACTTAAGTAGCTCCTATTCCACATGTCTAATCTTCAACATTCCTCGAAATCTTCGTCACTTCCAAGTACTCCAATAATCCCAAAGGTTGTAAGTTTAGCATCACCGCTATAGAAGATCCGTAGCTATAACAATGAGAAAGCATCGGTCTCGATCATTGTTATACAGTGTCATAGTATTATTACACAACGTCAAAGTTCAATTGTATCACAACTTCAACAACAATACTATGGTGATATGTATCACTCCCCCTTAGTCAATACTCCATCTCACATGGAAACCACTCCCCCTTACATAATGACCCGAAGACCATATGTATTTGTAGTGTGAACTACATATTAATTCTCCCCCTTTTTTTCAATAAGATTGGCAAAGGTACAAGAACGGGATCATAATGAAATTTCCGTAAGAGATATTTCATGACTAAAAAGAAAGAACACGCATCATCTTATTTAGATGCAATCATATAGCCGAAGCTAATAGCATTCATCAAGGAGTTTAGAGATACAAGATAACCCCTCTAAAATTCCACAGCCGTACACCCCTCAAGATATCACCATTAAGCACAAGTTCAAAAGAACTCTCCCCCATTAGATGTCATTCCCGAAAGAACAACAAGAGCGACCTTAATTTCGAAAGAAAAGAAGGATTTTATTGGACACCAAAAACCATAAGAATGATTTTTTATATCCAAAAACTCAATCAAATTAATCACAAGTAAAACCCGTGACTAATTTAATGGTATAAGCAATCAAATCAAACACAAAAAGTGATCAATTCAATTGTTTGTGCTCAACATAAGAAAACTCATGGAGACACAAAAATACTCAACTAGATTAACTACAAGAGAACCCATAATTAATCTAATTGGAATACACAACTAAACTAATTACGAAAGTAGTCAATTTAATTGTCAATTGTTTTACTCGACATAAGAAAACTTACGGAGCAATAACTAAATAACCAAACAAGATGATTAATTTATTTCAAAATGCTCAACATAAAGTACCTTACGGAACAACCAACAAAGCTAATAAAAAATAATCAACTTGGTTGTATCGTGCTCAACATAAGACACACTACAGAGCCTTACAGTAATACATACGAACATGGATCAAGAATGATCAATACTGCGGAATACACAAGGATTCATTCTATCTTCAATCATTATTTGCATAACAACAATAATAGACATAATCCTTGAAAACAAAAGATTTTAACCTATCTTCCATCAACATAATTGACAATATAGGCTTAACTTTTGTATTTGTCAAAAGTCCATTCATCCTTTTACCAGTACGTGAATACCGAATACGAACGACTTTACATTTGACAAAGTATGGGACCTTCAAGTTCACGGACACAAACATACATATCCCATAACAAGTTGCAATATCACAAATCATAAAGATTAATACTGCAAAAACATCATCCTCTAAATATTTTTAGAATTTTATACTAAACAAAACTAAAAAGAACACAAGAAGATGAAAAATAATAGCTATGTGTAGTCACAATCATTGTTATTCAAGCACTAGTTATTCT
Organism: Papaver somniferum; assembly: GCF_003573695.1. Classification (NCBI taxonomy): domain Eukaryota; kingdom Viridiplantae; phylum Streptophyta; class Magnoliopsida; order Ranunculales; family Papaveraceae; genus Papaver; species Papaver somniferum. The sequence continues at coordinate 1,272,804 of NW_020624820.1, read as the reverse complement.
TCCAACTAATCAAAAAGAAGACATCTTAGGCAACAAATAAAACTCAGTTTTCCTTGATGATTTCATACCTCTGGAATGGTCCATCGAAATAGGAGTCACTGATATCCTTGATTTTGTTGACTGTAGAGACACCATGTTCATGAGTCAGAACGTTAGTTTTTCGATCAACAATGCGAACAAAGTGTCGATCCTTAGCGAAGTCAAGAATAACTTTCTTCTGATCCCTGATCAAGATATTCTGAGTACCAAGGATTTTTGCATGTCCATCAATAAGCTGGTTTATCTGCAGTTGAAGATTAACAAGTTCGTTCTTTACTTCATTCTGAACGAGAATTAAATCCTTGACCGATTCTCCAATCCAAGAGTTATACTCTTTTCTTTCATGCATGTTCTTCAAAATAAACTCTTGAGCAGGATCACTTCCTTTGAGATCATCTCTATAGTAGGGTTAACTTCTTCGTTGGGAACAGTTTCCATCGAGTTCCTTTCTGAAGATTAATGAACGCATATATGAGATATATATGTTCAAAAGTACATCATGGATAGAAACCCTAGAGTTCCTTGAGGAGATAAGGACGTCTGTGGACTAAGCCATAAAACAAAATGGACCCAACCGGGAAAACTGCATATTGTGTCGCTTTCAGCCCTAAAAAGAAGGTCACAGTGAAAGAAATACTAAAAACTCACATCAAGAGATATCAAACATACACACTAATGAAAATCAGCTAATTACTTGAGCATCTCTCAAACATCATCCTTGTATCTCTCAAGCTGGATACAAGAACGGAACTTTCTGCTACTAGGTAGCAGAGGGAAACATAGTCTCACCATAGGTTTTGAGAGAGTAGTTGTGATTTCCACCAGTATATCTGATATTAGCATTTCTTGTCTTCCCATGGTAGTTTCCATTTATAGGGAAATTTCTCATAGCTCTTCCTGAATGCTCAAGAGACGGAGCTTTCTGAATACTGTGTCTAGGACATCTAGAGATCGGTTCAAGAGGATTTTCCGAGATGGGTTTCCAAACTCTAGACTTAGATTTACCAGAGTTGTTCTTATAAGCACATGTCATGCTTTCTTCAGCAGCATAAGAATTTAAACCACTAGAATGCACAGAAGTCCTGTAATGATTCTGGGGAAGAGATCATTTTTATAAGATGTCTGGTTTCTTGTGAGCATGAGGTTCACTGCCGTAGTCGGCTGATTATTTACTCCATTGACTGTGGAAAGAAGCAAATTACGAAATTTAGAAATTTGTTTCTTCCTGGCAAAGCAACGGATAACATAGTGATTCCCTTTTCCACAGAAGGTACAGTTTCGTGGAGAAGACGCAACAGACAACGTCTGTTTTAACTTTACAGCCCTGTGAGAAGATTGTAAGTTATATAAACTTTTCTCGACACAATCTTCTTTTGGAGGATATTTCTTCATGTACTGTATGTCAAGAGGAACAGTTGAAACAGAAGAACTTTTCCTTAAAACAGAGTTTTCCTTTTCCAAGGTCACACACTGTTCATGGGCTAGTGAAAGTGATGCTTCTAGCTTCTCTTTTTCAACCCGAAGTCTGTCAAGATCGAATGAACGCGTCTTGATCAACCGTTTTTCTCTAATTGAGCCTTCTTTGATAATCCTTTCAAGATCACAAATCTTTTCACGCTATAGATTATTCTCTTGAAGAAGTTTCTCAATATCCTTAGAGAAGGACTCAATAATGTTATAGAGTACACATTCTCGATCAATAGACTTTTCAAATTCATCGATGGGTTGATCATAATTCTGAAGATCAACAAACTCAGTAGAATTTCTTGCGATTCTGGTGAGCTCCATTTTAGCTTTTTCCATTGTGTCCAATGCCTCATTGGAGGAAGAGTGATCATCACAGGATGATTCAATCTTCTTACCTCGGGATTCGGAAGAATCAACTAAGGAGCAATCCTTTGAGGTATTCCCAAGACAACTAACATAGTTGAAAGATTTGGGAGGTATCTTGGTATGCGTAAGAGATTCTATCCTCAGACTCAGATTGTTACAAACACAGACTTGTAAGGTCTTGAACGTGTTTGCCTGCTCTGATACCAATTGAAAAGGCGGGGGTCTAACAACACCACCCAATATTTCTCTTAGCAATCTGTATGGACAAACTCGAATATACTTTTAAGAGAATCAACAAGACTCAATCAATTAAAAGTATATCAACGAGTTTATATCTCTCTCTTGATTTGATTTCCTAAAATAGAAATTGCGAGTACTAATCAAATACAAGGAATAACTTGGATGGTACCAAAGACCAATATCCAAGTGTCAATCAATATCAATCAACAACCGTTAGGTCGGATTCTCCAATTGATTGATCTAACGTACAACCTGTATTATTTCAATTATAAAGATAAAACAATATAATGCGGAAATTGAAATAACGCAGACACCAGAATTTTGTTAACGAGGAAACCGCAAATGCAGAAAAACCCCGAGACCTAGTCCAGATTGAACACACACTGTATTAAGCCGCTACAGACACTAGCCTACTCCAAGCTAACTTCGGACTGGACTGTAGTTGAACCCCAATCAGTCTCCCACTGATCCAAAGGTACAGTTGTACTCCCTACGCCTCTGATCCCAGCAGGATATTGCGCACTTGATTCCCTTAGCTGATCTCACCCACAACTAAGAGTTGTTACGACCCAAAATCGCAAGCTTTGACAATAAACAAATCTGTCTCACACAGACAAGTCTATCAAAGGATCAATCTGTCTCCCACAGAAAAACCCTAAAGTTTTTGTTCCGTCTTTTGATAATAATCAAGGTGAACAGGAACGAATTGATAATCCGGTCTTATATTCCCGAAGAATAGCCTAGATTAATCAATCACCTCACAGCAATCTTAATCGTATGGTAGCGAAACAAGACGTTGTGGAATCACAAACAATGAGACGAAGATGTTTGTGATTACTTTTTATATCTTGCATATCGGAGATATCAAATCTCAAGCTAATCAATCTGATTGTACTCGTACGATAGAAGATGCAAGATCAGATCACACAACTACGATAAAAGTAGTATCGGTCTGGCTTCACAATCCCAATGAAGTATTTAAGTCGTTAACCTGGTTTTAGAAGAAGAAAACCAAAGGTTAAAGGAGAATCGACTCTAGTATGCAAACTAGTATCACACGTAAGGTGTGGGGATTAGTTTTGCACAATAATAGATGTCTCCTTTATATAGTCTTTCAAACCAGGGTTTTGCCTTGGTAACAAAGCAATCAATATTCACCGTTAGATGAAAATCTGATTTAGATTCAAGCTAATATTTCTCAACCGTTAGATCGAAAACTTAGCTTGTTATACACAAATGAAATTCACGCTTCTAGGTTTGTTAACCGTACCCAAACGTGTACATTGTTGGTTCAACAATAGTTAACCAAAAGATTAGCCATATGAGCATTTCATATCAACCATGTTCTTCTTCACCATAACTAGTTCAAATGACTCAAATGAACTAGTTAGAGAGTTGTTCAATCGCAAGGAAATCTTATGTAACTACACAAGACACAATTGAAGCAATGATGATTTGATTCACTTCAATCGGTTCATGAACTTTTATAGCCACGGTTTGCAAACTGCATTCCTTAGTCTTTTTAAAGTTTAAGTTCAGAAATCATCTTCAGATATATAACCGTCTCAAGTTCGCAGACTAGGTTCGCGGAATTAAGACACCGGACAGAGTTTACAAACTCCAGCAAAAATTCTAGGGATGAGAACTTCGCCGGTTCGCGGACTGGTACTCACGCAACTAGTTTGTCAACTCCAGCAGAATTTCTCGGGATGAGAAGTTCGGCAGTTCGCGGACTGAGTTCGCGGACTTGGAAACAAGCCATTCTTCCGGTTTCTCTTGATCAACAAAGTTCGCAAACTTTGGTTCAAGGAATAAGACTTATACATAAATGTGTTTCCACAACAATGCTTATGTCCATCATTGGTTATGTAATCTAAACTCTCATTTCAATCATTGAAACATTCTTAGAGGACGTTATATAGTTGTTACACCATTTCTCGTCAAAGCAATTTTCAAAGTGATTGAAACATATCATGACTTTCGTCACTAGGTAAAGATAAACTTGGTCGAAGCGAAAAGCTTACCAACACATATTTTGAGATATAGATAGGCGAGGTATACTCGGCTCGAAATACCAAATGTGTATAATCTAAGTCTATATATATAGCATATGACTTTTTGTCTCAAGAAGTAGGAGATAGAGTAGATAGACTTTTGAGTGACAGATAAGTTCAAGTCTTCACACACCTTTTTGTCGAGAAGTTGCACCGGTTCCTTGAGTAGTTCTTCTACTGTATGATGAATCGCCATGAAGTCCTTGAGCTCAACTATACTTTTTATCCTAGTCCGAGACTTAGCTATAATAGACTAGAAATCAAGACTTATAGTTTTGATCACTAACATTGAAAATATGCTTGAGATAGCAACGCATGTGAGTTCGACCGAGCAATGCTCTAACACAGGATTCATATGCAGATATTCTGACGCACGAACTTTAATGGCTCTAGCTCAACCACTAGGAATCACGTCTGCCTTAACTGCAGAAACCCGGGCTCTGCTATTGGCAACAAGAACAACAATAGAAAGTACAGAGCCTCACAGTAATACATACGAATATGGATCAGGGATGATCAATACTGCGGAATACACAAGGATTCATTCTATCTTCAATCATTATTTGCATAACAACAATAATAGACATAATCCTTGAAAACAAAAGATTTTAACCTATCTTCCATCAACATAATTGACAATATAGGCTTAACTTTTGTATTTGTCAAAAGTCCATTCATCCTTTTACCAGTACGTGAATACCGAATACGAACGACTTTACATTTGACAAAGTATGGGACCTTCAAGTTCACGGACACAAACATACATATCCCATAACAAGTTGCAATATCACAAATCATAAAGATTAATACTGCAAAAACATCATCCTCTAAATATTTTTAGAATTTTATACTAAACAAAACTAAAAAGAACACAAGAAGATGAAAAATAATAGCTATGTGTAGTCACAATCATTGTTATTCAAGCACTAGTTATTCTTCCAACTAATCAAAAAGAAGACATCTTAGGCAACAAATAAAACTCAGTTTTCCTTGATGATTTCATACCTCTGGAATGGTCCATCGAAATAGGAGTCACTGATATCCTTGATTTTGTTGACTGTAGAGACACCATGTTCATGAGTCAGAACGTTAGTTTTTCGATCAACAATGCGAACAAAGTGTCGATCCTTAGCGAAGTCAAGAATAACTTTCTTCTGATCCCTGATCAAGATATTCTGAGTACCAAGGATTTTTGCATGTCCATCAATAAGCTGGTTTATCTGCAGTTGAAGATTAGCAAGTTCGTTCTTTACTTCATTCTGAACGAGAATTAAATCCTTGACCGATTCTCCAATCCAAGAGTTATACTCTTTTCTTTCATGCATCTTCTTCAAAATAAACTCTTGAGCAGGATCACTTCCTTTGAGATCATCCTCTACAGTAGGGTTAACTTCTTCGTTGGGAACAGTTTCCATCGAGTTCCTTTCTGAAGATTAATGAACGCATATATGAGATATATATGTTCAAAAGTACATCATGGATAGAAACCCTAGAGTTCCTTGAGGAGATAAGGACGTCTGTGGACTAAGCCATAAAACAAAATGGACCCAACCGGGAAAACTGCATATTGTGTCGCTTTCAGCCCTAAAAAGAAGGTCACAGTGAAAGAAATACTAAAAACTCACATCAAGAAATATCAAACATACACACTAATGAAAATCAGCTAATTACTTGAGAATCTCTCAAACATCATCCTTGTATCTCTCAAGCTGGATACAAGAACGGAACTTGCTGCTACTAGGTAGCAGAGGAGACATAGTCTCACCATAGTTTTTGAGAGAGTAGTTGTGATTTCCACCAGGATATCTGATCTCAGCATTTCTTGTCTTCCCGTGGTAGTTTCCACTTAGGGAAATTTCTCATAGCTCTTCCTGAAAGCTCAAGAGAAGGAGATTTCTGATTACTGAGTCTAGGACCTCTAGAGATCGGTTCAAGAGGATTTTCCGAGATGGGTTTCCAAACTCTAGACTTAGATTTACCAGAGTTGTTCTTATAAGCACATGTCATGCTTTCTTCAGCAGCATAAGAATTTAAACCACTAGAATGCACAGAAGTCCTGTAATGATTCTTGGGGAAGAGATCATTTTTATAAGATGTCTGGTTTCTTGTGAGCATGAGGTTCACTGCCGTAGTCGACTGACTATTTACTCCATTGACTGTGGAAAGAAGCAAATTACGAAGTTTAGAAATTTGTTTCTTCCTGGCAAAGCAACGGATAGCATAGTGATTCCCTTTTCCACAGAAGGTACAGTTTCGTGGAGAAGACGCAACATATGGCATATGTTTTAACTTTACAGCCCTGTGAGAAGATTGTAAGTTATATAAACTTTTCTCGACACAGTCTTCTTTTGGAGGATATTTCTTCATGTACTGTATGTCAAGAGGAACAGTTGGAACAAAAGAACTTTTCCTTAAAACAGAGTTTTCCTTTTCCAAGGTCACACACTGTTCATGGGCTAGTGAAAGTGATGCTTCTAGCTTCTCTTTTTCAACACGAAGTCTGTCAAGATCGAATGAATGCGTCTTGATCAACCGTTTTTCTCTAATTGAGCCTTCTTTGATAATCCTTTCAAGATCACAAATCTTTTCACGCTGTAGATTATTCTCTTGAAGAAGTTTCTCAATATCCTTAGAGAAGGACTCAATAATGTTATAGAGTACACGTTCTCGATCAATAGACTTTTCAAATTCATCGATGGTTGATCATGATTCTGAAGATCAACAAACTCAGTAGAATTTTTCGATTCTGGTGAGCTCCATTTCTTAGCTTTTGCCATTGTGTCCAATGTCTCATTGGAGGAAGAGTGATCATCACAGGATGATCAATCTTCTTACCTCGGGATTCGGAAGAATCAACTAAGGAGCAATCCTTTGAGGTATTCCCAAGACAACTGACATAGTTGAAAGATTTGGGAGGCATCTTGGTATGCGTAAGAGATTCTTCCTCAGACTCAGATTGCTACAAACACAGACTTGTAAGGTCTTGAACGTGTTTGCCTGCTCTGATACCAATTGAAAAAGCGGGGGTCTAACAACACCACCCAATATTTCTCTTAGCAATCTGTATGGACAAACTCGAATATACTTTTAAGAGAATCAACAAGACTCAATCAATTAAAAGTATATCAACGAGTTTATCTCTCTCTTGATTTGATTTCCTCAAACAGAAATGCGAGTACTAATCAAATACAAGGAATAACTTGGATGGTACCAAAGACCAATATCCAAGTGTCAATCAATATCAATCAACAACCGTTAGGTCGGATTCTCCAATTGATTGATCTAACGTACACACCTGTATTATTTCAATTATAAAGATAAAACAATATAATGCGGAAATTGAAATAACACAGACACCAGAAATTTTGTTAACGAGGAAACCGCAAATGCAGAAAAACCCCGGACCTAGTCCAGATTGAACACACACTGTATTAAGCCGCTACAGACACTAGCCTACTCCAAGCTAACTTCGGACTGGACTGTAGTTGAACCCCAATCAGTCTCCCACTGATCCAAGGTACAGTTGTACTCCCTACGCCTCTGATCCCAGCAGGATATGCGCACTTGATTCCCTTAGCTGATCTCACCCACAACTAAGAGTTGTACGACCCAAAATCGCAAGCTTTGACAATAAACAAATCTGTCTCACACAGACAAGTCTATCAAAGGATCAATCTGTCTCCCACAGAAAAACCCTAAAGTTTTTGTTCCGTCTTTTGATAATAATCAAGGTGAACAGGAACCAATTGATAATCCGGTCTTATATTCCCGAAGAATAGCCTAGATTAATCAATCACCTCACAGCAATCTTAATCGTATGGTAGCGAAACAAGACGTTGTGGAATCACAAACAATGAGACGAAGATGTTTGTGATTACTTTTTATATCTTGCATATCGGAGATATCAAATCTCAAGCCAATCAATCTGATTGTACTCGTACGATAGAAGATGCAAGATCAGATCACACAACTACGATAAAAGTAGTATCGGTCTGGCTTCACAATCCAATGAAGTATTTAAGTCGTTAACCTGGTTTTAGAAGAAGAAAACCAAAGGTTAAAGGAGAACGACTCTAGTACGCAAACTAGTATCACACGTAAGGTGTGGGGATTAGTTTTGCACAATAATAGATGTCTCCTTTATATAGTCTTTCAAACAGGTTTTGCCTTGGTAACAAAGCAATCAATATTCACCGTTAGATGAAAACCTGATTTAGATTCAAGCTAATATTTCTCAACCGTTAGATCGAAAACTTAGCTTGTTATACACAAATGAACTTCACGCTTCTAGGTTTGTTAACCGTACCCAAACGTGTACATTGTTGGTTCAACAATAGTTAACCAAAAGGTTAGCCATATGAGCATTTCATATCAACCATGTTCTTCTTCACCATAACTAGTTCAAATGACTCAAATGAACTAGTTAGAGAGTTGTTCAATTGCAAGGAAATCTTATGTAACTACACAAGACACAATTGAAGCAAAGATGATTTGATTCACTTCAATCGGTTCATGAACTTTTATAGCCACGGTTTGCAAACTGCATTCCTTAGTCTTTTTAAAGTTTAAGTTCAGAAATCATCTTCAGATATATAACCTCTCAAGTTCGCAGACTAGGTTCGCGGAATTAAGACACCGGACAGAGTTTACAAACTCCAGCAAAAATTCTAGGGATGAGAACTTCGCCGGTTCGCGGACTGGTACTCACGCAACTAGTTTGTCAACTCCAGCAGAATTTCTCGGGATGAGAAGTTCGGCAGTTCGCGGACTGAGTTCGGGACTTGGAAACAAGCCATTCTTCCGGTTTCTCTTGATCAACAAAGTTCGCAAACTTTGGTTCAAGGAATAGACTTATACATAAATGTGTTTCCACAACAATGCTTATGTCCATCATTGGTTATGTAATCTAAACTCTCATTTCAATCATTGAAACATTCCTTAAGGACGTTATAATTGTTTTACAACAAAAACAAAAAACAAAACAAACAAACCAAACAACACACATTTCTCGTCAAAGCAATTTTCAAGTGATTGAAACATATCATGACTTTCGTCACTAGGTAAAGATAAACTTGGTCGAAGCGAAAAGCTTACCAACACATATTTTGAGATATAGATAGGCGAGGTATACTCGGCTCGAAATACCAAATGTGTATAATCTAAGTCTAATATATAGCATATGACTTTTTGTCTCAAGAAGTAGGAGATAGAGTAGATAGACTTTTGAGTGACAGATAAGTTCAAGTCTTCACACACCTTTTTGTCGAGAAGTTGCACCGGTTCCTTGAGTAGTTCTTCTACTGTATGATGAATCGCCATGAAGTCCTTGAGCTCAACTATACTTTTTATCCTAGTCCGAGACTTAGCTATAATAGACTAGAAATCAAGACTTATAGTTTTGATCACTAACATTGAAAATATGCTTGAGATAGCAACGCATGTGAGTTCGACCGAGCAATGCTCTAACACAGGATTCATATGCAGATATTCTGACGCACGAACTTTAATGGCTCTAGCTCAACCACTAGGAATCACGTCTGCCTTAACTGCAGAAACCCGGGCTCTGCTATTGGCAACAAGAACAACAATAGAAAGACAATGACCAATAGTTCTCTTTGAAACACAACTTGGCACTTCCTCTACATCTTCAGAGAACCTTCTGTGATTCATCACTTCCTCTACCCCCACCACCTTGGCACATATCAGGAATGATAGAGGAAATAAAAATCATATTTTGACAAATCTCACGGGCTACTATTCAACACAACTGCAGGGAAGGAAATTGGCAGACGGGCTAGCCAATCATGCAGCGGATAGAAGCCAAACGAGGAATTTATCAACTAAAATATGGGACTAGACAATCCCATCTTTTGTTAGTCAAATTATATTTCATGATTCTGTGGGTACCATATACCCACGAAAAATTGTAACCTAATTCATTTTAATTAATAGCATGTTTCAATATGTATATATATACACACATTATATAGTAACCCATGCTCCGCACCGGTACAAATTAATCTTGTTTGCTAGTGTGTTTTTAATTTAGTACTCTAATTGATTTGTCAAAGCCAAGCTTTTAAAACTGGGTTACCTGGCCTAGGTTTTGTGTTATCCCCTTGGTGATCAAAATACCAATATTCAACACCATCATCATTAGATATAGTATTTATAGAATACCTACCACAAATCACATTCGCTTAAAAATTTACCAAACGAATTGTGTATATTACCCCAAATCTGTCCTACAAATTTAATCTTGTTTGCTAGTGTGTTTTTAATTTGGTACTCTAATTGATTTGTCAAAGCCAAGTTTTTAAAACTGGGTTACTTGGCCTAGGTTTTGTGTTATCCCCTTGGTGATCAAAACACCAATATTCAACAACACCATCATTAGATATAGTATTTATATACTCCCTCCGTTCTTTTTTAATAGGCCTGTTTTGTTTTTAGCGAAATTTAAGGAAATTAAGAGAACTAATCATTGAAAGTGGTCCTCATGACACTTGTCAATAAAAGAAGTGAAGTGAAATGGTCCCCATGACACTTGTTAGCAAAAGAAGTAAAGTGAAGTGGTCCACATGACACTTGTCATCAAAATAAGTTAAGAGAAAAGTGGTCCCAAAAAATAAAATAACATTTGACTTTCCCAATCAGGAAACTGGCCTATTTTTTTGAAACTTTTATTTATAAAAACTGGCCTATTAAAAAAGAACGGAGGGAGTAATACCTACCATAAATCACATTCGCTTAGAAATTTACCAAACGAATTGTGTATATTACCCCAAATCTTCCCTAAAAACCAATCAACACATCTGAAAAAGTATATAACAAACTTTACTGATTATAATTTCAAAGATACATAAGATTTTTTTTTTTTTAAATGTCAAAGATGCATAAGATGGTAATCCTAAATTATATTATAAACATGATACCAACAGTAGCTGAGATTCAAAACAAATTCACAATATTACATATCAAAAAATCAGGACCTGCAACTTTATATGATTCGCGTTCGAAGCTTGCAATATATGCATCTTCATATCTTTGTAACATGATGGAGTCCATATTTTTTAGTCCTTTACATGATTGATCCGAGGTAGTATTTGTTGCAGGCTATCAAAACCGAGAATTAAGACCCAAAAGAACATGGCAGAAAGCTGATTTATAAAGTCAATACCGGTGGAGAGGAAGATTATGGAATCCAAAACAGTTGATCAACAAACTCATCTCTTCTTGTAAAATCAATACATGTGGAGAGGAAGATTATGAGATCCACTTGAGTCCACCCATCCAGTAGATAGTAATGATGAATGTTGTGAAAGAGGAGCCTCCACAATAGGGCCCATGTATTCCTGGCTAAGAAGTAAGATGAGAGTTGATACATGCCCAATAAAAATTCTTTTTAAGCATAGTTCGTTCTTGAGAACAAAGTAATAACTCCTACCATTCCTCTCATACCTACTATTTGAATCCATGCAAACAACGAACCAAACTGAACTGCAAAGGTGATACAATTATGTGTAATACCATTTGTAAGATCGAGTAATATGTTAGCTGGGTTGACAGTGATAGAGATGGAAAATCCAAGTGATGAAAAACACCCAACCACTAGATGCAGGTCCATGGTAGATGACCATTATAACAAACTCAACTAAACGTTAGAACTCTCCTTATTCATGCACAATGAAGAATGAGAGTGCATAATCAAGATGTTTGCTAGTCTGCATTCAAGGCTTTTCTATAGCACAAACACATATTAAAAAAACATAAATTTGAAAGATATTAGATACACTCTGAAAGGCATAAGAAAACTCTAAGTGGAATACTTAAAATAAGAAACTCTTCAATGAAGAAAAGTTCAACAGTAAGTTTGATAAAGGTACCAACCCCCGCTCATTGTAAATATGGCTTCAACGATACTAACACGTCCAGTATCATACCTATTGACAATATTTGTGGGGTTGGGTTCCCTGTATTTCCTCAAACCTTGAATTTGTTAGGGGTTTATGGAAGAGAGTATTTAATAGCAGTTGTTGTTGCTGCTGCTGCTGCGGGTGGATATACATTGCCAATTGGAGGAAAATGAGGCAAATGCATCCCGTGTGCCTATCAAAAACAGAAACTGGTTTCTGTGATGCCTAAATACAACCCAGCATGACTCTTGTTGCTAGCTCACGTGAGGTGTTGGGCACTTGAACATGATGTAGAATGAAAAATAAAGTTCCCACTCTGCAGTTTAAAAAATTTATAATCAAAATCTTGAAATATGAACATTGAACAAATGATTATTGTAGGAGCACGAAACTGTAAATGAAAATAGAAAATAATACAAGAGAATTCAAGGACAGAATGCGAAATGCATACCACATACATCCAAACGTACTCATAGGCCATGACGGTAGATGCTATCCCAGATACTATTTTCTGTTAGAGAGTGACAATTGCATCTTCTCTTTTGAGATAGCAACTAAAAACCCATATACTATTTCAACAAATGACAAAAAAATTGATGTCTTCGCAATGAACTCAGAGAGTGAAGTGCAATCACTGTCTCAACTGGTGGATTATATACCAAAAAAAAAAAAAAACTAATCTTTTAACAGGGGATTGATTTATAGAAGATGATAGAATGTATCGATAACTCAAACGAAATAGTAGTAAGCAGTGAATTATAACAGAACTTCTCATAAATTAAAATTTGGTCCACTAGAAGAAGAAAAATTAAATTTGTTGAATTCCAGATTTTTTCTAAAATTGGAATGTAACAAAACTTCAAACCAATCGGAGTATTTAATCAACATTACGAACTAAAAAACAGTATCACTGCATAATACCACCCTCCTGGATCGAATGTTTTTCCTTTTTGATCCGTTAAAACCTTCAAGGAAAAGAGAAAAACTTGCTGATTGCATTAAGAGATATAAAACAAAAAATAAAATGCAGAAAGAGATTAGGAAGAAGATTGAATGAAAAAAATCGGAACTTTTAGGTGAAATTTGGTTTCTTTTGATTCAAGTTTTGATCGAGCAGAGAAAGAAAGGGAGTGGTAAGTTGAACATTTGGGTTGATTGTAGTGGTCGAAGAAGTGGGCTTAGCTGTGGATCAGTTTTAGTGGAAGTTACAAAGTGGGGTAAATTGATGGTAAAAATACAATTATTGCTAGTTGTGTGGGGCCACAATAAAGTTGTATTTTCTAATACTCTCGTAAGAGTTGTTCGCATCGGATTTTTGTGGGTCCAGAATGAAGGAGAATTCAAATATAGGATTCAATTATCATCTAGTTAGATAAGCGGCTATTAGGTTAAGTTTGAATTAAATTAGAATAAGGGTAAGTTAGTCATTTCCACACTTTAGGATACCAAGTATAGGATGGATATTCTTATCACATGATAGTCCCCACCAAAAAAAAGGGTGGTGCCCGAAAAACACTTCTTCGCTTTTGGTTATATGGGATAATTATAATGGGCTTGTTTAGGTAATTACATCAATTAGTAGAAGAAAAGCCCAAGATATTTTGTGGGCTATATGGAATACATAGGCTATGAACAGGGTATGTCATAGGAATTTGCGTTCATGTTTCACATCACTATTAGTAGTAGAAGAGATGCCGAGAACATTGAAAAACATGAGAAGTAAAACCCTGTCATCTTCCCTATATAGGCATTTGATTTAGATGGGGTTGGCGCACTGCTAGCTCCTTTCTTTGAAACAGGAGGCAAAGGTGGTTCTGATACATCAGCATCCGTCAAGATCGGGTTTGGAGCCTCAGCTGGTGGCAAATATTGGGCGGTGACGAGTTCCAAGAGTTGGCCAGGTTTAGCAGGCATCATGTAAGGTGGCGATGTTTTGCCCGTTAAACACCGAGACTCTGTTAAACCCAAAGTACCAGCTCCAGGTCAGTAGGATACACCATCATCTCAGCTAGATGATTCACACAACACAAGCGCAGGATAAAAAAAATCTAACAGGACATTTTATTATATCATAGTGAAATGAAAAGTATGGACTTTCTTACTTTTGTATGATGCAGCAGTAGCGGGGAAGTCGGTGATGACTCCATCAATCTCACCTCCCATAACATAAGAGTTGATCTCCACAATTGGGTCGGAGAAGAAATCCCATGCCTGAGATACGAACTCGTTTCTAAACAGATACGCATACACTGAGAGATTAAAAGAGTGCAGCCTAGGGACAACTTTAGTGGAACCAGTCAGGAAGAGCAGCTCACTAGGAAAGATAGATTCTTTGCCGATAGCAACAGAATCAGCAAAGCTCTTTATGTCTTTGATGGATGAGTCATCGATGAAGCTAATATCCTCATCCACCATGTACATGCGCTTGTACCTTGATTGTGATTTAAACGCGGTCAGGACTGCTTTATTCGTGGACTGGATAATAACTTCTTGGGTCGTTTCGTTCTTGTAACCAGATTTGTTTAAAACATCAATGATGGAATCAGTGATGCCTAAACCTTGCTTATCTGCAAGATAGGCTGCATGCTGCATGAATGGTAGTGCCAAAAATACCATTGTTAAAGTGGAGGTACAAGATATCAATAGGTGGATACTTTCTTAATGTCGTTTTCTCTCTCAAAATTCTCTACCAGAAAGAAGAAAGACATGGGAGCAATATGTAAGCTCACCTCTATGTTGATTAAGACACCAGAAAGTGGCTTGCTCAACGCCAACGCTAAAAATTCAGCCAATGAGACGAAACTTCCTGCATTTTTATTTGCTGGATTCCGGAAGAGCTGGTAATCAGAAGACGGGTTTGATATTACCGCTGCAAAAGAAACATTTAGAATTAAGAAGCATTATGGAATAAACTTTGTACTGCTACATGTGGAACTCTATTTACTCGCTCTCAAGAGAATAATAATTCTCAGAAACTCACGAGTTAGCATTTATATCCATGAACCCCTCGGTAATCAGAAGATTTGAAGCAAATTTCTTTTTAGGCAAACTGTAGACACAAAGAAAAAATCAACTTACGTTTCAAGATTTTAATTTCTTCCCATGTTAGATTGAAGGTAAAGATTCCAGGGTTTTCTTGAATCTCTGGAATGATAACAGAGAGAGAGCCAAAGGCTGATTGAGCAACATCTGTTCCGTCTAAAAGATTTATAGATCTTAAGCAAACAGGGACTCCATCTTTTGTCATTTGAACAGAACAGTCAATATAATTTGCACCATCAGCAATGGCTTGGTTATATGCAAGATCAGTACAACCAGGGAACATTCCACTAGCTCCTTTGTGTGATATAACTGTAGGAGTGTCTGAAACACAAACAGGTTAAACATGCAAGTTGGCAGTACTATAACAAAGTGTCTTTCAAATGAATACTGAACCTCAAACAGATACTAGCAAATTGTTAGAAGGACTATATAAATATATAGTGGTGTACCTTGTCCAGAGCTCCTATTGTTCATGTGAGCAAAGCAACCTGCCATCAAAATGATGTATCAGTGCCTTGAAAGAATCATTTCTTGAAAATGAAAATGAGAATGGTTATATAAGTACTTATAAGTCTTTACCTATTGAAACATACCTTTCCGATGTGTATCAGTTATAATTTTATATAATTATAACTTTTAGCTTAAAATATCTAACCGTTGCTACCGATGAGGGAACTTACGAAAGAGAGAACAGTAAAACAAGGTGCCATCAAGTGTTTTAAGATGCTTACCTATGGCTGCTGATGCAGTTATAGGGAAATCTGACAAAACGCCATCAACAGAAAAGTTGCCGTTGTCAACAAATGACAGATATTCAGACAGTGGATTATAACTGTAGTTGTAGCTGAAAGTTGCATCATTTGCGAAATCTGACGCATAAACTTCCAGTTCTTGCTTATGAGCATCCAAAACAACAGATGTATGAGGTAATAGGTAACCAGCAGTAACAGGCCAGATGTAGCTCTTAGGAACAAGAATCCCAGAGGCAAACACCTTGATAAAAGTAAGGTTCTTCAAAAGTGAACCGTAAGTCTGGTTTGTTGAAGGCTCGGTATCTGCTGCTCCAAGAAAACGGAATACCAGTTTGGTCTTGCTTGTTTTAAATCGTGCTGCTATACCTCTTAGGAAACCAACTTCTGGTGATGAGATATAATTAACTACAACTCTCTTTGACACTGAAATCACATAGCTTCTCATGCTCAAATTATGCTGTGTGAAAAATGAATTATGCTGCAGAAATGTTAAAAGAGAGATTAAATTGGTCCAGAGCGTCATGCCAAAAATTTAAAATAGCATTATAAGATTCACCCATCTGAGTAACTGGAGACTTGATAAATATATCAAGATAAATACGACTTCAAGATAAGATGAAATGGACATAGTTCACATCCGGTACCTGAACATTCAGCCAGAAGCCCGAGGGTTTATTTTGTGATGCCACATCTTCAACGGCTAGGACAGGATACATATTGCCGTCAAATCTATCCGTTCGGGAATCAATACTCCGAGTTACTGCTAGATAGCAAAGTAACCGTGAGTACTGCTTCAAACATCAAAGAAGTGCTTTTAATAAAGAGTTCAGAAAGAAACTACGAGTTCATATCCGCATTACAGGAAAGAAATATTGAAACAAAAACCAATCCTGCACAACTACACCTCCTTCAAATTGGATGTTACATCAAAATTTGGATAGCAGAATATGTGGCGCGTTCTGTGTACTCGAGTCTCAAATCATACTTGATTTGCAAACAAGAATGAAATAATTAAGATCAAGAAAGAGGATATTCAGAAGTTTAGCTTACAGAAGATATTTTTTTGCAGGAAGTCCATGTCATAGTCCACGGAAAACCATCCTTCCGTTGAAACCCCATTGACAAGGTAAGTGCTGCTCATATTTGGTGAAGCAAATTCAATACTAGTAACATTATCTAGCCTTAAGTCAGGCAAGCAGATTCCTATTCCATCTTTTGTCAATTGTACATCACACCAAAGAACAACATTGGGTACACTTGTCCTCATTGCCGTATCGTACGCAGCAAAACTGGAATCAGGAAACAGACCTGAAAGTCCACCTCTTGCTATAATTAAAGGCTCTTTCCCTGCAAATAGTAAAAACTATGTCTATGTCAATATCTAGGTTCTCCGACGATTACATGATTATAGAACATTAACAACGGACCTAGATAAAGAATTGTGAAAAACATTTGGCCCGTGATGAAACAAGTCCAGATGAAGGTTAACTGGTGATGCTACCAATCCTAGCATTTTGTACCCATGCAGGGAAGAATTATACAGATTCATCTTCTCTTGATTGAAATTCATCCAACTTCACCGATTGGTATACTATTTTTAGCAAAATGAACACAGAACTCTATTTCTCTATGAAGATCTAGCAATTAAAATCCACCATTTTCACCAACAAACACCAAATTGCACTATAAACAACTAAAAATCTCATCTTTACACAGAAATTCAAACAAAAAAAAGTTACCACTTTAAGTAACAACAAAAACACTTTCTGATCAGCTCTAAATGAAACAAATCAAAGTAAAGTGAACAAAATTCCCGAAGAAGATGAAAAATAAGAACAGAAGGAAAGGAAGGAAGGAAGAAATTAGAGAAAATGAGAGTAGTTTTGGATACCCACCACTTAAGGTCTGCCATGCAGAGGCTTTTTTAGTAGATCTTTGAGCTGAAACTTGAAGCGTTACTACTGAGTGAAGAACACAGACGAAGAAAAGCGCGCGAATGATCGACATTGCCGGAATTAATCCCGCCGGCATAAGGTGTTTCATTCAGACTATCAAGTTCTTCTGGTTGGAATTAACGCGTCGCCACCTTCAATGATTTGGACTGGAACCCTCCCAACTCTAGATTGTGGCCGATTTGATCGGCGCACATGTAATAACAAGGATTTAAATTTAATGAACTCAAGCGTTGTGATATCTTCCACATCAAAAATGTTAAGGGGGCGAACATTATTTTGCTAATGTCCTCTGCTAGTAGATGACTGAGGGTTCAAATTTATGGTATGCAAATTTCATAAGTTTGATCCTATATTCGTATTCTAAATCAAGTATTCAAGGCAGCAAGTATATATGCAACTACAAGAAATGTAATTGGTACCTGAGTCTATGCTAATGTTCCACGCAGTGCAAAAATTAAAGGATTGCGTCTACCGGGAGTCGAACCCGGGTCTATTGCTTGGAAGGCAATTATCCTAACCATTGGACTACAAACGCTTGTTGTCATCATTTGCCAAACTACATTTTTGTTCGTTGGATATCAAAATACCAGCTAATGCACACCTGACAAAAAGATCTAAAGCAGTACTGATCTTGCAGAGTCATGATAAAAATGTTTTACTGATTTCACACACGAGTTTGATTAAACTTCTTCTGTTAATCCAGATAAATTTTCCAAAATTAATTCCACATTAATAGAGAACAAACACTGATTACATTCTGGTTTAAGTTGTACAACAGTTCTCTTTGAAAACATAAGGACAGACTATGAAGTTAAAACTGTTTTCTTGTTTCCTCCGGGTAGTTGGATAAGTCTAAAGAAAAAACCAACAGGACAGGAAGATGTCGTCTCATAGAGCAAAAGCACAAATCAACCTCTAATCACATGCAGAGCAGACACCAGTTCATGAGCAAATCTGAAAGTGACAAGAGTGATGGCTTTCAGACACCAGTTCATGAGCAAATCTGAAAGTGACAAGAGTGATGGCTTTCCTCATGCCAAAGAGAATCATCCTCGGTCATCAATATCGCGGAGCTGTTTAAAAGAGAGAACACCCAACGTAAGTAAATTACTAATCAAAACTTAGCTTGAGGAAGATAGAGATACTGCACACTTAGTGAAGAGCAATAAAGGAGACTCTTTAGCTACACCAAGAATATCAGTTCTACTTCTAATCTATCTGAAATGAAACTTCAATATGAATCACTTTTTCGTGATTTTGCTGCGCGTGATGAACTCGATCTAAGAGTTCAAGATAGTGGGTAACCTCTCATGGAGTCAACGCAGCATGCTTATTCAAAGAGATGAAAGATATTATTACAAAACCTTATCAAACTCCAACTTGGGACCAAAAATTTCAGACAAAGACCATGACCAGAGAGAAGGACAAGAAATGCAGGGACGGCGCAACACACTATGAGTTGGTGGGTGGGTCTATACGTCTTGATTCATTTCATTCTTGTATTGGTAACCAATTTGTATATATAGCTACCAACTTAAATAACAAACCCCCGGAATCAGTAGATGGGACTTGTCTTCCTCCAAGTAGCATTTTTTATTTGTTTGAAGCATAATCCCAATAGTTTTAGCAGTGGTGTACTGTTCATCCATGGTCCTTTATTTGTCAACATTAAACATCGAGACCATGATGAACTAAAGGTGAATGTGAAATTGACTTTATTGCTGTCTGGTTGTTGGGTAAAAAGAATAAATCGCTTCTTTTCTTTTTCTCATGTATCAACCTACACCAATGTTTTGTTATTATGTAATGAACGAGTTTAAAGTAGAGAGATGGGAAATAAAAAATTAAACAGCCTCCTAGCATTACCTCCACCAAGGGTTGCTTCAGGTAGTCGCTCGATCGAGTACTTATGGTTAGTGATGTACATGATTGGAACTCCAGGAACCTGCTCCCCATCAAGCATATTATGCATCAGAATCAAAAGAAGAAAAATGACATTTGTTTTTTAATCGGAAACCAAATCTTATAAGCTTTCAGTTTTCTCAAATAAAACAGAAGAAACAAAATTTCCAACCATTTCAAAATATAGCTGTATACCTTGCGAATTCTTCGCTTCAAATCTCTATCACATGTTGCAACGATGTAGCATTTGTGCTGCATCCAGAAAAAAGCAAGAGTATTGAATCATACATATTGACCCAGGAGTAAAAATGTGATGCCACCATGAATCAGTAAGAAATATGAACGACCAGGTCCTGGTGTGGGTTCTTACCTGGGTAACTCTATCCACGAGACAATCATCAGCATATGTTCCTTTGTGAGTACATGGGAGTCTCTCAAACCGAGGATCCTTTGCAATCCTATCAAAAAAATAAATGACATTTCACACACAGCTAACTTAAGAACAATCTCCACTTGAATAATTCAACCTAGCTCATTTGACAACAATGAAATTTCTTAAGTAAACATCTAACCTCAAAGCTACTCGGTACTTCTGACCCAATTTCTCAAGCTCTGCCATGACGCAATCTGTAATGCACGGAGTGCCTTGTTACCAAAAAAAAAAAACAAATGAGTCGATATAAAACAAACAAGCATATCAAACCAATCAGACACAATAAAAGAAGAAGACTCACATTTTGCATACAAGCAATCCATCATTGCTTTCTCCAAATCTAACTACACAAAATGCAAGTAATATAAAAAGAACATCAGTTGAGGTTATCTCCGCATATAAGTTTAGCTCAATCCAATCAATAAAACCCTGAATTTTGGAAACAACATTACCTTGTTCTGAATAGAGAAGTTGATAAAATTGGTATCCACCAAAACCCTATAAGGAGGACCCAATGCACTATTATGTTTAAAGAACAAAGCTGATGATACTTGAGGCCTGCAAGAAATTAAAGAAATTTAAATTAAACCCATCACAGAAAACCAAAAAACTAATTAAATTTGAGTAAAAGAAACAAGAAGAACTTACACGTTTCTGGGTAATTTTTCCTTCTCAAGATCTTTCTTTCTAGGGTTTAGAATATCCTCTTTTGTCCTAAATTAAAAAACAAAACTAAAAATCAGATTTTATTTTTTGTGATAATCAAAGTGAAAAGGAATAGAAATAAGGACAAGATGTTTGATAAATCTTACTTTTTGATCATTTTAGAGCTGATTAATCTCTTCGTGACTGCAAATTTAGGTGATTTCTTCGCCTTCCCCATGACTGCTGAACTTTAAACCCTAACAAATTCGGGAGATTTCTTAGATTACTGAAATTTTGTATAATTGGAACAGCCCTTAAACCCCTAAACCCTAATTAAAAAGAAGGAATGAAAAAGATGGAGTGGAAGAGAGAAACAAAGAGAGGATGTCTACTGTTTTAGACACAAGAGCCACTATGGAGAGGGGTATCCCTTCCCCATCCCACTCCATCCCTCAAAATCCAAAAAAACCATCTACTATGGTCTCCCAGATTTTGTGTAGGGAAGTGATTGTTGGTTATATCCCTATAGGGCTGATCAGATCCGATCACCCTTGTAAGGAAGGGAAATCGCACGGATACTCAGTACACATACTATTTTACGCTTTGCTATTTTACGCTTTGCGCGTACTGAGTACTCGTAAAGCCGTTGATACGCATAGTCAGTACGCGTAGCTTTTTACACGGCTACTGAGTTCGCGTTTCGGGAAATATATTTGTTTGACCTTTTCTCGTTCACACCTCTCTCACACCCGATCCTAACCATCCATCGTTAATAACGGTTCTATTTTCTACACCGTTGGATCCCAACGGTCATTTTTTCAAAATCTCTATAAATACCACCCTAATTCTCTACTCAAACCAGACCAAATCAATTGATTTCTTATTTTCTCCTTCTTATATCAATTGATTTCTTGTTTCTCTTCATCTTATTATACGTATTTGGTATTTAGATATATAAAACCACCCAAATTTTTATAAATCTTAATAGCTTTCAAAATGATACTTAATTTTGTCGTACAAGAAGAGGTTGATCTTACTACTGTTTTATTTATGTGAGTATGGACGAAATTGTTGGTTCGGCGCAAAAAAACCGCTCTATTTTGGAAACGTATTCTTGAAATTTTTGAGCAACGCAATGGAAATCCATATGGAAGAGATTGGGAAGCTTTAAAAACCAAGATAAGAAATATTAAAAAAGATGTCAAAGAATTCGTGTCCATTCTTAACGCTATATATCGGCAAACCAAAAGCGGTGTGAACCACGAAGATTTGGTAAGTTTTGTTATCTTTTTAAGTTCTTCCGAATAGTTGGTGATAATAGTGACAAACCTAATATTTTAATTTTTCAGACAAAAGATGCTCGCCTTCAATTTCAGGAACAACATAATCAACCATTCAAGTATGATGCATGTTATGAATTGTTTAGAGCAAAGGTCCCTGGATATAATTATGAACTAACTGTGAGCCAAAACAGTGAGTTGTGGGATAATCATCGTAACTTTGTCGCAGTCGAAGATGGTACTGAAGTTCTTCCCAATGGAGATACTCGTTGGAAATACAAAGAAAATGCACGTCCTATAGGAACAAAGAAAGCCAAAAAACTAGCCAGACAGAAGAAGGATCGTGAGCAAGGTATATATAGAGAAGATGATGAGGGAACATCTTCGGTTAAGATGGAAGAAGATAATATCTATCAACAAAGTTGTAGTATTTTGGAGTATCTTAAGGAAACACGATCAAGGAAGGAAAAAATGAGAATGGAACAAGAATCCCAATACCAAACTCTTTGGGGGTATACTCAACCACCAAGTTATCAAATGGACGATCAAATCAATTTGCAAACGCTTCATCAACAGACTCATCAAATGCATCAACAACAAGTGCATTTAAATGATGACAATACAATAATGTGTATGGACCTTAGTCGTTTATCCCCCAATGAAAAACAATATTATCTACGCAAGCAAAAGGAGATTTTGAAGGAGAAGGGTATAATCAGCGTTGAAGATTCTGAAGATGAAGATGTAATCCAGCTCTAATGTTTTTATCTTTTATTGACTTTAGGTTTTTATTGATAGTAAATGTTTAAATTAAAAATGTTGTCTTAAATTTCTAGTTAGTATTGTTGTTATCTTAAAAGTGTTGTCTGAATTAATATCAATTGTTCTTTGAATTAATAAAATCTATGAATTTGTTGTAACGAAACGATTTTCATATTCCAATTAATAACTTCATTAAACTAATGTTCATTAATAACGTACAAAAGAAATTACAACAGGTCATTACATTAAAATTAATAACTTCATTAACACTTCATTAACCGGGTATCGCTCTGTCATTGTTTTTTAATATGGTCCACTCCAGGTCTGAATACATTACATGTTATTGTTTTTGTTGGTGTGAGATTTGACGATCAATGCCGCTTCGATATGATAAAAAAATTCTCCTCTCCAGGCTTTGTATGCTTTTTGTGCAACGATCCTATCCCCTCTGGACTTATCGAGAAACTCATTGTACGCGATGCATAATTTCTTAACATGAATTATCCTTGAACAAATGTGGGATGGATCATAATCAAAGCGTGGTTGCTTGCCCGTCTGTTTAACATAAGGACCCCAACCAACATCAGTCCAGAACAGAGTATGATCTTTAGGATCTTCTGGAAATTCATCCTTGAGAAGGTAAAAGTTTTTAATCCATTCCATCTCTTCTTCAACATCCTTTAACCTTGCCCTCATTTGGAATTTTTCTTGACCTCGGTCGGCATTCTCAGCTAGCAACCTCTGAACATCTTCAGGAGTGGGTTTACGCAAATATCTTGCTCCAAAAGTCATGCAAATGGTGTGGCAAAGTCTTTTTAGATACTTGTATATTTTGGTAGCACCCATACGAGTGTAATCATCAACACTATCAGCTGGCGTACTTTTGCATAAACATTTCATCACCGGAACTAATTTCATATGCGGAGAATGCCCCATAGTACCGGTTGCATCCGGACGTTGAGCCCATTCCGGATCCACTTCAAGCAATTTTCCTAACAATTTCTCGAATAAGTCTTCACTCATGCCTAGACGTTGTTTGAATTGTCTAGAGGTATAACCGGTTCCAGGCGTAAAATAATCATTCATCATTTTGGCATCATGCCACACTCGATCACGCGTTATTACACTACGTGTTTGTACCTCCCTTGGTATGGGTTGTCTAATAATACGCAATCGTTCATCCAAACATAATTGTGTAAACATTAGCAAAGATTTCTCTTATTCATCACTATCACTAGAGGAATCCAAATGGATTCCATATTTAGCTCTCACATAAGAACGCATTAGACTCATTATACACCTTAACACACAAAAAAAAACACTATCAATTTATGTGTACCATACATAAATATAAGTCTACATTGAGATGGTAGTTTAATTCATTTCATTCAACATAAATCAAGACACACAACAAATAATCATGGATTTTTCACTAAATATATGTTTCAATAACGTTATTGAATTGCATACTACATACCCAACCAACCTAATATCAAGAATTTCATCAAAATTAAAATCAAAATCAAATTAATTTGAAACCCTAACATTAGAATCACTCACATTTAGATGGGTTGTTGGATGAAATTCGAAATTCAAGAATGGATTTGTTTCACCTTGTAGTAACCATCAAATCCTTTTAATCTAAGCAATCGAATCGCAATGAATCAACATGAAAATCGAAAGGGGGGTAAGAGAGGTTTTGAGAGGATGAAAGGAAGAGAAGAAGAAGAAATAGTCGACTGAACCTTGTTTCTGTCTTCTTAAACCTATGAAACGCATACTGAGTACTCGTTTCCTGGTCAAGTCAACGAGTTGACCTATACGGGTACTCAGTACGCGTATGACGCTATTCATACGGGTACTGAGTACGCGTTTCATGTAGGGAAGGGATGCGAGGGCACCATAGCAAGACTGCCTTTCAAGTGCCATCCCTTCCCTACATTTGAGGGATATGGAAGGGATATCTAGCACCATAGTGCTAGCTATAAACCAAGGTTTAAAGTTTAAACTAGATGACTGTGACTGCTTCAGCAGTGTAGGACAACCCAAGTTTGCAAGGCTGCTGATGGGGTACCATTTGCTTGGGGGTGTACGAACATACATATAGGACAAAAAGCAATTGTCTTTGGGTTGGTACACCCCCAAGCAAAATGGTACCCCCATTAGATGCTTTGAGTTGGGAGCGCATCGGCGAAACTACATGGGATTGTTTTTCGTGACGTAATTATAACATTTTTGCAACAATTTTATAACAGTGGCTTATAATACTCCATCCGTTTCAGAACGGACCGTCTTTTTATTTAGTTAGTTAGTTACCTATTTTAAAGAGACCATAATATTTTACTTGACTATCCCTTAGTTAGTTACCTATTTTATTTTAATAAAAATGTTGTCAATAAAAACTACTAACATTTATAAGCGTAAGATTTACGTCACACTTATTCTGTAAGAATTTTCTGACGACAATAGCAGTTTTAGATCGAATGGTTGAGTTTTGTTGATAATCAACGGTCAGGATAAAAAAATTAAGCATAGGTAACGTTGTTTTTTTTGCCATTTTTACGCCGTAATAACCGTCAAATCTTTTGATTGCGCCTAACCATATCCGAGGATGATGATTATCCGATTGTCGAACCAATTTCGGGGAAAAAAACACGAATTGTCGTTCAATTTTGGCGATGAAAAGTAAAAAAAAAAAAAAAAAAAAAAAAAAAAAAGAAACCATTACAAAGAACTCTATTTTGGCTCCCCTAATGACAGTATAGAAGGGACTCCATTCGGTCGTCCCGAAAACGGGTCATGCCCCAGGTCACGGACATTTGTGTGTAACCACGTTTTGACGGTGTGTGCACGTTTCAGGCAAAAATCGCGTTGTTTAGGAAAAGAACGCATTTTTTGTATGTTTTTTTCAAAAAAAACGAGCGCCATGATGGTTAAATAAGAAAAATGATCTGAAATTCCTATCTAGCGGTTATAACGTGCGTGAAAACGTTATAATGAGTCAAAAAGACGTTGTTACTACATTTTTATTATTTTTTATATTTATAATCTTTTTTTTTCTTTACCATATAAATTTATGAGATAAAAAGAGAATGAGAGAGGGACAGAGAGCTAGTGAGTGAGAAAGCTTGTGAGATATAAATCCTCGGTAAAAAAAAGAAAGAAAAATTAGAATTTAAGGTAGAAAAAATAAGATAGAGAGATTGATGTAGGGATACGGGAAAAGAAAAAAATTAAATTAAAATGAATGAAAGTGTTCCAGTATAATCAGTAGAACATCGTATGAAGTAGCTATTGATGAATGAATAGAAGAAGAAAAGTAAGAGCTCAACGGGCCCTTAGCCCTAAGAATGTTAATAATGGTGTTTTTGATGGATTTGATGATAATGATGATGATTATCATGAAGATGATAGAAACATGTTAACAACCAAGATAATGGTGTTCTTGGTTCATATTAACAACGATCGACACAAAGGTTGATGCAGTACATTGTGGATTTCGAGATAGGCATGGCTTATCATCAAAAGAAATGAAAACTCTTGTAACCTCTTGTAATCATTAAGCTTTTTTTACATTGCGAGCATGATGAGTTCTTATTATCAAATATCTTGCCTCCATGCAAGGGACAGTGTGGATGGATGTGGTACTCTTTTTGTGATTTTTTTGGAAGGAATTATGTAATATTGATCTCAACTGACTAAAAAGGAGATCCAATTATCACACAATGAAAATTGTATACTAACGAAATCAAGATTCGAGTTTTTTTTTCCTTTAAATGTTTATGTTCACGGAAATTGTATAAGGTCGCCATAAATCAATTTTATGATCTATTCATTGAAACTGTATTGTTCGCCATCAAAAGAGAACACCTTCGATTGACACACAATTATAATGTCTAAAAAGCTACATATATTATAAAAATCCTATTTAAACCATTTGTCTGTCTAGATATATAATATTCGGTAAAGGGAGTTATATGAGTCTATTATTCGGTGAATATAACGTTTAAGGATTATATTTTGGTGAAATAAGCAAAATAAAATGGTCAACTAACAACATCAGAAATGTTGGAGAAAACTAAACAAATTATGTGAATATTTTTCCACGAGTCTTGAGAGTTTACATTATCTTTTACGTGGCTCAAATGATTCTCCAAATTTATAAAAAAATCTACATAGTACTACGTAGTGTCTCTTAAAGATATGATTTTTTACCTCCATCCAGTGGTTTTATGTTTCAATTTAAAAATGTAACCGGATACATATTTCTAATTTTTTTCAGTGGAATTTGAGAATCCATCTTCAATCCTTTCTTTATAGCTCGATCGTGGATTTTTTGCTTAATTAAAAATAATGGACGATTTTCGATTTTGTATCGTAAATAATAGATTGTAAATTATAAAAATTAAGGAAAAATTGTTCGTCTGAGGAAGGTTGTAGAGATTAATAGTCTAGTCCCACGTTGTATGGGAAATTTAAGATCCTGCAGTTTATAAGTGTTGGGCTACCCTAACATTGCAAGTCGTATTTCGAGGTTAGGTAGGCCCATGTATTTCAATATGGTATCAGAGCAGGCAATTTGTGACGAATCATTTGATCGCGTTTCTACTACATGTCATCCGACTTAATGTCCACGTATTATTCCCAACGAAGCTACAGGTGAGGGGGAATGTTCAGATTATTAGTCTCACGTAGTACGAGAAAATTTAAATTCATATTTGATTTCCACAACATATATTATACCCAACGAAATTACAGGTGAACGGGTGTGTTGAGATTATTAGTCCCACTTATTACGAAAAAATTAAGTTGATATTTGATTTCCATAACATACGGTATTGTATATAGTGATTTGCCTCTATCTTCGAAGTGGTAGCAGAAAAAATATACATCAATGTTTATGGGTTTAGCACCTGATAAAGGTAGTTAATGATTTGCAAACATGTTGTAAGTTTCTTGCCATCTTTTTAACTATTATTGTTAGAATATTACTAGTATATTTGATAACAATTACTCCCTCCGTCCCTAAATAGATGAACTATTTGTTTTTAAATTTTGTCCCACTGATAGATGACTTATCTCACTAATCAAGAGGATATTTCTAAATTATCCTTTTAATTAATTATTTTTAGTATAAGAAATATGCATAATTTGATAGCCATGTTTATATTCGCTATTTAGGTGTTTTCAAATGCTTTTCAACGGTATAAAATTTACGAATATTGGTAGTAAAGTTTAAAAGATAAATTGTTTCTAATTTTTACTAATTATTATCTATAAGCGTATGATTGTAAAAAAAATACTTAAAAATACTCCCCTCTCCTCCTTGTCTTAAGAATTGTGCAAACTTAAACTTGGTCATCTATTTAGGGACGGAGGGAGTATTATAGTCTACATTTAAGATTAAAGTCTTGTAATATGTTTTTGTATCATCAATTAGTCAATTTGGAGTTGTTGGAGGCTCTTAGAATCGGGCGAATCTTAGTTGAATCAGTTGTGTTACAGCATTGGTCGGTCGAACTCGCAAGCGTTGCTATCTCAAGCTTGTTTGTCAAGTTTAGTGGCAAAAAATTAAGTCTTGATTTCTAGTCTACTTATAGCTAAGTCTCGAACTAGGATAGTAAGTGTAGTTGAGCTCTAGAATCCACGACGTTCATCATGCAAAGACGAAGAACTACTCAAACAACTGGTGGAACTTCATCGACAAAAAGGTATGTGGAGACTTGAGCTTATCTATCACTCAAAAGTTTATCTATTATATCTCCTATCTTGAGACAAAAGTCGTATTGCTACATAGACTTCGATTATACACATTTGCTATTTCGAGCCGAGTTTATCTCGCTTATCTATTTCTCGAAATATGTGTTGGTAAGCTTTCGCTTTGGCCAAGTTCATCTTTACTCGTGACGAAAGTCATGTTGATTATCTCAATAACTTGAAAATCGCTTTGATGAAAAATAGTTTGTGATTAACAACTATATAACATCCTCTAAGAAAGTTTCAATGATTGAAATGAGAGTTTAGAACATGTAACCATCTTTGGATATAAACATAGTGTGTTCTCACGTTTGTGTAAAAGTCCAAAACCGGGAACCCAAAGTATGTGTACCCATACGCGTTCTGGCGGTTGTGGGAAATCCGGGTGAGTATGCGTATCCGTACGCGTACTGGCGGAAAGTTCACGTCCGTGAATTTCTGCTGGAGTTTGAAAGTGAAAAACAAACTCAATCTGGTTACTTAAGTACGCGTACCTGTTCGCATACTTCGGTAGGTTACTTTCTAAAATCGGTTTGTTCATGAACTAAAACATTTATATAATAAGGCATGCAATCTTTGCAAACCGTGGCTATAATGTTCATGAATCGATTCGAGTGAATCAAAACCGATTTCGCTTCGATTGTGTCTTGTATACTTCTGTGAGATCTAAGCAATTGAACAACTCTCTAACTAGTTCATTTGAGTCATTTGAACTAGTTATGGTGAAGATGAATAAGGTTGATATGAAAGTACTCATATGGCTAACTGTTGGTTAACTATTGTTGAACCAACTAATTGTACACGTTTAGGTACGGTTACTCAAACCTAAATGAAGTTACATTTCATTTGTGTATAACAAGCTAAGTTCTATCTAACGGTTGAAAGATATTAGCTTGAATCTAATCAGATTTTCATCTAACGGTGAATATTGAATGCTTTGTTACCAAGGTAACTTAGATTGCAAACCCTGATTTGGAGACTATATAAATGAGAACTCTAGCAACCGGGAAACCTAATCCCCACACCTCATGTGTGATACTAGTTGTATAAGATAGAGTCGATTCTCCTTTAACCTTAGGTTTTTCATGAAACCCTGTAGGTTAACGTTTAAAGACTTCATTGTGATTGTGAAGCCAGACCCAAATATTTTCTCTGTAGTTGCCTGACCTGATGTTGCTGTTTCTATCGTGATTGAATGCAATTGTAAGATTGGCTTGGGATTTATATCTCCGATAGGCAAGATAGATAAGTAGTCACAGACACCTTCCTCTCATCGTTTGTGATTCCACAATATCTTGTTTCGCTAGTCGATTAAGATTATTGTGAGGTGATTGATATTTCTAGGCTGTTCTTCGGGAATATAAGTACGGTATATCAATTGGTTCCTGTTCACCTTGATTTATCAAAAGACGGAGCAAAACTCGTAGGTATTTCTGTGGGAGACATATTTATCTATTCCTATAGACTTTTCTGTGTGAGACAGATTTTTTTATTAAAGTCTTTGACTTTGGGTTGTAGCAACTCTTAGTTGTAGGTGAGATCAGCTAAGGGAATCAACTGCGTAGTATCCCGCTGGTATCAGAGACGCAAGGAGCGCAATTGTACCTTGAATCAGTGTGAGATTGATTGGGGTTCAACTACAGTCCAGACCGAAGTTAGTTTGTAGTAGGCGAGTGTCTATAGCGGCTTAATATAGTGTGGTGTTCAATCTGGACTAGTTCGCGGGGTTTTTATGCATTTGCGGTTTCCTCGTTAACAAAACTTCTAGTGTCTTTGTTATTTTTTTCTGCATTATATTTTGTTATATAATTGAAATATCACAGGTCGTGCATTGAATCGATCAATTGGTAAATCCAAACTTTGGTTGTTGATTGAAATTGATTGATCCTTGAACATTGGTATTTGGCATCGTTCAAGTTTTCTCTCTTATATTCAATCGGGCTCGCAAATTATTATTTGTTTGATTGCGGATTGAATTGAGAGATTGAGATATAACTCTTTGATATACTTTTCTTAAGTTTGAGTCTGATTGTCTAGTTGATTCTCTTGAAAGTATATTGGAGTTAGTCCATACAGATTGTTAAGCGAAATATTGGGTGTGGTTGTTAGACCCCCGCTTTTTCAAGTTAGTTAAATCGGTGAAAAATTCTTTGATCATTTATTTTAATCTCTTTGATTTATATATGTTTTTAATCTTCTTTCAATCTGATTGTCAATATTTTATGATTGTTATTCACTTAATTATTATATTGCTCTTAGGATTGAAATCTCCTAATGGTTTCAAATATCTTATTTTCAATTTCTTATCGCTGTTTTTCCATGTTTTCATGGAAAACTAATCCGTGTAATTTGCAGTTTTTTGGTTGATTTCAGTAATGTACCAGTTGTGGTTTTCTAGGGGGCAGTGGTGCATTTTGGATTTTCTTTTACTCATTAGGAACAATAGTGTTTCCCTTATCTAATATATGGACATGTTCAACTGTTAGAGCACTGCTCGGTCGAACTCGCAAGCGTTGCTATCTCAAGCTTGTTTGTCAAGTTTAGTTGCCAAAACTATAAGTCTTGATTTATAGTATACTTATAGCTAAGACTCGGACTAGGATAGTAAGTGTAGTTGAGCTCTAGACTCCACAATGTTCATCATGCAAAGACGAAGAATTACTCAATGAACTGGTGGAACTTCATCGACAAAAAAGTATGTGGAGACTTAAACTTATCTATCACTCAAAAGTCTATCTATTCTATCTCCTATCTTGAGACAAAAGTCGTATTGCTTTATAGACTTCGATTATACACATTTGTTATTTCGCGCCGAGTTTATCTCGCTTATCTATTTCTCGAAATATGTGTTGGTAAGCTTTCGCTTTGGCCAAGTTCATCTTTACTCGTGACGAAAGTCATGTTGATTATCTCAATAACTTGAAAATCGCTTTGATGAAAAATAGTTTGTGATTAACAACTATATAACATCCTCTAAGAAAGTTTCAATGATTGAAATTAGTGTTTAGAACATGTAACCATCTTTGGATATAAACATAGTGTGTTCTCACATTTGAGTAAAAGTCCAAAACCGGGAATCCAAAGTATGTGTACCCGTACGCGTACTGGCAGTTGTGGGAAATCCGGATGAGTATGCGTATCCGTACGCGTACTGGCGGAAAGTTCACGTCCGTGAATTTTTGCTGGAGTTTGAAAGTGAAAAACAAACTCAATCTGGTTACTTAAGTACGCGTACCTGTTCGCATACTTCGGTAGGTTACTTTCTAAAATCGGTTTGTTCATGAACTAAAACATTTATATAATAAGGAATGCAATCTTTGCAAACCGTGGATATAATGTTCATGAATCGATTCGAGTGAATCAAAACCCTATTTCGCTTCGATTGTGAATTGTATACTTCTGTGAGATCTAAGCAATTTAACAACTCTCTAACTAGTTCATTTGAGTCATTTGAACTAGTTATGGTGAAGATGAATAAGGTTGATATGAAAGTACTCATATGGCTAACCGTTGGTTAACTATTGTTGAACCAACTAATTGTACACGTTTAGGTACGGTTACTCAAAACTAAATGAAGTTACATTTCATTTGTGTATAACAAGCTAAGTTCTATCTAAAGGTTGAAAGATATTAGCTTGAATCTAATCAGGTTTTCATCTAACGGTGAATATTGAATGCTTTGTTACCAAGGTAACTTAGATTGCAAACCCTGATTTGGAGACTATATAAAGGATAACTCTAGCAACTGGGAAACCGAATCCCCACACCTCATGTGTGATACTAGTTGTATAAGATAAAGTCGATTCTCCTTTAACCTTAGGTTTTTCATGAAACCCTGTAGGTTAACGACTTAAAGACTTCATTGTGATTGTGAAGCCAGACCCAAATATTTTCTCTGTAGTTGCCTGACCTGATTTTGGTGCTTCTATCGTGATTGAATGCAATTGTAAGATTCGCTTGGGATTTATATCTCCGATAGGAAAGATAGATAAGTAGTCACAAACACCTTCGTCTCATCATTTGTGATTCCACAATGTCTTGTTTCGCTAGTCGATTAAGATTATTGTGAGGTGATTGATATTTCTAGGTTGTTCTTCGGGAATATAAGTACGGTATATCAATTGGTTCCTGTTCACCTTGATTTATCAAAAGACGTAACAAAACTCGTAGGTATTTCTGTGGGAGACAGATTTATCTATTCTTGTAGACTTTTCTGTGTGAGACAGATTTGTTTATTAAAGTCTTCGACTTTGGGTTGTATCAACTCTTAGTTGTAGGTGAGATCAGCTAAGAGAATCAACTGCGTAGTATCCTGCTGGGATCAGAGACACAAGGTGCGCAACTGTACCTTGAATCAGTGTGAGATTGATTGGGGTTCAACTATAGTCCAGTCCGAAG
This sequence comes from Papaver somniferum, assembly GCF_003573695.1. NCBI lineage: Eukaryota > Viridiplantae > Streptophyta > Magnoliopsida > Ranunculales > Papaveraceae > Papaver > Papaver somniferum. The sequence continues at coordinate 1,239,796 of NW_020624820.1, read as the reverse complement.
TTAGTTTGTAGTAGGCTAGTGTCTGTAGCGGCTTAATATAGTGTGGTGCTCAATCTGGACTAGGTCCCGGGGTTTTTCTGCATGTGCGGTTTCCTCGTTAACAAAACTTCTGGTGTCTGTTATTTCTTTTCCGCATTATTTTTTGTTATATGATTGAAATATCACAGGTTGTGCGGTTGAATCGATCAATTGGTAAATCCAACCTTTGGTTGTTGATTGAAATTGATTGATCCTTGAACATTGGTCTTTGGTACCGTTCAAGTTCTCTCTTATATTCAATCGGGCTAGCAAATTATTATTTGTTTGATTGCGGATTGAATTGAGAGATTGAGATATAACTCTTCGATATACTTTTCTAAAGATTGAGTATGACTATCTAGTTGATTCTCTTGAAAATATATTGGATTTAGTCCATACAGATTGTTAAGCGAAATATTGGATGAGGTTGTTAGACCACCGCTTTTTCATCAACTCCATTAACGGCTTTATCTCACTCCTTATAGTGGTATCCTTAATCTTGATCTCTTAAGGTGCGATCCATTAATATGTGTGTTTCACTACCATTGCAATAATCAATCGACCTCTCTTTCGTCACCAACATCAAAATCAAGATCTTCTTATGCTCAAAACCTATAAGATCAAGGGAGTTTACGACAAACTACTATCTTCAGGGTGAGATTCTTGGAATTTCAAAATTTTGAATTTCACCTGCCTAAATTAAAGCCTCATATCCCTACGAATTCTCATAAACCGTGTCACTTGAATATCTCAACAAATAATCCAAAACATGGAAATTTTCAACACAAATTAGGAAACCTTCCGCTAAACCCTAACGGTAAAAACCTTTATATAGACTTGTATATAAAGACTAAGATTACACCTTCATCAAGCTTGCTCTCCTCACCAAAAAAGGCAGCGTTTTCCTTATTCCAAAAATGTCTCAAAGCTCAAGAACTCAAATGGCAACACCTACAAAGCGTCTAAAAGAATCAAATATGGATATAGAACCATCTAACCATTCAAGAGGGTGATTAATCTCTGAAGAAGAAATAGATGCGGTTGCAAACAAATGTGAAAATGCGGGGGTCCAACAACCTCACCCAATATTTCGATTAGCAATCTGTATGGACTAACTCTAATATACTTTTAAGAGAATCAACTAGACAGTCAGACTCAATCTTAATAAAAAGTATATCAATGAGTTAATATCTCGATCTCTTGATTTAATCTATACTCGAGCAAATAGAAATCTGTGAGTCTTTATTAAATACAAGAGATATAAACTTGGATGGTACCAAAGATCAATATCCAAGGATCAATCAGTTTTCAATCAACAACCAAAGGTTGGATTTCACAATTAATCGATACAACGCACAACCTGTGATATTTCAATTACATAACAAAATATAATGCGGAATAGAAATAACACAGACACCATAAGTTTTGTTAACGAGGAAACCGCAAATGCAAAAAACCCCGGGACCTAGTCCAGATTGAACACCACACTGTATTAAGCCGATACAGACACTAGCCTACTACAAACTAACTTCGGTCTGGACAGTAGTTGAACCCCAATCATCTCACACTGATTCAAGGTACAATTGCGCTCCTTATGTCTCTGATCCCAGCAGGATGTTAGGCACTTGATTCCCTTAGTTGATCTAACCCACAACCAAAAGTTGCTACGACCCAAAGTCGAAGACTTGAATAAACAAATCTGTATCACACAGAAAAGTCTATTGGAATGGATAAATATGTATCCCAAAGAAATACCTATGAGTTTTGTTCTGTCTTTTGATAAATCAAGGTACGCAGGAACCAATTGATAAACCGGACTTATATTCCCGAAGAACAACCTAGTATTATCAATCATCTCATAATAATATTAATAGTATGAAAGCGAATCAAGATATTGTGGAATCACAAACGATGAGACGAAGATGTTTGTGATTTCTTTTTATCTTGCCCTATCGGAGATATAATTCAAGTCAATTCTTTCAATTGAACTCGTACGATAGAAAATGGCAAGATCAGATCGCTCAACTACAAGAGAAGTAGTTTCGTCTGGCTTCACAATCCCAATGAAGTCTTTAATTCGTTAACCTACAGGGTCTCGAGAAGAAACCTAAGGTTAAAGGAGAATCAACTCTATCTAAACCAACTAGTATCACACAAGAGGTGTGGGGATTAGTTTTTCCAGTTGCTAGAGTTCTCTTTTATATAGTTTTCAAATTAGGGTTTTCAATCAATGTTAGCTTTGTAACAAAGCATTCAATATTCATCGTTAGATGAAAACCTGATTAGATACAAGCTAATATCTTTCAACCGTTGGATTGAAACTTAGCTTGTCATACACAAATGAAATGTATTTCATTTAGGTTTGAGTAACCGTAACTAAACGTGTACACTTAGTTGGTTCACAAATAGTTAACCAATGGTTAGCCATATGAGTACTTTCATATTAACCGTATTCATCTTCTTCATAACTAGTTCAAATGACTTCAAAAGAACTAGTTGAAGAGTTGTTCAACTGCTTAGGTCTTTATACATAGACACAATTGAAACAAAATCGGTTTGATTCATTTGAATCAATTGATGAACAATATAGCCACGGTTTGCAAAGATTGCGTTCCTTATAATTTATTGTTTAAGTTCATGAACTACCGATTTGAGAAAATAAACAGCTTGGGTATGCGTACCTTAGCAACCGGATTGAGTTGGTTTTGGTTTCCAAACTCAGCAGAATTTTTCGGGTAGAAAAGTTCCGCCAGTACGCGTACGGGTACGCGTACCTAAGGTGACTGGTTTACTAGTTTGTAACTACAAACTCAGCAGAATTTTCCGGGAGGAAAAGTTCCGCCCGTACGTGTACCCAACCTGTCTCCTTTACCAATTCTGAATGCACACATATGCACACACTTGGTTTCCGGTACATGGATTTATACACTAATGTGCGAACACACTATATATGCTTATATCCATAGATGGTTACATAATCTCAACTCTACATTTCAATCATTGAAACATTCTTTTATAATGTTATAATAGTCGTTATTCACAACTATCATCATCAAAGAAATTTTCAAGAGATTGAAACGTCATCATGACTTTCGTCACGGGTAAAGATGAAAATGGTTAAAGCGAAAGCTTACCAACACATATTTCAAGAAATAGAGGGGAGAGATAAACTCGGCTCGAAATAGAAAATTATGTATGAAAACTATCATACTTATACGACTTTTGTCTCAAGAGTAGGAGATAGAGTATATAGAATTTTGAGTGATAGATTAGTTCAAGTCTCCACATACCTTTTAGTCGGATGAAGTTCCACTGGTTCCTTGAGTAGTTCTTCGTCTTCGTAAGATGATCGCGGTGGAGTCTGGAGCTCAGCTACACTTAACTATCCTAGTCCGAGACTTAGCTATAAGTAGACTAGAAATCAAGACATATAGTTTTGACAACCAAATTTGACAAACAAGCTTGAGATAGCAACGCTTGCGAGTTCCACCGAGCAATTCTCTAACAATCACCCCCTTTGTCAATTTTAGTGACAAAACTATCAATACATATGGATTACAAAATAAAGAAAACTTTGTAGCTTCTCGTCCACATGCTTGATCTCCTTGGTGCTTCAACATTACTCGAAAACTTCGTCTTTTCCAAGTACTCCCATGATTCCATAGATGTTCAGTTCAGCATCATAGTTGTTGAAGATCTGTATCCATAAAAATGAGAAAACAAAAGCTCTCGATCATTGTTATACAATGTCATAGTATTATTACACAGTATCAAATTTCAATTGTATCACAACTTTGACAATAATATTATGGTGATATGTATCACTCCCCCTTAGTCAATGCTTTTATCTCAACATGAAAACCACTCCCCCTTACATAATGATCCGAAAACCATGTGTATTTGTAGTGTGAACTACATATTAATTCTCCCCTTTTTGTCAATAAAATTGGCAAAGGTACGAAAACGGGATCCTAATGAAATTTCCACGGAGATGCTTCAAGACCAAAGAAAAGTACATATTAACTTGTTTAGATGCAATCATATAGCCGAAGTTAAATGCATTCATCAAGGAGTTTATAAAGATACAAGATAACCCCTAAAATATTCCACAGCCGCACTCCCCACAAAGATATAGAAATTAAGCGCAAGTTCAAAAGAACTCTCCCCCATTTGATGTCATTCCCGAAAGAACAACAAGAGCGACCTTACTTTTACAAGAAAAGAAGGATTTCTTTGGACACCAAAAAACCATAAGAAAATGATTTTGTATCCAAAAATTCTCAATCAAACTAATCACAAGAGAACCCATGATTAATTTAATCGGAATACTAAACCAAGTTAACCACAAACGAATTCATGATTATTTTAGTTGGAAATGCTCACATAAGAAGACTTATGGAGCCGCACAGTATGTATACATAAAATACGGATCAGGGAAGATCAATACTGCAGAATGGACAAAGATTTTTTCATCACTATTTGTATAACGACATATAATAGACATAATCTTTGTAGACAAAAATTCATCTTATTTTCCATCAATTATTTGCATAATGACATAATAGGTTCAATTTTTGTTTTGTCAAAATTTCATCGATCTTTTATCAATACATGCATATCGACATATGAAGGAGATAACTTTTGACAACGTATGGGACAATCGTAGTTCACGGACGCAAACACACATATCCCATAACATATTGCAATATATAAAATCATAAATATTAATAGTGCAAAAATCATCTTCCAAATCAACTTTAGAATTTAAATAGATAAATCTAAAAACACTGTTGGACGTAGCTATGTGTACTAATGGCTATCCCAAACCCAGTTATCCTTCTTAAACAAAAACAAGAATAAAAATTCTCTTAAGAAGTTTCCTAGGCATTAAGATCTTTGAAAAATTCCTTGTCATCCCCGAACTCATTGTCGTCAACAGCCATTGGGACATATGGTTCATGGAGGAAGGAGTCAATACCAATGAACCTTCTTGGCTGAAGTTGTCGAACCAGGGCCTTCTGAATTTCCAGTGATCTTAAAACACAAGCCTTTACTTGATGAATCTCTTTCTTTGTCTGCTTCAACTCTTCAAGAACATCAGAAAACTTCTGAGAGTTTGAAGGAACATCTCTCGGATTCCTCACATTCCTTCTTTTTCTTTTCAAAGTTGGAGAAAATGGAGATCTCTCTTTTTCCTTAGTGATTGATGGCTTAAAAATCATATTGACATCTTTTCCATCAGAAGACATGATGCTTAGAGTATCCATATACGCACGGTTTTGTGAGAGGAAATCACAATCAAAACTCAACAAGCAGTCTTAAGATATAAAGAGTGTCGGAGAAGGAAAAAGGAATGTAGGGTTTCTAAACCTTTAAAAGGTTTGTGTACGCACAACTCACATCCCTATAGAGAGTGGAATTGTCGATAATAACCCTTTATTTTTGATTAAACAGGAAAATCCCTTCCAACATGAAAGAATTCCATACTCAAAAACAAAAAGTAAGAAAAACAAAACAAATTTTTCTTCAATCCTGAGGTGTGCATAATCTTGTCTCTTTTAATCAGGCACATGAGACGAGATGTACAAGAACAACACAATCAAGTTGTGTTGCGGTGAACAACGATTTGTCCATCATAACCTTTTTGAGAGGAATTCATGATTCCCTGTCTATCAACTGGTTTAGACCAAACCCTTTCCTTTAGTGGTCTAGTATTCTCTTGGGAAACTAGCTTCTTTGAAGATGATAAAATCTTACATACCTCAACGTTTTTCTGCACGATTTTAAGCTTGTTTGCTAGACGATCCGCTCTTCGTTGAAGCTTGTTGACATATGTCATCTTGTGTTTGTACTTGAAACACTTTGAGAATTCATGACCCTTGAGAGAACAATAAGAGCATGTCAACGCATAAGCTGATTCAGGTGCTTGTGATATGCAAGATGCTAGGCATATGGTAGATCCTGAAACATTAGACAAAGAGTTTCCAATAAAGGCGTCAATTGATTCTTCCATCTTGATTGGGTTCTCTTCTAAAAGATTATCAAGATTGATGTATGTATTGCTACAATTATCAAAATCAATATTTTCACATAGAAGAGCAACACTTGATTTTTTGTCTTCATTAGAATCATAATTGTCAGACATCTCATCAAGCGTTGCAGCAAGACCTTTGTTCCCAGTGTATTTTCTACGATTTGGACACTCGTTTGCAAAATGACGAAAACCCTTACACTTAAAGCACTGAGGCATATCCTCGTCATCAGTTTCATATGTGTCCCTGTTTTTAGGAGGAATACGATTATGGGGTTTTACTGATGCTTTTGGCTTATCTCCGCAGAACCGTTTACTTCTCTTCAAAAGAATATATCTAAACTGTCTTGTGATCATCGAGACTGATTTGTCAAGATCTTCATCTAATGAATCAGTCTCACAGTGATCATCTTCAGAGATATACACATTTTTACTTTTATCAAGTAATTTTGTGTCTTTTTGTGCTTTGAACGCAATATCCTTGCTAGATTTGGATGTATTCTCATGATCAAAGATCTTTAGCTTCCCAACCAAAGTATTTCTGGAAAGGTATCAAGGTTTCCCTCAACGATGGCATGCTTCTTAGAATCGTATCTAGATGGCAGCGATCTGACAATTTTCATCACAATGTCCTTTTCAGGAATAGTCTTACCCAATGCAAAAGATGCATTAACAATTTCAGACACTTTGTGATTAAACTCGTCAAATGAATCTTCATCTTCCATACGAAGGTTTTCCCAATCGGAATTTAGGTTTTGAAGCCTGACTTCCTTTTCACTGGTATTCCCTTCAAATACGGTTTCTAAGATATCCCAAGCATCTTTAGACCGAGTGTAATAGACACATGGTGCTGAAGATTAGGAGTAATGGCATGTATGATGGCATTCAAACCGTCAGAGTTTTTCTTTGCAGCAAGTATCTCTGCAGCATCGTATTCGCCAATATTCTTTGGAACAGTAGCGTTACCTATGGCCACAACGGGAGCATCATAGCCATTAACTACATATACTCATGATTGAAAATCACGCGATTGAAGAAAAGCTCGCATAGAATTTTCCACCATAAGTAGTTTGAGCGATCGAAGACTAGTGGTACGTTAATTGAGATAACACCTCTGTCCATAGAGTCAGATCGCTATAAATACCGACTTTTGAGGTCTTGAACGTGTTTTCCTGCTCTGATACCAATTGAAAATGCGGGGGTCTAACAACCTCACCCAATATTTCGATTAGAAATATGTATGGACTAACTCTATTATACTTTTAAGAGAATCAAAAAAACAGTCAGACTCAATCTTAATAAAAAGTATATCAATGAGTTAATATCTCGATCTCTTGATTTAATCTATACTCAAGTAAATAGAAATCTGCGAGTCTTTATTAAATACAAGAGATATAAACTTGGATGGTACCCAAGACCAATATCCAAGGATCAATCAATTTCCAATCAACGACCAAAGGTTGGATTTCACAGTTGATCGATACAACGCACAACCTGCGATATTTCAATTATATAAAAAAATATAATGCGGAATAGAAATAACACAGACACCAGAAGTTTTGTTAACGAGGAAACCGCAAATGCAAAAAACCCCGGGACCTAGTCCAGATTGAACACCACATTGTATTAAGCCGCTACAGACACTAGCCTACTACAAACTAACTTCGGTCTGGACACTAGTTGAACCCCAATCAATCTCACACTGATTCAAGGTACAGTTGCGCTCCTTACGTCTCTGATCCCAGCAGGATGCTACGCACTTGATTCCCTTAGCTGATCTCACCCACAACCAAGAGTTGCTACGACCCAAAGTCTAAGACTTGAATAAACAAATCTGTATCACACAGAAAAGTCTACGGTGATAGATAAATTTGTCTCCCACATATAAACCTACAAGTTTTGTTACGTCTTCTGATAAAATCAAGGTGAACATGAACTAATCGATAACCCGGACTTATATTCCCGAAGAACAACCTAAAATTATCAATGACCTCACAATAATCTTAATCGTATAATAGCTGTTGATGGTGATTTTTAGCTTAGGGTTAAAATTGTAAAACCTTGCATCTGATATGACGTCACTCTGTAAGGAAACGGATCCATGAGTGTTAACCTCTCCGCTGACATATTTATTGAGCCATTCAATATATTTACATGAAATTTAACCAGACTGGCGCATGTAGCAACCATCCCATGTTCTGTAAATTTCGGCACCTTGCCTATATTCACTTAATATTAGTTTCTTTGAATGCTTTCTATGCTATGTTCCCCGGCTGAACCCTTAATGTTGATATGGCATGACAATTTGTGTTCACTCGCAGCAGAGTAACACGAATTTACAAATATCAAGGATACGATCTTTGCATAAGGTATTCAATCAGAAAGTATGCTTCTCTCTGCCTATGAACTTAAAGAACTATGTGTCAACACATAAATTCAATCAATTACTTTTGCGCCTTGCGCAGTATACCAGACCTTGCTTGTCGAAAGTAAGCCTAGGAAAACTAGGTAATTCATCCGCCATGGATTAGTAGGTGCAAAACCCTGCCAAGAATCATAAAACAAGGAGCCGTAGCAGCAAAGGGAGGCGTGTCCATGCCTTAGGCCAGCTGGCACCACTTTCCATTGGCCACGCACCATCCTAAACCGGACCTATTTTCCTCGACCAATCAGGTCGCCTCAAACTCGCCACGCGCACATAAGTTATCGTTGGGCCCTTACTTGTCGGCCTCACTTCCCATTGACCAATCAGGTCGCTCTAAAGGCGCCACACTCACAACATAAGTGTAGCCACACCCATGCTTGGTCGCCCCCTCTCCTTCCTACCGACCAATCAGGTCACTTCAAAATGCGCCACGAGCACTAGAGGTGTGGTCGCGCCTTATGTTTGGCCGGCCCCTTTTCTTGACCAATCAAGCCGCTCTAAACTCGTCATCATACATTAAAGGCCAAACACACCCTGCCGCACCACTATACTAATTGGAAAGCCAAACGCGCCCTGCCACAACAACATATTAATTAGCTTTCCAAAAAGCCGCATCAACATGCCGAACGTGCCATGTTGCACCAATAATTTGAGCGACACGCAAACATGCCACTCCACCGTACCAACATGCCAAACATGCCACTTCGTGGAAACATGCCATAAATAGCGCCATACGTGCTAACGTACCTCCTGTTCGGGGCCAACGCCATGATAAGATCAAATTAGGGTTTTCTAGTCAGAAGCACGACCCTACATTAACCAAAACCCTAATTTTCGCAACACAAATTATGCCACTTCGGCCCCACAACATGCCACGAGCCGTGTGGGGCCCAGGAAGCCCTAGGAATGGCGCCATATCATAGCCACCCACGGCAATCCTTACTCCTGTGGCCGTTTCCACACTACGGACTTGCCATAGTTATTTTGGCATAGCTATGGTACCGTTTGCACAAAAAAGTGTCGTCATGCCGCGGACGCATGCCACACGCACCAATTAGGGTTTCGACATGCCAAACCCTAATTTAAGCAAAGTTGCTACGCCAACCAAGCCAAGTAACGTTTCCCAGAGCGTTGCGATTGATGTGGCAACAGGTCCAATGTTGCCACGCCACATGTGGGTCCAACACCGAGGTGCCAAAGTCTAGCGGCCATGGCTATGCCAGACGCTACTTCGTGCAACTGACATGTGCTAACCATGTCAGCCACACCGCCATGACGCAGTCGTGCCGCACGTGCTAAATAGAGTTGGGATGCGCCAAACCCTAATTTGGCTAAAAGTTTCCATGCCAACTGAGTCCAGTGACTCTCCTAAGGCCTCAAGATTAGCTTAACAACAAGGCCAATGTTTCCAGAAGCCATATTCGAGTCTAACACCAATATGCCAAAAACGCTGCCACGGCTACGCCACTGGCATGCCGCTATGCCATGGCTCTGTCAGGCGCCACTATGCCAATGGCACCACTTCGCTATACAACAAGATGCGGACATATTCAATGGCCATCCTTCCTCATGAGATGCAATCTCAGTCATCCAAGTTCTCCACCCAACTGACAGACTTGTGACAAGTTTCAGACGACCAGCTGCCTAAATCTAGTGGCCATGGCTACGCCAGGCACCACTTGCATCACCGTGCCACTGGCATGCACGAGACATGCCATCCATGCCACATTGCCACTGGCGTACACCAAACCACCACTGTGCCATTATCAGGCGCCAATACAAGGTATCCATAATCAACGGCTACCCTCTTTCATGAGATGCGATCTCAGCCATCGAAGTTCACCACTGAACTGACAAACCTGTAGCAAGTTTTAGGCGACCAGCCAAAACGAGCCTAATAACATTACATGCTATTTTCCTGCGGTAAGTCCATTGACTTTGACTTGCCACACGTAGCAAAGTGCTACATGTTTTCCATGAAAACACTCGAGACATCAAACATGTCACAAACTGGGGGATGCTCATCAAGGTATTGGTCTGGCGGTTTACAGCGTGCGGCATGAAATGCCTCCTAAAAACAGGGACACATATGAAACTGATGACGAGGATACGCCTCAGTGCTTTAAGTGTAAGGGTTTTGGTCATTTCGCAAACGAGTGTCCAAATCGCAGAAAATACACTGGGAACAAAGGTCTTGCTGCAACGCTTGATGAGATGTCTGACAATTATGATTCTAATGAAGACAAAAATCAAGTGTTGCTCTTCTATGTGAAAATATTGATTTTGATAATTGTAGCAATACATACATCAATCTTGATAATCTTTTAGAAGAGAACCCAATCAAGATGGAAGAATCAATTGACTCCTCTATTGGAAACTCTTTGTCTAATGTTTCAGGATCTAGCAGCTTGCATATCACAAGCACCTGAATCAGCTTATGCGTTGACATTCTCTTATTGTTCTCTCAAGGGTCATGAATTCTCAAAGTGTTTCAAGTACAAACACAAGATGAGATATGTCAACAAGCTTCAGCGAAGAGAGGATCGTCTAGCAAACAAGCTTAAACACATAGAATTCAATCAATTACTTTTGCGCCTTGCACAATATACCAGACCCTGCTTGTCAAAAGTAAGCCTAGGAAAAATAGGTAATTCATCCGCCATGGATTAGTAGGTACAAAACCCTGCCCAGAATCAGAAAATAAGGAGCCGTAGCAGCAAATGGAGGCGTGGCCATACCTTAGGCCAGCTGACACCACTTTACATTGGCCATGCCCCATCCTAAACCGAACATATTTTCCTCGACCAATCAGGTCGCCTCAAACTCGCCACGCGCACATAAGTTATGGCTGGGCCCTTACTTGCCGACCCCACTTCCCATTGACCAATCAGATCGCTCTAAAGGTGCCACACTCACACCATAAGTGTAGCCACGCCCATGCTTGGCCGCCCCCTCTCCTTCCTACCGACCAATCAGGTCACTTTAAAATGCGCCACGAGCACTAGAGGTGTGGTCGTGCCTTATGTTTGTCCGACCCCTTTTCTTGACCAATCAAGCCGCTCTAAACTCGTCACCATACATTAAAGGCCAAACACACCCTGCCACTATACTAATTGGCAAGCCAAAAGCGCCCTGCCACAACAACATATTAATTGGCTTTCGAAAAAGCCGCATCAACATGCCGAATGTGCCATGTTGCACCAATAATTTGAGCGACACGCCAACATGCCACTCCGCCACACCAACATGCCAAACATGCCACTTCGTGGAAACATGCCATAAATAGCGTCATACGTGCTAACCTACTTCATGTTCGGGGCCAACGCCATGATAAGCTCAAATTAGGGTTTTCTAGTCAGAAGCACGACCCTACATTAACCAAAACCCTAATTTTTGCAACACAAATTATGCCACTTCGGCCCCACAACATGCCACGAGCCGTGTGGGGCCCAGGAAGCCCTAGGAATGGCGCCATATCATAGCCACCCATGACAATCCTTACTCCTGTGGTCGTTTCCACACTACGACCTTGTCATAGTTCTTTTGGCACAGCTATGGCTCCATTTGCACAAAAAAGTGTCGCCATGCCGCGGGCCACACGCACCAAAGTCTAGCGGCCATGGCTATGCCAGACGCTACTTCGTGTCACTGACATGTGTTAACTATGCCAGCCACGCCGCCATGCCGCAATCATGTCGCACGTGCTGAATAGAGTTGCGATGCGGCAAACCCTAATTTGGCTAAAAGTTGCCATGCCAAAAGAGTCCAGTGAATCTCCTAAGGCCTGAATATTAACTTAGCAATAAGGCCAATGTTTTCAGAATCCATATTCGGGTCTAACACCAATATGCCAAAAACAGCTGCCACGGCTACGCCACTGGCATGCCGCTATGCCATGGCTCCGCCAGGCGCCACTATGCCAATGGTGCCACTTTTCTATACAACAAGATGCGGCCATAATCAACGGCCATCCTTCCTCATGAGATGCAATCTCAGCCATCCAAGTTCGCCACCTAACTGACAGACTTGTGGCAAGTTTCAAACGACCAGCTGCCTAAATCTAGTGGCCATGGCTACGCCAGGCGCCACTTGCATCACCGTTCCACTGGCATGCACGAGCCATGCCAGACATGCCACATTGCCACTGGCGTACACCAAAACACCACTGCGCCATTATCAGGCGCCAACACAAGGTAGCCATAATCAACGGCTACCCTCCTGCATGAGATGCGATCTCATCCATCGAAGTTCACCACCGAACTAACAAACCTGTGGCAAGTTTTAGGCGACCAGCCAATACGAGCCTAATAACATTACATGTTATTTTCTTGCGGCAAGTCCCTTGACTTTGACTTGCCACACGTAGCAAAGTGCTACATGTTTTCCACGAAAACACTCGAGACATCAAACATGTCACAAACTGGGGGATGCTCATCAGGGTATTGGTCTGGCGGTTTACAGCGTGTGGCGTGCAATGCGCCCGTTACAAGAAAGTGTCATGAAGCAGGATAATTAGTGGTGGTAAAAAGTAACGGTGTAAACGAATTCACTTCCTTCATCATGGAAGCATAATGACTAACGGTTACACGTTACTCTTTTTTTACACCACTCAATCGTTTCCACTTCCTACAATACCAGGGTACATTTCAATATGACTTGTATAAATAGGCTTCACCTATTTTCACCAAAAACAAGTTTTGGTCGGCAATAACACAATATCTAGAAATCACCTGGTACCTTTACCTTCTGCTAGCCAGTTCTACTTTCAGATACAAGTCATAAACAACCACACCTTCAAAATAAACTATTCTGGTCTCAACACTCTCTTCGCTTCCCTCCCTAAGACCAACCCTTCTCCTTCACTTTGTGACCGAAGCAAGCCTGGAACGACCATTTCTTGGTTTAGGCCAGGATTATACAGATTGATCTCTCGAATCAAAATTATTCCCGTGTAGTGCGTTGTTTAGGGTCTAGACTTCGTTTCTCATCCGCGCACACATGAAATTACCAAAACCGGTTGAAGCAGTTTTCACCCACAAACAATAGCGAAAGAAGATATTGTGGAATCACAAACGATGAGACGAAGATGTTTGTGATTTCTTTTTATCTTGCCCTATCGGAGAAATAATCTCAAGTCAATTCTTTCAATTGAACTCGTACGATAGAAAATGAAAAGATCAGATCGCTCAACTACAAGAGAAGTAATTTCGTCTGGCTTCACAATCTCAATGAAGTCTTTAAGTCGTTAACCTACAGGGTCTCCAGAAGAAACCTAAGGTTAAAGGAGAATCGACTCTAGATAAACCAACTAGTATCACACATGAGGTGTGGGGATTAGTTTTTTCCAGTTGCTAGAGTTCTCCTTTATATAGTTTTCAAATCAGGGTTTGCAATCAATGTTAGCTTAATAACAAAGCATTCAATATTCACCATTATATGAAAAACTGATTAGATACAAGCTAATATCTTTCAACCGTTGGATCGAAACTTAGCTTGTCATACAAAAATGAAATGTATTTCATTCCTTATAATTTATTATTTAAGTTCATGAACTACCGATTTGAGAAAATAACCAGCTTGGGTATGCGTACCTTAGTAACCGGATTGAGTTGGTTTTGGTTTCCAAACTCAACAGAATTTTTCGGGTAGAAAAGTTCCGCTAGTACGCGTACGGGTACGCGTTCCTAAGGTGACTGGTTTACTAGTTTGTAACTACAAACTCACCAGACTTTTCCGGGAGGAAAACTTCCGCCAGTATGCGTATGGGTACGCGTAATGGTAGGACTTGAAAGAGTACCTACGAATATGTCTAACTGCAAGTGCACAGTGTCACAATGTAACACAAGGCAAGCACAGGTCTATCCACAGGGACAAGGTGGGTGTAGCTTGGAAACTATAGTCTCACTACAACTGATTTCAGAATAAGAAGTAACACAAATAGGGGATTCTGTTTGCCGATACGGCTAGATGTTGGTTATGTAACACAAAATAGAAAACAAGAATGTATATTAAAGGGCACTAGGGCAGTCGAATCCACCACCTAATCTCAGCTAAGTCATTCCAGTTTCAATAATGTTCTTGTCCCTTTTTATGGACACCGTACAAGATGCAAGTCTGTCGTTTATCCAGGGTCTCAATGGATGGATTAATATCAACTAAGCCAACTAACTAATCCCTAGTATTAGATGTCTTCTCACAGTACAACTAATCACAGATCAATTCGATAACTTGGATAATTAAACCTTTCCTAAGATGGATATTCTAATCGCAATTAGGGTATCTTTCCAAAGCACTAACTGTCTTTTCAGGGCACAATTAGTCAAGGGATCAATAACAGACAATGAAGCATGAATTGAAACACATTCATCACAGAAGTATTCTAACTACAATGGATGCATGGCATACACTGTGAAAGTAAAATGATGAAGAGCTCAATTTATATTTATCCTAAACAAGTAAAGCACAACAAGAACAATATCAGAAACATGAATCAAACTTAGCAGTAAATTAATGGTTTCATCTCAACCCTAGCAAAATTAATTAGAACATGATGAACACAATATACTACTACAGCTTGGTGCACCGGCTAATCCGGGCATACCCCTAACATTACGAACACCATGTTCTATTTATAGTGCAGAATCCCCAAATTTCTAAACCCTAATTTTTGAAAACCTAAAATTTGATTTGGGGATTTTCAATTTGACGTACCCACTTGCGATTTCAGCTCGACCCATACCTTATTTTGTGCTTCCCGCTCCCTCTCCTGTCTTTAATCATTTCTATAGACTCACCTATTTTACCAATTTCCCACCTAGGATTTCAGAGATGGATAGAGGGGAAATTGGTGAAATAAGTGGCTAGAGATATATGGTAAGGTGGTGTTTCGTTAGAGTGGTTATGGAAGTCGTAGGGTGGCTGTGGCAGAGGTGGTGGTGATGGCAGAGGTGGTGTCTGCGGCAGAGACAGGGTATGGGATGAAGACGAAGTGGAGAAGAAAGAGAAAGTCGATGTGTTTAGGGATTAGGGTATGTTTGGGTCGACCTCTATTTTGGGTGTACATGAGTTTGGTGTTTGGGTGTTGAGCGGGAGTAGCGAACTTTGATGCACAGCGAGTAAAGAGCGTTGGATGATCCCATATAGATTGAATCGAACGGCTACGATGGAGAGGTATGTAGCGACCGTTGGATTATGAGATACAACAAAACTGACGGCTTCAGATGGAGTTAGGTACTATGGTGTTTGACAGGAGCTTCGGATTTTGATGCACAATGATGAGATGGATCCAATCTGAGGGCTCTCATGGAAATGGGTATGGATAATGGAAATGGATTTGGGTAAGGGTTTTGGGCCTTGGGTATGCCAAGCCCATATCTTCTTTAAGAACAATTCTTCCTCTTCAAGCCCACTTTTAATTGATCCGGCTCTTGCAAACATCAATCTTCGCTGCCTTTCTGCGGGAGTCTTTGCCGTTTCTTTGCTCTTTTCGCTCCGTGAGTTAACCAGGCTTTATTTAGTACCTAAAAATGCAAAATTAATTGAGAAAAGTATTTATTCTTGAAAAAAACGAAAACATAGAATATGGGATAAAATGGAGCGTTAGTGCACAAATGATGAGTTAAATGCCAATAAAAAGGTGCAAATATATACAATATTTGGCACTCATCACGTACCCAACCTGTCTCATTTACCAATTCCGTATGCACACATATGCACACACTTGGTTTCCGGTACATGGATTTATACACTAATGTGCGAACACCCTATATATGCTTATATCTAAGGGTGCACATGGTACGGTTCGGCTCGGTTCTTGCCGAAGCCGAGTACCTGTACCTCCCTAGACTTGGTTCCTATTTTTTGGACCGATACTTGTACCTTGTACCTCGGTTTCGGTACCATTCGGGACCAGTACGGTACCAGGGACGGTTCCGGTACTAGTCTCGGTCCTTAATTTTTCCAGACAATTTTTTTTCTATTACGATACTTGTTTTACTGAGCAACAATATATTAAGTAATATCTCAAAGCACAATACATAACAACTAACGAGTAGCAATAATACTAGCAAAGAAAAGTGCCAAATACCAAGTCTTGAAAAATTGAAAAAGTAACAAGTAACAAAAGACTGACAGACTCACCGACACAGTGACTCACACACAATTAAACAATAGTCTTACTGGAGACAAAAGTAACAAGTAGAACTGGACAGTGGTGGTAAAAAAATAACAAGTAGCACCGGTGGCAAATACAAAGTCTTGAAAATCTATTCCATGGCAGCAACACTGGTGGTGGTGGCATTATTGTTGATAAGACCAAGTAACGCTGCAAAAACAAGTAATAACAGTTAGTCAGTTAGTAACTACTAGTCTATTACTAAAAAAAGTAACAAGGAATAAAATATATGTTACCTTCTTCAACTTCGGCATTGTCATCTGGTATGTAGTCACATAGAAGATCAAGTTGTATTGGCTTCCTTAGCCAGCTTCTGCAACATTTCTCCTAGTGAAATGGCGTCATATACTTGATGCATCCATGATTGATCACTGAGAAACAATATATACACAAACATGATTTAAATTCACAAGACACAACAACAACAACAACATGAAACTAATGCTCATAAAGGAACTTCATTACCTCACTCCATTAGCTTGTTCAGAAATTAAAACTCAAGAAACAAATGAAATTAAAAGCATTCTGCCATTATCGCTTCAGCAACCAAATCCAAACTACACTACACCAAGTGAGTAAACATGAGAAGAAACCATTGTCATGATATATGAATCACATTTGTTACTGATATACACTGTTACATTTTCAGAAATGAGCATACAACTAACAGTCTAACACTGTTTAGGTAACTATCCTGAATCGCGAAACTAATCACTGAGATTGTCAATGTAGATTAGGTTGGACTAACATAGATACCTCTGTATTGTTGAACTTGGTAAAATAGATTCATATTCAAGGGAAATTAGATGACAGGGAACTACATACAGATCAAATTAATGCACATTTCAACCAAATCTTCGACATAAATAACACAGAACTTTGCCTATTGCTAACCCCTTTTGTATATGCTATTTCTAACCCATGTCTCATCAGTCACCCAATTCAGTTTTGGGAGAACCAAAATCAAATCAATAATGTAACAATAAAAAAAGACAAAGATTACCTGCAAAAACAACTGAAAACTTCACAATAACAGAGTTTCAGGAGCTCCAAACTTCAGCAACTAATCAAGAAGCATAAGTCAAGATTACCTGCAACAACAATCGAAGTGAATGATGAGAAAACAAAGACAAATATTACTTGCACTCTATCAGATCAACCTTATATGTTGATAGTATATATATCTAAGACTTTATAAAGCATAAATGATGACAAAAAAAATTAGACACGTCTCAGTTAATTACATTTCTCAAATGTTTGTGCAAAAATCAAACAATACGCAAAGATGAGACTAAGCCGAGCAAGAACAACATCAGCAAAATTCCAAAATCAGTATAAATAGACAAGAAAATATGAAAACCCTCAATTTGAGGGCATCTTACCAAATCAATTTCAATATTCTCAAAATCAATAACAAATTCAATTGAACAGGTAAGATTTTTCATTCATTTTCCAACATATCTAGATTGCATCTTACCAAATCAAGCTCAAATTAAAAAGATTCAATGAACCCAGAAGTCCAAATCGAGAGAGGTGGTGTAACTGGTGGTGTAACTGGTGAAGTCTTGATACAACAAAACTCTGCACATAATGTAAATCCGTCAATCACAGGCATAATAAACTTAAAAACAAATTAAACAAAAAAGACGAAATTCGATATAAACTTAAGAACTCTGCACATAATGTAAACTCGATATTGATTTGATGAAACCCCTAAATGGAAGAGAAAGGACGAACCTGGTTTCTAAGAGTAAGAAGTCAAGGGATTAAGAAATTAAGAGATGGATCTAGACTTTAGAGAAATGAATCAAATGATCGAAACAAAGAAGATGGATTTAGATAATAACCCCCACCATGTAACTGGTGTGGTGTTCGCTCAGAGAGAGATGAGCTGCAAAGAAGATGAGAAAGAAAAAAAAGATAAACCCTTGTAAGTTTTCAATATATATCGGCACCATCAGATCCTTAGATTAATCCCTGAATCTAAAGGTTATTATTGCTCGGTACAATCGGGACGGTACTTGAATAGGGTCGTGTACCTGTACCTCACAGTACAACTAATCACAGATCAATTTGATAACTTAGATAATTAAACCTTTCCTAAGATAGATATTCTAATCGTAATTAGGGTATCTTTCAAAAGCACTAAATGTCTTTTCAGGCACAACTAGTCAAGGGATCAATAACAGACAACGAAGCATGAATTGCAGCACATTCATCACAGAAGTATTCTAACTACAATGGATGCATGACATACACTGTGAAAGTAAAATGATGAAGAGATCAGATTATATTTATCCTAAAAAAGTAAAGCACAACAAGAACAATATCAAAAACATGAATCAAACTTAGCAGTAAATTAATGGTTTCATCTCAACCCTAGCAAAAGTAATTAGAACATGATGAACACAATATACTACTACAGCTTGGTGCACCGGCTAATCCGGGCATACCCCTAACATTACAAACCCCATGTTCTATTTATAGTGCAGAATCCCCAAATTTCTAAACCCTAATTTTTGAAAACCTAAAATTTGATTTGGGGATTTTCAATTTGACGTACCCACTTGCGATTTCACCTCGACCCATACCTTGTTCTGTTCTTCCCGCTCTCCTGTCTTCAATCACTTCTATAGACTCACCTATTTTACCAATTCCCCACCTAGGGTTTCAGAGATGGATAGAGGGGAAATTGGTGAAATAAGTGGCTAGAGATATAGGGTAAGGCGGTGTTTCGTTAGAGTAGTTATGGAAGTCGTAGGTGGCTGTGGCAGAGGTGGTGGTGATGGCAGAGGTGGTGTCTGCGGCAGAGACAGGGTATGGGATGAAGACGGTGTGGAGAAGAAAGAGAAGGTCGATGTGTTTAGGGATTAAGGTGTGTTTGGGTCGACCTCTATTTTGGGTGTACATGAGTTTGGTGTTTGGGTGTTGAGCGGGAGTAGCGAAATTTGATGCACAACGAGTAAAGAGCATTGGATGATCCCATATGGATTGAATCGAACGGCTACGATGGAGAGGTATGTAGCGACCGTTGGATTATGAGATACAACAAAACTGACGGCTTCAAATGGAGCTAGGTACTATGGTGTTTGACAGGAGCTTCGGATTTTGATGCACAATGATGAGGTGGACGTTGGATGATGAGATGGATCCAATCTGACGGCTCTCATGGAAATGGGTATGGATAATGTAAATGGATTTGGGTAAGGGTTTTGGGCCTTGGGTATGCCAAGCCCATATATTCTTTAAGAACAATTTTCCTCTTCAAGCCCACTTTTAATTGATTCGGCTCTTGCAAACATCAATCTTCGCTGCCTTTGTGCGGGAGTCTTTGCCGTTTCTTTGCTATTTCACTCCGTGAGTTAACCAGGCTTTATTTAGTACCTAAAAATGCAAAATTAATTGAGAAAAGTATCTATTCTTGGAAACAACGAAAACACAGAATATGGGATAAAATGGAGCGTTAGTGCACAAATGATGAGTTAAATGCCAATAAAAAGGTGCAAATATATACAATATTTGGCACTATCAAATACCCCCAAACCTGAATTTTACTTGTCCTCAAGTAAAACAAAACTAAGGAAATCCTACCTATACCACTGTCGCTGGTCTCTCGATTGCATTTAGCGAATGCAATATGCCTTTTAAACCACTAAGTGTCCCTAGTGGACGAGTTGAAGTCTCGTGAAGGTTTGCTTAGAACGTACCTACAAAGTTCTAGGACAAAATATAAGCTCAGATTCCATGAAATTGACATGTGCAAGACAGTTTAAGCTCACAACAAAATGGAGATGTCAATCTAGCTATCAAAGGTACAATCCTAGCACTGATAAAAATAAAGACATGTGATAAAGTGTAAAGTGTATCTACACATGTGTAAAGAAAGATCGATGTTATGACTACTAATCACCAAGAGATAGTTTCTCAGGCTAAGAACCGAGGTCGAAATCTAGCTAGTTGTCCGGACATTTCCGAAATTGTGAATGAGTTGGAGGTATTTCACAATTACTCGCGTTGTACATCAATGTCATACACCCTTCCTTGATCATAACACAAAAACACAAAAGATGACTCTTTACATGACTCTTATTTACATTGACTACTCTTTTATTTTTGGAACAAGAGAGGATGGAATTGATAAATACTTGATTTTTTTTTTTCTGAATAATTCATCATTTTTTTCTTATTTTTTTTAACATGGTAACTTTTGATACATAAGCAAAAAGAAACAAAAAATTACATGACACTTTGCAAGAGGTAGCTCTTTTTAATGCACCCAGTTAAATTCGATGGTTGTCTTTCTTAATGTAACCTCCACCTTCTATCCCAACCAACCAAAGAACAAGCTAGTCAAGTTTCGTTCAGTATTCTAAAGTGATTGGCAATCGTGACTTCCGATAGAACACCTCAAGGATGAGGCTATACATGTATTGGTAGATCGTGCGCGTGCAAGTTTCTTATCACTATGTGAATTATGCTAGAATCAGGGTGCCTAAATATCTAGACTAAGAATCCTTATGTTTACATATATGCACAAGAGTCAACATTTCAAGGTAAATGAGCTCCATTTTTATGTTTTTTTTTCGAATTTTTTTATTTTTTTATTTTTATTTTGATTTATTTATTTATTTATTTTTCAAAAAGAAAGAGTTCTGTTTTCAATTATAGCATGTTATCAAAGTATCTACTTTTCACCCCCAAACCTAAACTAAACATTGTCCTCAATGTTTCAAAAGATAAACATGATTATAACACATACCATGAGAACGATGCTAAGTGTAGAAAAAAGGAAAGAGATTACCGGATATTGGCGAAAGCAAGTTTTGAACTCCATTATTCAAGGCAAAACCCAACAGTAACTCAACTGAATTCACATTGGGTTAGCACAATATATACAAGAAACATATGATTCCACTAAACATTACCTACCAGATTATATACAAACAATTCACTATATACATACAGTCTAAAGAGTTGAGGATCAACCCAAAAGACAAAATGTTGAAACATAGACAGTTTCAAAACACTAATTAAACTGAAATGAGAGTGAGAGTGAAAAACCAAATGAATCACCCCTAAACCTATATTTTTCAACAGGTTTACTTTTAAGCACAAAATCTTTTAATTTTAGGGGTTCAGGATTCACAAGGTCTAACTCAAAATGGACTTTTTGCGGGATGGTCAGAGAAATTAATTCCAACTGTGGCTCTTTAAAAATGTTGTATTTTGATGCAAAATAGTCCAAAAGGACTTGGGAGGCACACAGTTCCAATCCTAGGTTGGGAATTTTCAGAAAAGTTGGTTTAAAAGTTTTGTTACAAACCAAATCTAGGTTGGGTGGAATAATCTCAATATGCGATTTAGGTAAGAAAGTTGGTACTTCTAAGTTATTTTCATGGATAAGATCAATAGTACCAACACATACTTTTTTAAATCAGAAATAGGTGAATCATGCTCACATTCATCGAACAAAATATCAAGACCTAGCTCGGTATCATGATTGTCCGAAGTACTCAAATCAACATCAGAAGAAATATCATATTGTGACTTAGGTATGGAATCAGACACAACTAATTCATTTTCAATTATAGGAACATTAGTGTCTACAGAAGATTCAACTTTTCCTATATCATGCTCATCTTCACAGAACAATTGTACAAGCCCCATATCAGTATCAGAATCATTTGAATTGCAATGAATATTAGAAGTAGAAGAAACAACATTCATGAAGGTCGAGGGCGAGAAGCCATGTGTTATTGAACCAAAAGGTTCCACAATATTTTCATGTTCTTCTAACATAACATCATTATCATCATAATCTTCATAATCATCATCATGGTAACATGCATATTGGTCCTCATTAACAGTGGTGGTGTCATTAGTCGATTCATGTTCCTCTAAATTAGGTTCATATTCAACATCATTTACATGAATGGGACTAGACACTTCATTAGGGACGACAGACATTTCCTCATGAATTTCCTCCTTTTGTAGGTGAAGCAAAATCTGATCTAAATATGCCTGAATTCGTGATGTAGATCTAGCAAAGTTTTGCTCACTGAGTCTGAAAGCTTCTGTGGTGGAGTCTAAATTCATGGGAGTACAAAATTCTTCATGTTCAAATTGTGGTGAATGGTACATGTGTGCATGGTCATTAGGGTTTATAAAAGATTGATCGCAACCCTCAAAGGATTGATTATGGTCCCAATGACTACCAGCCTCACAATTTGTGGGCATTTCATAATTTGGATTTTCATGGGATTCTCTAAATTGCCTATAATCATGCAAAATATAGGAATATTTATCCGAGTGGTCTAAACCACCACATAAGGTACATGCATAGATTTCAGGTCGTCTATGTGAACTAGATGCTACAGATTTCTCATGTGTTTGCATTTCTAAAGCAGTGATCCGAGCCTCTAACTGATTCACAAGTGACGAATGTGTGAGTTTGATATTGTCTAGATGTTCATTTTCACTCAATGGTGGATGATACATGTGTGAATAGTCATTAGGGTTTGCATATTGAGGTTCATGACCTACATAAGGTCCATAATAATAATCCCTATAACTATTGACATCATGGTCTGTGGGAGGCTCATAAGGTGAATCTTGCCCGTAAGCTTCTCTAATAGATTTATTCCCAGTGGAAGACCAAAATCCAGACATGTTATGTTTATCAAACAATCACACAATTCAAAAAGAGAAATAAGGCCCACACTTTTCAGTTATGGGTTTCAAAAATTTGGTTTTTAGGCTTTAAAGGTAAAACCTATTTGGGATTTTTGGTTAAAAAGAGGGAAAAAATTTTGGTTTTTGAATGGGATAAAACTTTTGGTTTTAATTGGGAGATAGAAAGAAAATTTTGGTTTTTAATATTGGGAGAAAAACTTTGGTTTTAAAATTGGGGAGCAAGCCCACATTGGTGGGGCAAGAATTTGGTTTTGAGTTGGGAGAAAATTTTGGTTTTGTTGGGAGCAAATTTGGTTTTAAAATTGGAAGCAAGCCCACATTGGTGGGAGAATGCACAACCCACTAGGCAGTTTGAAAAACAGCCTACAGCTGTGAATTTGGATGAAGTTTGAACAGGCCCAGTTGGTATTTTAACAGGTCCCAAAGCATATCCCAGTAGTCTTCAGGAGGCCCAACAGGTTATTTGGAAAGTGAGGAGCCCAACAGGAGTTTTTGAAATTGGAAAACTTGATAGATTTTCAAAGATTTTAAGCCCACTGTTCTCAAAGTTCCAAAGTTGTTGTTTTGTGTACAAGGCCCAGTTAATGTTCAAAGTTATAAGCCCACAGTCCAATTAAAATTACAAGTCCAAAAACACAAGCCCACTGCTGGGTTTAAAATAATATTACAAGCCCAGAAAAAATATAAACCGAACAGACAATAAAGAAGGCCCAGTTGGGCTTTGCTAATGGGTTCAGGCTTACTTGTTTTTGGAGGCAAGCCCAGTTGGGCTTTTATCCCTTTTTTGTTGCACAAGCCCAGTTGGGCTTTGATTTTAATCTTTACAGCGCAGACCAGCAACAAAACTAGCTAGCCCACTTCTTCTTAGCTCTTCCAACAGCATCCCAACAACAGCTTGTAACACCAAACCCAATAAACTGGGTTGTATGCTTTGGTTGTTGTAGAAACAACTCACATTTCACAAGCTCCTGCTCCTTTCCCTTTTCTCCCAGCCTTGGCAGCAACAATGTTGCAGGCCTGTTCAGCAGCAACTCAACAACAGCAAGAGCCACAGCAGCACCAGCAGCAGCCGGGCTACACAGCACTCAGCAGCAGCAGCTGGCAGCAGTAACAGGCAGCAGCACAGCAGCACAAGCTTCTTCCTCAGCAGCACCACAGGTACCTAGTGGCTCAAAGAAGCTTGTCTGAACCTTCACATAGGGAAGTTCAGTTGTGTGTAGGAAAAAGAAACAAAAAATTACACTAAGATGCTTACAAAGCTACAGAAAACTACTACACTAAGATGCTTATCAGAAAAGTTACAGCTACTACGTGGGTTTAAGCTACATATGCTATGCAAGATATTCAAGTTACACTAAGATGCAGTTACACAGCAAGAACTAGCTAAGAACTAGCTCAGAAAAGCAATGAAGATGAACAAGCTAAGATGAACATGTTAATGCAAAACAATATGCAGACAAGTTAGTATGCAGAACAGCAAAGATGATGCAAGTAAGATGAATATACAAGAATCAGGAACAACACTTAGTTAAAAGATGCAAGAATAACACTAAGCTAAAAGATGCAAAGAACAAGACAGCAAGTGAGCTTACACTAAATGCACAACAAGTAAGAAGAACAACAAGTATGCTTACACTAAATGCACAGCAAGTGAGTTAAATGCTTACAGAACTAAGTTATGCCAAGTGAGACTAAGATGCACAGCAAGATGCAGGAACTAAGATGCACAGGAACTAAGATACAGGGACTAAGATGCACAACAAAACTACACAGATATAACAGAAATTAGCCCAGAAAACAGTTAGGACAACAATTCAACTACACAGCAGCCAAGTCCCCGGCAGCGGCGCCAAAAACTTGGTAGGACTTGAAAGAGTACCTACGACTATGTCTAACTGCAAGCGCACAGTGTCACAATGTAACACAAGGCAAGCACAGGTCGATCCACAGGGACAAGGTGGGTGTAGCTTGGAAACTATAGTCTCACTAAAACTGATTTCAGAATAAGAAGTAACACAAATAGGGGATTCTGTTTGCCGATACGGCTAGATGTTGGTTATGTAACACAAAATAGAAAACAAGAATGCATATTAAAGGGCACTAGGGCAGTCGAATCCACCACCTAATCTCAGCTAAGTCATTCCAGTTTCAATAATGTTCTTGTCCCTTTTTATGGACACCGGACAAGATGCAAGTCTGTCGTTTATACAGGGTCTCAATGGATGGATTAATATCAACTAAGCCAACTAACTAATCCCTAGTATTAGATGTCTTCTCACAGTACAACTAATCACAGATCAATTCGATAACTTGGATAATTAAACCTTTCCTAAGATGGATATTCTAATCGCAATTAGGGTATCTTTCCAAAGCACTAACTGTCTTTTCAGGGCACAATTAGTCAAGGGATCAATAACAGACAATGAAGCATGAATTGAAACACATTCATCACAGAAGTATTATAACTACAATGGATGCATGGCATACACTGTGAAAGTAAAATGATGAAGAGCTCAATTTATATTTATCCTAAACAAGTAAAGCACAACAAGAACAATATCAGAAACATGAATCAAACTTAGCAGTAAATTAATGGTTTCATCTCAACCCTAGCAAAATTAATTAGAACATGATGAACACAATATACTACTACAGCTTGGTGCACCGGCTAATCCGGGTATACCCCTAACATTACGAACACCATGTTCTATTTATAGTGCAGAATCCCCAAATTTCTAAACCCTAATTTTTGAAAACCTAAAATTTGATTTGGGGATTTTCAATTTGACGTACCCACTTGCGATTTCAGCTCGACCCATACCTTATTTTGTGCTTCCCGCTCCCTCTCCTGTCTTTAATCATTTCTATAGACTCACCTATTTTACCAATTTCCCACCTAGGATTTCAGAGATGGATAGAGGGGAAATTGGTGAAATAAGTGGCTAGAGATATATGGTAAGGTGGGTGTTTCGTTAGAGTGGTTATGGAAGTCGTAGGGTGGGCTGTGGCAGAGGTGGTGGTGATGGCAGAGGTGGTGTCTGCGACAGAGACAGGGTATGGGATGAAGACGAAGTGAGAGAAGAAAGAGAAAGTCGATGTGTTTAGGGATTAGGGTATGTTTGGGTCGACCTCTATTTTGGGTGTACATGAGTTTGGTGTTTGGGTGTTGAGCGGGAGTAGCGAACTTTGATGCACAGCGAGTAAAGAGCGTTGGATGATCCCATATAGATTGAATCGAACGGCTACGATGGAGAGGTATGTAGCGACCGTTGGATTATGAGATACAACAAAACTGACGGCTTCAGATGGAGTTAGGTACTATGGTGTTTGACAGGAGCTTCGGATTTTGATGCACAATGATGAGGTGGACGTTGGATGATGAGATGGATCCAATCTGAGGGCTCTCATGGAAATGGGTATGGATAATGGAAATGGATTTGGGTAAGGGTTTTGGGCCTTGGGTATGCCAAGCCCATATCTTCTTTAAGAACAATTCTTCCTCTTCAAGCCCACTTTTAATTGATCCGGCTCTTGCAAACATCAATCTTCGCTGCCTTTCTGCGGGAGTCTTTGTCGTTTCTTTGCTCTTTTCGCTCCGTGAGTTAACCAGGCTTTATTTAGTACCTAAAGATTAGGGCTGCACATGGGCCGGTATGGGCGGGTATATGCTAAAACCAACCTCGCACCCACAGATTGCGGTTTTTTTTCATAACCAACCCGCACCCACAAACAGCGGGCGGATTTTGTTACCCGCCCGCTACGGGTTGGGCGGGTATGGATTTAAACGGGTTAACCCGCTTATATTCAAGTATTTAGAGTACTGCTATTCTCCTTGATTAAGTGAGAAAAAAAAACCAAAACCCCCAAAATATTCATATCTAGGAAGTTCACAGATGAAGATTAAGTGTTGAATTTGTTGATTTTCGATTGTTGTCGATTTCTGGTGAAGATTCGAAGTTGTTGTTGTCGATTTCTGGTGAAGATTTCTGGTAATTGTCGTTCGTAGGTGAAGAAGAAGAACTGAGGAGGAAGAAGAGGAGAGGCCGAACAGAGAGAAGAGTGTAGAAAGTGAATGAGGGTTATCAGTTATCCTATCTACTAGTATTAGGGTTTCATAATGGACGACTAGGATTAGTTTTATCTAATGGTATATAATCTGCGGGTTTTTTGGACGGGTATGGGCGGGTATTAGCTTAAACCAACCTCGCACCCACAGACAGCGGTTTTCTTTTTTCATAACCAACCCCGCACCCACAACGGGCGGGTATGGATTAAAAACCCACGGATTTAGCGGGTACGGGTGGGTTTGGGTATCGTGGGCGGGTCTTGTGCAGCCCACTAAAGATGCAAAATTAATTGAGAAAAGTATTTATTCTTGAAAACAACGAAAACACAGAATATGGGATAAAATGGAGCGTTAGTGCACAAATGATGAGTTAAATGCCAATAAAAAGGTGCAAATATATACAATATTTGGCACTCATCACGTACCCAACTTGTCTCATTTACCAATTCCGTATGCACACATATGCACACACTTGGTTTCCGGTACATGGATTTATACACTAATGTGCGAACACCCTATATATGCTTATATCTAAGGGTGCACATGGTACGGTTCGGCTCGGTTCTTGCCGAAGCCGAGTACCTGTACCTCCCTAGCCTCGGTTCCTATTTTTTGGACCGATACTTGTACCTTGTACCTCGGTTTCGGTACCATTCGGGACCAGTACGGTACCAGGGACGGTTCCGGTACTAGTCTCGGTCCTTAATTTTTCCAGACAATTTTTTTTCTATTAGGAACTTGTTTTACTGAGCAACAATATATTAAGTAATATCTCAAAGCACAATACATAACAACTAACAAGTAGCAATAATACTAGCAAAGAAAAGTGCCAAATACCAAGTCTTGAAAAATTGAAAAAGTAACAAGTAACAAAAGACTGACAGACTCACCGACACAGTGACTCACACACAATTAAACAATAGTCTTACTGGAGACAAAAGTAACAAGTAGAACTGGACAGTGGTGGTAAAAAAAATAACAAGTAGCACCGGTGGCAAATACAAAGTCTTGAAAATCTATTCCATGGCAGCAGCACTGGTGGTGGTGGCATTATTGTTGATAAGACCAAGTAACGCTGCAAAAACAAGTAATAACAGTTAGTCAGTTAGTAACTATTAGTCTATTACTAAAAAAAGTAACAAGGAAAAAAAATATATGTTACCTTCTTCAACTTCGGCATTGTCATCTGGTATGTAGTCACATAGAAGATCAAGTTGTATTGGCTTCCTTAGCCAGCTTCTGCAACATTTCTCCTAGTGAAATGGCGTCATATACTTGATGCATCCATGATTGATCACTGAGAAACAATATATACACAAACATGATTTAAATTCACAAGACACAACAACAACAACAACATGAAACTAATGCTCATAAAGGAACTTCATTACCTCACTCCATTAGCTTGTTCAGAAATTAAAACTCAAGAAACAAATGAAATTAAAAGCATTCTGCCATTATCGCTTCAGCAACCAAATCCAAACTACACTACACCAAGTGAGTAAACATGAGAAGAAACCATTGTCATGATATATGAATCACATTTGTTACTGATATACACTGTTACATTTTCAGAAATGAGCATACAACTAACAGTCTAACACTGTTTAGGTAACTATCCTGAATCGCGAAACTAATCACTGAGATTGTCAATGTAGATTAGGTTGGACTAACATAGATACCTCTGTATTGTTGAACTTGGTAAAATAGATTCATATTCAAGGGAAATTAGATGACAGGGAACTACATACAGATCAAATTAATGCACATTTCAACCAAATCTTCGACATAAATAACACAGAACTTTGCCTATTGCTAACCCCTTTTGTATATGCTATTTCTAACCCATGTCTCATCAGTCACCCAATTCAGTTTTGGGAGAACCAAAATCAAATCAATAATGTAACAATAAAAAAAGACAAAGATTACCTGCAAAAACAACTGAAAACTTCACAATAACAGAGTTTCAGGAGCTCCAAACTTCAGCAACTAATCAAGAAGCATCTGATCTAACTTTTCAAACCTGGTGCAAATTTATGAAATCTAAATTTCAAGTGATTGCACTTCTTGGAATAAAGTAAAAATCATACACCTCACTTCCAACAAGCTTTCATAGCTCAGTTGGTTAGAGCACCCGTTTAGTAAGCGGGAGGTCTTGAGTTCAACTCTCAATGAAAGCAATGAAGTTCTTTTTTTTCCCGGTGTACAACAATAATTTCTTTTCATTATTTGTATCTTTTAACTGTTTTTTTTTCTTTTTTCTTTTTAAATTTTTTTTTTATTATTTATTTCTTTTTACTTTTTTTCTTTTCTTTTTTTTTATAACTGAAAGTTCAACTCTCAATGAAAGCAATAAATTTTTTTTTTCTTTTCCGGGGTAAAACAATAATTTTTTATCAATGAAGCAATGAAGTTCTTGAGTTCAACTCTCAATGAAAGCAATGAAGTTCTTTTTTTTTTTTCCGGTGTAACGCAATAAATTTTTTTTTTATTATTTATTTCTTTTAACTGTTTTTTTTTTTTTTTTGATAACTGAAAATTTATTATTAATGAATGAGGTTTTGGTCTCCTGTCAGGAGGCTACAGATTGAAGTTTCAAAGTTACTAAAACTTTCAAAAGGTGAACCTGACTCTTTAGCTGACTTAGCTAGAGCATCAGCTACCTGATTATCGTCACGACTAACAAAATCAAAGGTACATGAAATAAAGCTAGAGATTAAATGTTTGATCTCCTTTATTAGATTCCTATTCTCCCATAGTATTAAAAGTGAATGCCTATTGATAGTTTGAATGACCATCTTTGCGTATGCCTTTATTTGAATTCTTGTAAGCTGCATTCTCTTAGCCCAGTGCAAAGCCTCACGAATAGCCATACGCTCCACAGCTTCTGGGTTTGTGCTCCACTTCCATAAGTTCCTTTAATTCCAAGGCAGCAACCTGTAAAATCACGCATTACAATGCCAGTTCCAAATTGGTTAGTATGGTGATCAAATTAAAGAGGCATCAATATTGAACTTAATAACCCCTTCTAAAGGTGGTATCAATCTAGACACATTGATATTGTTAGATTCAGAGCATAGCAAGTTATTGGAAGCATGCATATGAGAAGCAAGATGATAAATAATTTTATGCACAGTGTTATGAGGGTTAAGTGATACTCCCTGGAAAGCTGCGTCATAATTATCCTTCCATATTATCCAAGCTCCAATCATTAGAGAATAAATATTTTTCATCATCAGTCGAGTGAGGAGGAGAAAAACAGCTAATAACCTAATCGGAAACTGAGTTGCAGTTGGCACTGACTGAATCAATATGAATGTTGATGCCTCTCCATACTTCTCTGGCATGTCTACATTCAAATAAGATATGCTCCATTGTCTCTTCAGTACCACTGCAAATGTCACATCTTGTATCTAGTTCTTCATTGTAAGTGTCCCTTTGATACGTTGAGCAACCTTACAGCTCCACAGCGCTTTCCATGCTCGTTTTTTCACATCAACCCCATTAACTTGAACTTCTCTGTCGTTGTAGGTCAACATTTCGTAGGTGTTATTTATTGAAAACTTACCATTCTTTGCAGGATTCAAATCATTGTGTCTTCCTTACTGTTATGAATGAAAAGACTTTGAATCTTGATAGAAGTATCAACATCAAATAAAACATTCAGTAAGTTGACATCCCAATGAGATGCATAAGGAATAAGAAGTTCTGCCACCTTATCATAAAATCTAAAATGATCACTCATGGGAACAGGTGGATGATTCATGCCAGGAATCCATCTGTCCTTCCATATTTTAGTTTTCCTTCCATTATTAATTTCCATGAAATATTTTTGTTGAACAAGAAGAAGACCTTTTGTTATACCATTCCATGCATATGAGCAGTTCTTAGCTGTGATATTTTGGTGAATAATATCTCCTGATTTGAAGTATTTGCTTTCCAAGACTTTAGTCATCAAGTTGTTAGGTTCATTGCATATTCTCCAAGCAAGCTTAGTGAGCAAAGCTAAGTTGAGTTTCTTCAGGTCTCTGAAAGCTAGTCCACCCATCTCAGTAGGCCTGCAAATATTTAACCAAGCAGTTGGGTTATGACCTCTATTACTGTTATACCCCCCAAATAATTCTTTCAATACTTGTCAGTTGTTGAAGAAGATTTTCTGGTAGCTTGAAAGTTCCCATCTGATAAATTTGGAACTTTCAAGCTACCAGAAAATCTGTTTTGAGACATAATTAAGAACATGCTTGATCATGGTGCCTCTTCCTGCTTGAGAAACGGAGATAGAAAACCATGTAGAAAACCTGTTTTCAAAATTTTCCTTTATGCTTTTGAAGGATTCTTGTTTTGAGTGTCCAAGAATAAGAAGTGAACCACGGTACTTTTATTTTGGGTTCATTGATTTAACTCCAAGAATTTGTCTTAATGTCTCTGCTACCTCAGGCTTGGTCTTCTTACTGAAATGAACTGCACTTTTCTCAAAATTTATAACTTGTCCTGATTGAGAACTGAAATTTTGTAGTAACTCCAGTAAATTTTTAACAGAGGAGAGATTTGCTTGAGTAAATATCAAGCAATCATATTCAAAAAGAAAATGATTAATGGCTGGTGATAATGCAACCACTTTAATACTTTTTATTGTTTTATCCATTTTTGCAGTTGAGAGTTGTCTTGAAAGAAATTCGATAACAAAAATAAATAGATAAGGTGATAGTGGATCACCTTGTATGATACCTCTAGATGGTGATAATTCTTCACATGGTGACCCATTAAGCATAACTGACAATGTAGTAGTAATGATGCATTGATAGATTAGGTCACATAAATCTTCACTGAAACCAAAGTAAGAAAGAACTTTAATCAAGAAAGGCCATTCTAACTTGTCAAAATCCTTTGACATGCATATCTTGTTACTCCTCTTTTCTTCTTCATAGAATGAATAATTTTTTGATCTATCACTATGTTGTCACTGATTAGTCTTCCTGAAACATATGCAGCTTGAAAAGGTGATATAATTTTCTCCATAAGAAGTTTCATTCTATTAACAATTGAAAAAGCGGGGGTCTAACAACCACACCCAATATTCTGTTTGGAAATCTGAATAAACAAACTCCAATATACTTTCAAGAGAATCAACTAGACAGTCAGACTCAATCTACAGAAAAGTATATCAAAGAGTTTATATCTCTGTTTCACAATGTAATCAGAAAATCAAACAGATAGAATCCGCGAGCCTGATTATTATGTGAAACAACTTGAACCGTACCAAAGACCAATGTTCAAGTGTCAATCAATTTATATCAACAACCAAAGGTTGGATTATCTAATTGATTGATCTCAACGCACAACCTGTGATATTTCAATTATATAACAAAATATAATGCGGAAAAGAAATAACACCGACACCAGAATTTTGTTAACGAGGAAAATCGCAAACGCAGAAAAACCCCGGAACGTAGTCCAGCTTTGAACACCACACTCCATTAAGCCGCTACAGACACTAGCCTACTACCAATGAACTTCGGACTGAAATGTAGTTGAACCCTAATCAATATCACACTAATTCAAGGTACAGTCGTGCTCCTTACATCTTTGATCCCAGCAGGATACTACGCACTTGATTTCCTTAGATGATCTCACCCGCAACCAAGAGTTCCTACGACCCAAAGTCGAAGACTTGATAAACAAATCTGTCTCACACAGAAAAGTCTATTGGAAATATAAATTTGTCTCCCACAAAAATACCTACGAATTTTGTTCAGTCTTTTGATAAATAAAGGTGAACGGGAATCAATTGGTATACTAGACTTATATTCCCGAAGAACAGCCTATAAATATCAATCACCTCACAATAATCTTAATCGTATGGTAGCGAAACAAGATATTGCGGAACCACAAACGATGAGACGAAGATGTTTGTGACTACTTTTTATCTTGCCTATCGGAGAATCAATCCCGAGCAAATCTTAGAGAAGATAGTACTCAATATGATAGAACAAGGCAAGATCAGAACACGTAACTCCAGAGAAAATAGTTGGGTCTGGCTTCACAATCCCAATGAAGTCTTTAAGTCGTTAACCTACAGGGTTTCGTGAAAAACCTAAGGTTAAAGGAGAATCAACTCTAGCTTATACAACTAGTATCACACAAGAGGTGTGGGGATTAGGTTTCCCGTTTGCTAGAGTTCTCCTTTATATAGTTTTCAAATCAGGGTTTGCAATCTTAGTTACCTTGGTAATAAAGCATTCAATATTCACCGTTAGATGAAAACCTGATTAGATTCAAGCTAATATCTTTCAACCGTTAGATCGACCTTAGATTGTTATACACAAATGAAATGTACCCTCATTTATGTTTAAGTAACCGTACCTAAACGTGTACACCATGTTGGCTCAACAGTAGTTAACAAGGGTTAGCTATATGAACACTCTCATATCAACCTTATTCATCTTAACCATAAATAGTTCAAATGACTCAAATAAAACCAGTTAAAGATTGTTCAATTGTTATATTCTCATAGAAGTATACAAGAACACAACTGAAGAAAAATCGGTTTGATTCACTGGAATCAATTCATGAACATTTTACCCACGGTTTGCAAAGAATACATTCCTTAATATATAAATGTATTAGCTCATGAGCCAACCGATTTTAGAACTTTAACCACTCAAGTATGTATACGGGTATGCATACCTAAGTAGCCGGTCTGAGTTTGGGTTTGCTAGTATGCGAACGGGTATGCATACTTAAGTACACTTCCAAAACCCATCAGAAATTACCAGACATATACCTTACGCAAGTATGCGTACCGGTATGTGTACTTGGTACACGGAATTTCACAACTACAAGTACGCATACGGGTATGCATATTTTAGTTCCGGTCATGGATCACACACATGCAAGAATGCACACTAGGTTCATAATATAATGATGGTTAAGTATTCTAAACTCTGAAACTTTCTTAGAGGATGACAATAGCCGTTTTCACACACTATTAACATCAAAACAATTTTCAAGTTATTGAAATTATCATAACGAAACATTCCAAGTCTACACCAAATGATTGTATCACACAAACCATGTAAGATATTACTCGGCGATTTTCACATGATCATCTTTTGACTTTCATCAAGAATATAAGATGAACTTGGTTAAAGCGAAAGATTACCAACACATATTTCGAGAAATATGTAAGCGAGTTAAACTCAGCTCGAAATCTCAAATGTGTATAATCGACAACTATATAGTAATACGACTTTTGTCTCAATATAGGATATAAATTAGAAATAGACTTTCCAAGTGATAGATGAGTTTTAGTCTCCACATACCTTTTGTTGATGAAGTTCCACAATCTCTCCTTAGTATTTCTTCATCTTCAATTGATGAACGTCGTGAAGTCTACTGCTCAACTACACAATCTATCCTAGTCCGAGACATCACTATAAGTAGACTAGAAATCAATACTTATAGTTTTGATCACTGATATTGACAAACAAGCTTGAGATAGCAATGCTTGCGAGTTCGACCGAGCAGTGTCTAACAACAATAACTTTAGAAATAATCTTATAAGAAGTATTACACAGACCAATTGGTCTGTAATCAGCTGCACCAGTACTTTTCTTCTTTTTTGGGATCAAAGAGATATAAGTTTTATTGATCTGCCTGAGAATGTACTTCGTTTCAAAGAATTTTTTAACCATAAGATAGACATCTTCACCAACTATGCTCCATTGGCTTTTGTAAAACCCATCTTGGAATCCTTCAGGACCTGGTGCACTCTAATTCTCCATGCTTTTAAGAGTAGAGTGTATCTTTTCATCAGTGGGAATTCTTGTGAGAGAGATATTATCCTCTTATGTAATAATTGTTGGCCGAATGTTGTACAGACCTTCATCTATGACTGGGTTTCTAGATGTGCTGATGCTTTAAAATGTTGAGTGAGATGCTGAGAGATTTGATCCCTTGACTGCAACCAGTTATTGTTTGGATCTTGAATTGAATCTATATTATTCCTTGTTTTCCTTCTCTTGACTTTAGTGTGGAAGTACTTGTTATTTGTGTCCATATCCTTGATAAAGTGATCACTGGACTTTTGTTGATAAAACTGAGTCTTTATTTTGTGCCACTTGTTTAGTTCATTATTGATGTTGATAATTTCATTGATGGTGCTTGGATCTGAAGGTTTCTCTTGAAGTTTATGTAATTCCAGTTGGAGAATGTCCACCTTTTGATTAATATTACCAAAATGCTCTTTGTTCCATAAGGATAATTTCTTTCTAGTAATATGCAGTCTATTAACCAATTGATATGCTGGTGAGCCATTCACACTAGATTTCCAAGCATTAGCAATAACAATGGAACAAGAAGCATCATTTAACCAAGCCAGGAAAAACTT
Organism: Papaver somniferum; assembly: GCF_003573695.1. NCBI lineage: Eukaryota > Viridiplantae > Streptophyta > Magnoliopsida > Ranunculales > Papaveraceae > Papaver > Papaver somniferum. Next base: position 1,204,001 of record NW_020624820.1, on the reverse strand, counting down.
AAAAGGTTTCCAACATTTAGGTAAAGTAACATCAGTGTCTAACATAACTGGACTTTGATCACTACCTAATTGAGAAAGATGTAAAAGCCTAGAGTTTGGGAAATTTAAGGACCAATTTCCATTTCATAAGGACATATCTATCCTAGTTCTTATAGTGTCAGTGTCGATGTTATTATTAGACCAAGTATAGCCTTTACCTACAAAACCTATGTCTTCTAAGCGACAACTTGAGACAATATTGTTAACACAGCCATCAGTGGACGAAAAAGTGCTAACATCATTATTAATAATATGGAAATTGAAGTCACTTAATACAATCCAAGGACTATTATTAGCTTCACTGATTTGATGAATGTAACTCCATTGTTCTTTTTTCTTTACATAGTTAGAGTAATCATACATTTAAGTCAACAAGAATTTTGGCTTGCTAGGATCAGACTGAACTTGAAAATTAAACATGTCGTTATAAGTATCAACAACATCACATGTTAATCCTTGTTTCCAAAGTAAGACTAGACCACCAGATAAGCCTACTGGTTCAATGAATGGATAATGGAACTGCTTTAAAAGTGTTATGTATTTGTTTTGATCTATTTTTGTCTCACATAGGAAAATAATATCTGGGTTTTTTGTTCTTATGATATCACTCAGATGATTCCTAGTGGTTGCATTTTTGAAACCTTGAACATTCCATGATATTATCTTCATGATTATAATTGCTAAAAAGAGAAGAAAATAACAAGTAATATATGTTTTTCTCAAAGTAAGGAAAATCAGTAAAGAATGACAAAAATCAATGATAGTGAGGATGATTTTATAGCAGGTGAAAATAACCACGGGGAATTTTAAAAGGAGAAGATTTATGAGTTCAATAGTTACCTGATTCTCTTTTTCTGTGTTTGCATTATGGTTATCTCTAGTGGTGACCCTTTGAGTTACCTGAAAATCAGTGTAGGAAACATTGTTGGAAGTGGTGGTTGTTATTAAAATGTTGTTTGTCTTAGTGAGACAATCTTCGGTATCTCTGTGTCTTTTTCCAATCCTATTAGTTTCTTCATCTTCCGTACCCTCTGACTTGTTCAGTAAGAAATCAAAATTAACGGCAACACCATCCTTAGGAGGAATGAAAACTGTAGTCTTCACTGATGCTTTGTTATTCTTCTTAGATGTAGGAACATTGCTTGTTGAGTTGATAACAATTTTTTTCCTTATATTAGTAACTTTGCCAAAGAAGTATGGCTTTTTATGAGCTTTGTCCATTTTTTTTTACATCTTTGCATGCCCCCTGTAGTGTTTGATGACATAATAATTAGTGCAGTTTCCACTCGGTTGTATTTTATAAAAGAATTTGATCCATCAAGAAATCCCAGCATTAGTTACTGCTTCAACCCTCTTATCAAAGGATTGGTGAGATCAATATTAACACAAACTTTTACAGGATCGCTACCTAATGGAATGGCATCCTTGGGTTCATTGGCAATGACTTTTCCCATGATTTCACCTATCTTAGTGACTGCAACAACATTCATTGTTCATGTAGTAAAAACTTCAGTTGTATCCAAAACTGTTGAAAACCAAAAATGTTTCTCTATGTAAATCATGTCAGGTATGTAATCATGCACCACCAGAAGATGGTTATTGACACTCCAAGGAAGTTCATCTATGACTTTGTTTAAAAGGGACCAGTTGCTAAACTTGAAAATCATTATGTTTGTTTCAGCTTCTACAATTCTCAAATCATCAGATGTCATGAAAGGCCACGTGAACCTATGAACTTCTCCACTATCTCAGCTTTTATTCTTCCTTCTATTATGATCTTTCCAATTGCACTTGCCTCCCAAGTTGAATCTGCTTCTCCTTCTTTGTCATCTGCTAGCGAAAAATCCACAATATCAGAGGTATCACCCAAGTCCAAAACAACCTGTTTGAACTTATTAACTAAGTCTCCCACTTGAGTCGAACTTTCCCCTTCCATCTCTAGGGTAAGGTTGTGTTTAATGGTGTTGTTCAGCTGCCTGAAAGGTATTGTTATATGAAGATTGATACTAGGGTTTTGAAGGTATATTTGGCAGGTATTATACCGTAAAATCTGGATACTATCGATGAAACTTGATGAAAGAATATCTTGTTTTCCATTGAAATTATTGCAGCTGGCTATTGACTAGAGTAAAAATAGGCAACTAATTTTCGGAATGAAACTGTTATTTTTGAAATTTAAAATTTTTGAATTGAGATAGACGCGGACTTCATTAATGTTGTGAATCACCGAGTTAAAACGGGTGTTGTTCTTCGTCCACCACAAACCATAGTTTCCCACACGGATTTCCTGTTCTATCAAACGAATGATGAAAAACTCGGCAAACGCCATAATCACAACACATAGTAAGGCAAACTCCATAAGAGATAACTCAATCTGTAAACATATATTAGAGAAAAAGTAAAAGTTAGTTAAACATAATAAATCTATATTATAAGGGACAATGGTGTTTTTCTATTTGGACGGAGATCTACAGTTTAGACACATAAAGGACGGCCCGGATTGAGGCACATATTTAAGTTATCTAATTACATTTCTGGCATATAAAGAATGGTCCAGATTGAGCTGCATATTTAAGATTTTCAATCCACATTTTAGGTATATAAAGAAGGGTCCAAACTAATTCACGTATTGATTTTATTTATTTGGGAGTTATTCCTCCCATTTAATGTCAAATGTTACTTATATTCAAAATTAAACGCCCATTAACTTAATCCCTTTTATAATCAAATTCCTTTCCCAAGGTTTTGCACAACTCTATTACCAAGGTATGATTCACTTTTGTTTTGGTTGATTGAGATAGTTGTTGTTAGCTTTTCTCTTTAATTTTTTTTGAACGTCCATGGATTATGGTGCCTCACGCCTGATTTTTATATCATTTACGCAGTTTAATTTCTCTTTGATTGTTTTCGTTAATATTTTACTTTGTTATCTCGATTTTGTTTTTCATTTGCAGTCAAATGATATTGATTAGATATATGATTGCTAAGTATTCATTTTTATTCTTATGTTAGTTTTTTTTTAATACCATACCATTTAATTTCTATTTTTTTACACAATATTTTTTATTTTTCTCTGGACGTGGAATTGTCCAATAAGACTTTGACTTCTTCAAGCAAAAATCATAGGTTTTACATGGAGCGAAAATAAATGACGAAGAAAATGACGGTTCCATTATTATGCCCTTAATTTGGGTCCGTAAATGGCATTTCTTAACTGTATTCTTATTGTTGTTGGAGTGTTCATACTCTTAATTGGATTAGAGTCGTGTACATTTTGGTATCAAATGGGTTGAAGTTTCTTGATTATATCTGTTATTCTTCTAATTCTTTGTATCATATAAACCTTGAAATTACATCTCTTCATACTTATAACCTTTTCATGGTTTAGAAAGTGAGTATTTGTTTATCTTAAGTTCTCCATGCATAGTCAAATAATGGTTATATGTAGGTGACACCAAAATTCCTCACCCATTAACTTAATCCCTTTTATAATCAAATTCCTTTCCCAAGGTTTTACACAACTCCATTACCAAGGTATGATTCACTTTTTTTTTGGTTGATTGAGATAATTGTTGTTAGCTTTTCTCTTTAATTTTTTTTTAACATCCATGGATTATGGTGCATCACGCCTAATTTTTGTCTCATTTATGCAGTTTAATTTCTCTTTGATTTTTTTTGGATAATATTCTATTTTGTTATCTCGATTTTGTTTTTTTCATTTACAGTCAAATGATATTGATCAGATATATGATTGCTAAGTACTCATTTTTATTCTTATGTTAGTTTTTTTTTTAATACCATACCATTTAATTTCTATTTTTTTACAAAATATTTTTTATTTTTCTCTGGACAGGTAATTGTCCAATAAGACTTTGACTTCTTCAAGCAAAAATCGTAGGATTTACATGGAGTGAAAATAAATGACGAAGAAAATGATGGTTTTTTGTTATGCCCTTAATTTGGGTCCGTAAATGGCATGTCTTAACTATGTTAGAGCATTGCTCGGTCAAACTCGCATGCCTTGCTATATCAAGCATGTTTGTCAATGTTAGTGATCAAAACTATAAGTCTTGATTTCTAGTCTATTATAGCTAAGTCTCGGACTAGCATAGTAAGTGTAGTTGAGCTCAAGGACTTCATGGCGATTCATCATATAAGTGGAAGAACTACTCAAGGAACCGGTGGAACTTCTCGACAAAAAGGTATGTGAAGACTTGAACTTATCTGTCACTCAAAAGTCTATCTATTATATCTCCTACTTCTTGAGACAAAAGTCGTGTGCTATATATATAGACTTAGATTATACACATTTGGTATTTCGAGCCGAGTATACCTCACCTATCTATATCTCGAAATATGTATTGGTAAGCGTTTCGCTTCGACCATGTATTTATTTACCTAGTGACGCAAGTCATGTATGTTTCAATCATCTTGAAAATTTCTTTGACGAGAAATAGTGTAACAACTATATAACGTCCTCTAAGAATGTTTCAACGATTGGAATGAGAGTTTATATTACATAACCATAGTGGACATAAGTTTGTTGTGGAAACACATATGTGCATAAGTCCCATGCTGGAAATCGGCTAGTAGCCAAGTCCGCGAACTCAATCCGCGAACTGCCGAAGTTCTCAAACCCGAGAATTTCTGCTGAGTTATCAAACTACCTTGCGTGAGACAAGCCCGCGAACCAGCGAAGCTCTCGAACCCGAAAATTTCTGCTGGAGTTTGAAAACTCTTTCCAGTACTTCAAGACCGCGAACCTAGTCTGCGAACTTGTATAGGTTATATATCTAAAGATGATTTCTGAACTTAACTCATAAAGACTAAGGAACACTTTTGCAAACTGTGGCTATAAAGTTCATGAACCGATTCATGTGAATCAAATCATCTTTGTTTCAATTGTGTCTTGTGTAGTACATGAGATTTTCTTGCAATTGAACAACTCTCTAACTAGTTCATGTGAGTCATTTGAACTAGTTATGGTGAAGAAGAAAGTGGTTGGTATGAAATGCTCAAATGGCTAACCTTTTGGTTGACTATTATTGAACCAACTATGCACACGTTTGGGTACGGTTATCAAACCTAGAAGCGTGCATTTCATTTGTGTATAACAAGCTAAGATTTTGATCTAACTGTTGAGATATATTAGCTTGAATCTAAATCAGGTTTTCATCTAACGGTGGATAGCGTTTGCTTTATGACCACGGAGAAACCCTGATTTGAAATACTATATAAGGGGACATCTAGCAACTCCACAAACTAATCCCCACACGTCCGTGTGATACTAGTTTGTAATCTAGAGTTGATTCTCCTTTAACCTTTGGTTTTCTTCTTCTAAAACCAGGTTAACGACTTAAAGACTTCATTGGGATTGTGAAGCCAAACCGATACTACTTTTATCGTAGTTGTATGATCTGATCTTGCATCTTCTATCATACGAGTACAATCATATTGATTGGCTTGAGATCGTGAGAGTTCTACGATAGGTAGGATATAAAAGTAATCACAAACATCTTCGTCTCATCGTTTGTGATTCCACGACGTCTTATTTCGCTACCATACGATTAAGATTGTTGTGAGGTGATTGATTAATCTAGGCTGTTCTTTCGTGAATATAAGACCGAATTATCAATTGGTTTCTGTTCACCTTGATTTTATATCAAAAGACGAAACAAAAACTTTAGGGTTTTTCTGTGGGAGATAGATTGATCCTTTGATAGACTTGTCTGTGTGAGACAGATTTGTTTATTGTCAAAGCCTGCGATTTTGGGTCGTAGCAACTCTTAGTTGTGGGTGAGATCCGCTAAGGGAATCAAGTGCATAGTATCCTGCTGGGATCAGAGGCGTAGGGGTGCAAATGTACCTTGGATCAGTGGGAGACTGATTGGGGTTCAACTAAAGTCCAGTCCAAAGTTAGCTTGGAGTAGGCTAGTGTCTGTAGCGGCTTAATGCAATGTGTATTCAATCTGGAATAGGTCCCGGGGGTTTTCTGCATTTGCGGTTTCCTCGTTAACAAAACTTCTGGTGTCTGTGTTATTTCTTTACCGCATTATATTTTTTATGTAATTGAAATTATATAGGTTGTGCGTTTAGATCAATCAATTGGAGAGTCCGACCTAACGGTTGTTGATTGATATTGATTTATCCTTGGATATTGGTCTTTGGTACCGTCCAATTTTATCTCTCTTTAATCGAGACTCGCAGTTTGCTTGAGTAAGATTAAATCGAGAGATTGAGATATAAACTCTTTGATATATCTTTTTATTGATTGAGTCTAACTGTCTATTTGATTCTCATAAAAATTATTTTGGATTTTGTCCATACAGATTGCTAATCGAATTGTTGGGTGTGGTTGTTAGCCCCCGCTTTTTCAATTGGTATCAGAGCACGCAAACACGTTTAAGACCTCAAAAGTCTGTGTTTGTAGCGATCTGACCATATGGACCATAAAGTCTCAATTGACACTTCACCAAAGTTAAAAAAACAACCGTAAAAAAGGTCTGATAAACTGGTTACTCTATAAAATAAGTTGGAAGAACAAATCCGGATCTATTCTGGTCTTGTTGCAGAAATTGCAACTCTTAAGGATTTGATATATAGTAAGAGTCTCTCGTTAATTCTGAGAGAATCCAGTTGTTCCTTTCCAAAAAATAGTCACAATTCAGATCATGTTCAACCGATTATTGAGAAAACTGATATGACTAGGAACCACTCAGACAAATATCAAGGGTCTGGCCCATATGGTTGTTTGTTCGATCATCCTCAACAAGCCCGTATGTCATCCCTAAAGAGTTCGGAGGTTGGATGTATTCCTGACAAGAGAACTATACAACCTCTTGTTACTCTAAAAGGACATGCAAAACCGTCAGGAAATTCCAAACAGAAAAGTACTGATGGTATGGGTAACCTTGCTTCTTGTCCTACCGCTCCTCTTCAATGGTGTAGTGACAGTAGTTGTAGTCTTTTTCTACATGTATTAAGCGACTCTCCATTGTGTATGTCGTCTACCGTCTCTAAATATGGAAAAGATTCTACAACCAAAACGAAAGGACAAAATCTGATTGGTTGTCATTCCTCACATCTAGAACCAGAAAATACTGATATAACTCTGCACAATTCCTCTTGGAGAAAATCAATGGATGATGAGATAAATCAACTTCATAGACATGTTATGTGGGATCTTGTACCATGCATGTCCAAAGTATATGATAGTGGTTCTAAATGGGCATCCAGGAATAAGACAGATGATTTAGACTCTGTAAAAATTAATATCAGGACTGTCCCTCAAGGATACTCCCAAGTTAAGAAATTTGAGTTTAAAGAAACTTGTGTTCCTATGGAGTGTTCTGAGTCCATTCAACCTACTTATAAATGTCGTAGGTCATGTATGACGAGTTTTTCCAGAGTTAAAAGAAGGAAGATCTTTGCTCATATAACTAACCTTGAAAAATTACAATGTGACAAAACAAGGGGAGTTTTTGGCTCACAACGTCTCTATCTAACCCTTTTGACGCTCGCATCCTCATTCTTAACTTGAGAAAATGGGGATTTGCTTTTTTTTTTAAACTCAAGTAGTTTATTTTGGTTAAATAGTCTTGTGAAAATCTATATAAATACTCAAAGCTACTAAAGTTGTTGGTTTTCCAGGGTTTGAGGCGTTCGTAAACGTATGATTAGCTCTTTAAAGGAATACTAGTTCATGGCCCCTGTAACTAGAGGCCGCACAAGCAGGAATGCAGTTGAAGCAGATCACATACGGCGATGTACATGAATTTACTCCACAAGCACGAATAAAGTGAAGGCTATTTTTAATAAAGATCTCTCCTCGAACTAGTTCATATCCTCTTATCAAAGTAATGCTGAATTCAGGGACCTGGTAAAAGAATTCATTAGCAAAAGAAACGATTTAAAATCTCAAATCGCTTCATCTTTGAAAGATCTTGTTCACTATGAACGAATGATGGCATCAACAACGAACATTGTTCGTAAACTAAAAAGGGAACTCAGTAAGTTGATTGTTATTCCAAAAGAGTTGGAAGAATTGAATGATCCTATTGTCAACAGTTTCTTCAACAATGAGAAGGAGTTCTCTGTAGATGCTCTGGGGAAGATCTACAATTCCTAGTAAGTCTTCTTTTTGGTTTAGTTGGAAGAATAACTAGTGCTTTGAATAACGATGATTGTGACTACAATAGCTATTATTTTTCATCTTCTTGTATTATTTTTTAGGTTTATTGGTTTTAAATTCTAAAAATATTTGGAGAATGATGGTTTGCAATATTTAATCTTATGGTTTGTTATATTGCAATATGTTATGGGATATTGGTGTTTACGTCCGTGAACTTTGTTGTCCCATATTTTGTCAAAAGTAAAGTCGTTCATGATCGGTATGTATGTATTGATTTAAGGATGAATTGACTTTTGACAAACACAAAAGTTAAGCCTATATTGTCAATTGTTGATGGAAGATAGGTTAAAATATTTTGTGAACAAGGATAAAGTTTATTATTGTTATGCAAATAATGATTGAAAATAGAATAGATTCTTACGTATTCCACAATATTGATCTTCATTGATTCATATCCTATGAAATACTGTGAGACTCCGTAATATGTCTTATCTTCAGCACGATATGACTAAGTTGATTATTTTTGATTACCTTGGTTGGTTGTTCCGTAAGGTATGTTATGTTGAGCATTTGTGAACTAAATTAATCATCTCGTTTGGTTATTTAGTTATTTGCTCCGTAAGATCTCTTATGTCGAGCAAAACAAATGACAATTAAATTGATTACTTTTGTAGTTAGTTTGATTGTTTGTATTCCAATTAGATTAATTATGGGTTCTCTTGTAATTAGTGTAGTTGAGCATTCATATATTCCATAAGATTCCTCTTGTGTTGAGTATATAAACGGCTATCCTAATCATTTTCTAATGGTTATATTAGTCATATGTTCCATAAGTTTACTTATGTTGAGCATAATCAATTAAGTTGATCACCTTGTGTGTTTAATTTGATTGCGTATTCCGATTAAATTAATCATGGGTTTACTTGTGATTAATTTGATTGAGTTTTTGGATATAGAAAATCATTTTTATGGTTTTTGGTGTCCAACAAAATCCTTATTTTCTCTCGAAATTAAGGTCGCTCTTGTTGTTCCCTTGGGAATGACATCTAATGGGGGAGAGTTCTTTTGAACTTGTGCTTAATGGTCATATCTTGAGGGGTGTGCGGCTGTGGAATTTTAGAGGGGTTATCTTGTATCTTTAAACTCCTTGATGAATGCTATTAGCTTCGGCTATATGATTGCATCTAAATTAAGATGATGTGCGTCTTTTCTTTTAGTCATGAAATGTCTCTTGTGGAAATTTCATTATGATCCCGTTCTTGTACCTTTGCCAATTTTATTGACAAAAATGGGGAGAATTAATATGTAGTTCACACTACAAATACATATGGTTTTCGGATCATTGTGTAAGGAGGAGTGGTTTCCATGATCGAGATGGAGTATTGACTAAGGGGGAGTGATACATATCACCATAGTATTATTGTTGAAGTTGTGATACAATTGGACTTTGACACTGTGTAATAATACTATGAGACTGTATAACAATGATCAAGACCTACGGATCTTCAACAACGGTGATGCTAAACTTACAACCTTTGGGATCATTGGAGTACTTGGAAGGACGAAGATTTCAAGGAATGTTGAAGATTAGACTTATGGAATAGGAGCTATTAAAGTTTCATTATCTTTTTTGTATTCCATATGTATTGATAGTTTTGTCACTAAAATTGACAAAGGGGGAGATTGTTAGAGCACTGCTCGGTCAAACTCGCATGTGTTTCTATATCAAGCATGTTTATCAATTATAGTGATCAAAACTATGAGTCTTGATTTATAGTCTATTATAGCTAAGTCTCAGACTAGAATAGTAAGTGTAATTGAGCTCAAGGACTTCATGGCGATTCATCATACTTTACTCAAGGAATCGGTGGAACTTCTCGACAAAAAGGTATGTGAAGACTTGAACTTATCTGTCACTCAAAAGTCTATCTATTCTATCTCCTACTTCTTGAGACAAAAGTCGTATGCTATATATATAGACTTAGATTATACACATTTGGTATTTCGATCCGAGTATACCTCGCCTATCTATATCTCGAAATATTTATTGGTAAGCGTTTCGCTTCGACCATGTTTTTCTTTACCTAGTGACGCAAGTCATGTATGTTTCAATCATCTTGAAAATTGCTTTGACAAGAAATAATGTAACAACTATATAACGTCCTCTAACCATAGTGGTCATAAGTATGTTGTGGAAACACATATGTGCATAAGTCCCATGATGGAAATCGGCTAGTAGACAAGTCCGCGAACTCAGTCCGCGAACTGCCGAAGTTCTCAAACCTGAGAATTTCTGCTGAGTTATCAAACTATCTTGCGTGATCCAAGTCCACGAACCCAGTCCGCGAACCAGCGAAGCTCTCGAACTCGAGAATTTCTGCTGGAGGTTGAAAACTCTTTCCAGTACTTCAAGTCCGTGAACCTAGTCTGCGAACTTGTATAGGTTATATATCTAAACATGATTTCTGAACTTAACTCATAAAGACTAAGGAATGCTTTTTCAAACCGTGGCTATAAAGTTCATGAACCTATTCATGTGAATCAAATCATCTTTGCTTCAATTGTGTCTTGTGTAGTACATGAGATTTCCTTGCAATTGAACAACTCTCTAACTAGTTCATGTGTGTCATTTGAACTAGTTATGGTGAAGAAGAAAGTGGTTGGTATGAAATGCTCAAATGGCTAACCTTTTGGTTGACTATTATTGAACCAACTATGCACACGTTTGGGTACGGTTATCAAACCTAGAAGCGTGCATTTCATTTGTGTATAACAATCTAAGATTTCTATCTAACGGTTGAGATATATTAGCTTGAATCTAAATCAGGTTTTCATCTAACGGTGGATAGAGTTTGCTTTGTCAGCAAGGAGAAACCCTGATTTGAAAGACTATATAAGGGGACATCTAGCAACTCTACAAACTAATCCCCACACGTCCGTGTGATACTAGTTTGTAAGCTAGAGTCGATTCTCCTTTAACCTTTGGTTTTCTTCTTCTAAAACCAGGTTAACGACCTAAAGACTTCATTGGGATTGTGAAGCCAGACCGATCCTACTTTTATCGTAGTTGTGTGATCTGATCTTGCATCTTCTATCGTACGAATACAATCATATTGATAGGCTTGAGATCGTGAGAGTTCTTCGATAGGAAAGATATAAAAGTAATCACAAACATTTTCGTCTCATCGTTTGTGATTCCACGACGTCTTATTTCGCTACCATACGATTAAGATTGTTGTGAGGTGATTGATTAATCTAGGATGTTCTTCGGGAATATAAGACCGGATTATCAATTGGTTTCTGTTCACCTTGATTTTATATCAAAAGAAGAAACAAAAACTTTAGGGTTTTTCTGTGAGAGACAGATTGATCCTTTGATAGGCGTGTATGTGTGAGACAGATTTGTTTATTGTCAAAGCCTGCAATTTTGGGTCGTAGCAACTCTTAATTGTGGGTGAGATCAGCTAAGGGAATCAAGTGCGTAGTATCCTGCTGGGATCAGAGGCGTAGGGGTGCAACTGTACCTTGGATTAGTGGGAGACTGATTGGGGTTCAACTACAGTCCAGTCCGAAGTTAGCTTGGAGTAGGCTAGTGTCTGTAGCGGCTTAATACAGTGTGTATTCAATCTGGACTAGGTCCTGAGGTTTTTCTGTATTTGCGGTTTCCTCGTTAACAAAACTTCTGGTGCCTGTGTTATTTCTTTTCCGCATTATATTTGTTATATAATTGAAACTATACAGGTTGTTCGTTTAGATCAATCAATTGGAGAGTCCGACCTAACGGTTGTTGATTGATATTGATTGATCCTTGGATATTGGTCTTTGGTACCGTCCAAGTTTATCTCTCTTTAATCGAGACTCGCAGTTTGCTTGAGTAAGATTAAATCGAGAGATTGAGATATAAACTCTTTGATATATCTTTTTATTGATTGACTCTAACTGTCTAGTTGATTCTCATAAAAAGTATATTGGAGTTTGTCCATACATATTGCTAATCGAATTGTTGGGTGTGGTTGTTAGACCCCCGCTTTTTCAAACTATACTCTTATTGTTGTTGGAGTGTTCATACTCTTAATTGGATAAGAGTCGTGTACATGTTGGTATCAAATGGGTTGAAGTTTCTTGATTATATTTGTTATTCTTCTAATTCTTTGTATCATATAAACCTTGAAATTACATCTCTTCATACTTATAACCTTTTGATGGTTTACAAAGTGAGTATTTGTTTATCTTAAATTCTCCATGCATAGTCAAATAATGGTTATATCTAGGTGACACTAAATTTTTATTATCTTAGAAGATCAACTTAAATTATTTATACATAGTCAACCATCTTGCTAAGCTTGAAACTCAGGTCTCTTATGTACTCTTAGGTCAAGGTGTAATATCAGTTCCATTTGCAAGTTTTCATACCATTAGTATTTAGAGTGGGTTCCTTATTTACTTTTAGGTCTCAAACGCATATGCTAACAAAGAACAACTCTCCTGTACATGTATCATTTATCGATTCATGTATTAGAGGTGGGAATTTCTTTTGTTTGGATCTGCAATTTTATTTAATGTGAGTATTTCACTATTTAATAAGACTACAAGATGGTCTTATTAATTGTAAGGAAAACCATACTTGGCATATATTGTATGCAATTTGATCAGGTGCATCATTTTTCATCGCTATGAAAGATTCAAGGACGCTTCATACTACCAATATCCAAGGGAATGTTGTAGGATTCAACATTTTACATTATTATCTTCTTTTTTTTCTGACGTTATAAGATGGGCGTTTTTCATATGTTAGTTTAAACCGTAAATGTGTAGTCATCATTCTTTATCAAGATGTTTCATAGTATAGTGTAATGTCTCTCAAACCTAGAACATTGTAAGGAATGATGAATTATTGCTCATTCGATAAATTACTGAATATTGATAGTTGAATCAATATTCGAGCATCTGAGCAAGTATTGCTCATTCGATAAATTACTGAATATTGATAGTTTATGTGAATGACATGTTTAACGGCCATAAAATGACTGGCCGCCAATTATATTAACCTAGCCGATTAAACGTTTTTACCATGGATTCGAGTATTATTAATGTGTAACCATGCCAACTATACATTGAAAACAGTCAGCGGTTCCAAAAATTAATGCAAATATAACACTTTTTAGGGATATGAAAGAAGAATTCCCAGCTCAGATTTAACTTTTTAAATTTCGAAAAAAATTGCACTTAACTGAACTGTATTTGTAATTTTGAATGCAATCGATAAGTTAATTTTATAAAACTATGAATTTCTACGAGTTCCCGCTTGGGACTTTAGGCGTCAAGTTTATTGGTATTATTTGCAACAACTGTGATGGTTATCTCAATTACCATAAATAAATTTGGGTGGAGTTCCAGTATATACACATACATTGGATATCTTAACCACCAAAAAGATTACTCTCTGATGTATATATATCGGTGTGCATTCATATATGGACATCTTAATCACCATTTAACAAGAAATCGATCCCGCAAATGTTAATAATATCGGTCAAAGCTTCGAATTCAGTTTAAGAAAGATTATCATTCCCCCAAATTTCCCACACTTAGTTCATGGAAGCCTCGCAAAAAAAATATATAACCAACAACAAAACAACTCATAGCCATGTGCCGTCATGGCACGAGTCATATCCTAGTCTTTAAAATGAAAAAAAAGTACGGAAAATCTTTAAAGAAAAGAAGAGCTAAAAAGATTAAAAATGGTTAAACATAAGAAGAAAATGTACTAAGAAAGAAAGAAACTAGATTTCAGATATTAAATGATGATCATAGAGGCTAACTTCCGTGATCAGGGAATGACAAAACTCTAACTGAGCTAACTCAGTATGATCGCCCGATTTGCAGAGCTACATGGCTGCATGGTATTTGGATTCTCCCTCTTTTAACTGTTATATGATCAATGAAAAGTTTTGTTTTCCCTGTTTAAAGCGATACAATTTTTTTTTTTTTAATTTCTTTTAACTGTTATTTGAGGACGTATAACCAGATTTGCAGTCCACAAATTTGCTGATGCTAATACATATTATCTTATCTTTTTATTAATTAATTTGCAACCCTTCCAAGGGTTTTGGAAGGTTTGTAGGAAGTCTTTAAACTTGAAGAAAACAACAAGGAAAAACGAGATTACAAATGGGAAATGGCTGCTGCAGGCATTATATTGTGTATACTATACATGTGATGTTGTGCTCCTCACCAGCCATAAAAACCATCGCTCGCCACCAAACACCAATGCACACTCATTCCTCCCAGCTAAAACCCAAAGAAACTAACAAGAGAATGAAAAAGGTAAAACAGAAAGGAAAGCAAGGGATATGTCAGATTCTACGATCCAGCTAATCAACCACCGGCTTTTAACTGTTCTGTGGTGTCTTCAGGTTGAAATCGATTGCCAATGGCCTCAGAGGTAGCAATGGAACCAGCACTACTTTTTTCTGTAGTAAGCTGGTGTTCTTCTTTATGGTTATTTGTACTCTCTTCCAATCGAACAACTTGAGCAAAGCTCTTGGGCAATTGCTTTAGATACTCGGAGGTTATTACTGCACTCCTATGCTCATTTCCTCCGACCACTGGATGAGTCTGATTATTCAAGCTGCTTCCACCCTGTTGTTGTTGTTGCTGCTGTTTCGCCTTCCTCTCTTGCATTGCTTTCTGCCTCTCTTCATAAAAATCGAAATCATCAAGAATTGACAAATCAGTTTCATAATTCTTCAGAATACTCAGCATCTCTAGACCTTGTTCCAATTTCACCTGTGCGTGATCATGTAGAATTTATTGAACGAGCAAAATGTTCAAAGAAAGAGAATTAAAAAATTCCAAAAGAGTTGCTTTCTAGAATATTAAAGTGCTGTACTAAAACTTACCTCCTGTGTATCTCGGCTGTTTGTTACAGGCTTACTATCATTGTTTTCAAGAATAATGTGACGAAACTGACTGTTGGGTACATCCTTTATTATGTGCCACTTGACAGGGAACTGCCCGCTCCACTTATCTTGCTGCCAATAAGACACACTCTTATCGAAGTCTACAGGTCCTACCATTTCTGCCACGCCACAGAACTGTGCACTAGCATTAACCTGCAGTTAATTCCACGATTAACAACATAAAGACAAGTGTAACAAAAAAAAGGTACAAAGCTGAAAAGAAAAGAGTCTGATTCGGCAAGAAGATAGGACACCATATGTTATCAAGTTGATGTTTTTCAAATATAGCTCCGCCGCAAACAAAGCTAAAAAAAAGTCTAAATGAGGAAGAAAGCAGGATACATTTTTATTTATTTTTAAATTGTTGTTCTTGACACACGACAATGAAATCTGCTAACTCGGGTTGACGCTAAGAAACGTACCGAGAAGAAGAGAAAGACTGGGCAGGATCCATTTTGCTTCTTCTTTGCTTCGTGATACGCACCATCTAGTTTCCTGTTCCCATTGGGAGTGCTTGCCCAGATTCCATACTTTATACTCTTGTGGACATTATCTTCGCTGTAAGATTTGATTATAAAGAATTTGGCATCCTCATAGTTGGTGACAAAGTCAGGCTGATTATATAATTCTTTCCGTGCCCCTGAAGCAGACGACCCAGTCTTACTACCACCATCAACAGAAGAAGCATGTTCAGTTGTGATCTGGCTCTTTGGCTTTGAGGCTCTTGGCCCCCGGTTTTGCTCACTGAGAATGTCAGGAGCAGTGGTGTCACAACCGCACGCAGATACACTATCTCTTCCTCGCCTTTTAGCCTTCTCAATAGCCAGCCAACTCTCACTTGTTCCCAAACTTGATATTGAGGGACTTCTGAAACCAGATCTTGAATAAATCCCATTATTTTGATAGCTTCTGGTATAAGAGGTTGAACCTGATCCATACCCATAGCCATATGCTGCTCTTTGTTGTTGAGATGCCTGCAAATTTTTTAAATAGTGAGCTTACATCAACCTGATGTTTATAATTTGCTTCTCCCACTTCTCTATTTTTTTCATTGGGTAGATCAACCCGAGCAGATTCAAATAAACGTTTCAGAAAAGGAGAGAACAATTACGGACTGGCAAAAACGTAAAGAGATAAGAGACAAACCATCCCAGCATTCCGTCCCAGTGATCCAAATGTGCTGATAGATTGCGGCGAGGCTGCCGGAGACAGCAACGGATTATAAGACCTCTGTGCATCTGGGGATTTCGACCAATCTGACCAGAGTCCACCGGATCCAAAACCATCATAAGCCTGCCTCGAATCGTAAAAGCCAGAGTTACCAGAGTTTCCAGCAAAGCCACTGCCTCCTCTACCATAAGAACCAAACTGAGGCTGACCACCAGCTCTTCTCCCATAATACATGCCATCGCCTTGTTGATCCATACCAAGTGGAATAGCCAGATCACCTTGTGAAACCGGTGTTGTTGCAGTAATGTATGGCATGCTTGGAGGAATTGGTTGTTGGTAGTAAGGTTGACCTGAATACGGGAACTGTTGTGGAGAATAGAGTTGGCCATCCCCTCTTACAGAAGGTAGAGGTGTCGTGACGGGTGAATATGGACCATATGGCATCTGAGGATTGTACCCATAGCCAGCATGAAACATGAGGGACGGATTATCATTGAAGACACCCTTAAAGAAGAGAGTGTGAGAAAAGTTAGTGTAGTTAATACAAAATATGAAGGCAGACCATAGAAGGGGAAGAGATGTACTTACAGTAGATCCAACATCTAGGCTTTCTAGACCAACATAATGACGGTAATCACCCCATTCACCAGCACTATTATCATAACCTGCGTGAAAGTACAGATTGAAAACAGTATCTCAAACACGTTGACGGCCCCGAATCTTACAATCCCAGAAGGTACAATATGAAATTTAGGAGAATCAATATACCACTTCAATCATCTTTATCTAAAAGCAGCGTGGCAAAACCTAAGAAGGAAAACTAATTGACAGGTATGAGGATTAGAACTTACTGTAATGTACAACATATTCCAATCCACCATTTAAACTACCAATTTTTTTTTTTCTCATAATTCACTAGAACTTATGCTAGTTTGCAAAAATCTATTTAGTGATAGCATTGTTAAAGCATGAAGACATCTGGGGAAATAAAAAACGCAGCAATTTGACCTACCCCCATAATAAAATGATTGAGCTTGAGGCGCATACACACTTGGAGAGTAAACAGCGCCACCATCTCCAGCTGCCCCTGTAGATCCCAATTGCACATTGACATTTATTTGTGGATTCCTAGAGGCACCCTGAGAAGGAACGGTCCTCTCATCTTTATTAGGATGATTCTGACAATGTATCAAGAAAACAGAAGTTAGTTGCTATCACATTCCAAGACACGCATATTAGCAGTCTAGTAGCTCATCCCTGGACAAAAGAGTGTCTCCGTATAATTCCCAGCATAAGAAAAAGTGATCCACCAAATCTAAACAAGACAGGTTTTACAAGGTAGAGGAATTAAAATTACCTGTCTGTTCTCTGGCTCAGATGGTTTCTCTTCTGCATCTACAGTTGGAAAACTCAACGGTTCTGAGGATTCTGAGAGGTCTGGCATAAAACAACAACATTAAAATAATCAACGTTTGAGTAAACCGCGTCAGATAAAACATATACAAATCCTGTTTTAAATATTCAAAGTGATCAAGCTAATCAAGCCATAATAAAATGGAATTACAAATAACACCGCACCGCAATCAACAAATGCACATATAGACTACTAAGGCATTAAAAAGATGAATTCGATGTTATACTGTCAAAAATTGTGTAATCCCATGATATAACACATGAGAAATTGCTCAAAAGCAGCTAATTTCTAAGTTAAATGGGAGACTATAGCGGCTTGCAATGTACAAATCCCACAGTATGTTAACTAAGCGGAGCGAATTCCAATATCATCATACCTACTGATCACATAAAGCGTATGTACTGCCACCAGAATATTAATAAACCTAGAATCTGGATCCAGACTGTATTAAACCCCAATTTCTAATTTCTATACGAATAGCGATCAATTGCGAAAGATAGGGTTAAAGTTCTCCTCCTTATGTCGTAAACAATCCACTCTGAGTATAAACAATACATATAACAAACAAATTCCATTGGAATTTTAAAGCAAATGACAAAACCCAATACCAACCGACATGCAGAAAACAAGCTCTACATAATCCTTACCAAATCAGCGCACCAAAACAAGTTTAAATTTCAATCAAATCAAAACCATAAATTTTTTAGGTCAGTACTATAATCAACAAACCGAAAAGAGAAAAAGAAAGAGGGGACTGTAACGAACCGTTTGGTATGATTTGATCTGGTGTCTGTATGGTTGATGTTGCTGTTGTTGTTGTTGATGATGATGCTGTGGTTGTCGCCATAAATTAAATCAAAGATCTCAAATTCTAAGAATCTATCTAAAACCTAATTTACTAAAAAAAGAAAACCGGATGATTGGGAACCAATTTTGAATCTTTGTAGAGAGTGAAGTGAAAAGGTTTTTATTAGGTTTTTAGTTCGATTCGATAGACGAGGAAACAAACAAAGGGCTTTGTAACTTCTTCCTCTTCATCTGTAAGGCAAATCTTGGGCGGGTTACGGGTAAAGACCTATGCTAACGGGTATAACCTTATAAGAAAGTATTTGGATTCGGATCCGAATAATGTTTTAACACCCGTATTTCTAATCGGGCCAGGTACCATGGTGTGTGTCAGTGGGGTGGGCATTGGCCCGAAATCTGCGGATCTAGCAGGGACCATTTGTATTTTTGCTGGTTGGTGCATGTCAATGGGTTGGATGTGGATGAAATTTTTGAAATCAAATGGGTTACGGATTGGGCCCGGATGCAACCTTGAAAACCCGTTGGACATCCATACCTGTTAGTACATATTTTCTTTTATCAAAGTTCTTCAGTACAAGTATGAAGTTAATACATTTGTTTTTTGCCAAATTAGGTATTCGTTTTATATCATTCTTTGATGAGTTTAAAGATACAAGTCCAATATATGCACATGTGGACATAATTGATCCCAAATACACCAAAAACATCTTATTTTAAAGGGGTGGGGTTTTTCTTTCTCTTCAAAGCATTACACTAAAATCCAGTTTTAAACCTTTAAATGATGAAGTCTTATTTCTAAAACCACCCATGAAATTGTTGTTTATATTTCTCTAGTATAAACTTTAATTATAAAACAAATCCATCGAATTATGCGCATCCAATCCGTCCATCCGTGCATCTATTGGATGCAAATCCGTTGGATGTTGGATTGGTTACGAATGAGGAACAAACCGGTCCATGGTCACCCCTGTGTGTCACACCCGTAAATGCACCTTGCAATTTTGGTACAAATATAACCCGACAGAAACGTAGTTTAGTGAGTTCAAGCTTCACCCACGATTATTTTGGTCTTACAAATTTGCACCAATGCAAACAACAACACTCGTACAAGTTATGAAATGGGATACTTAACTTGATTTCCTCTTTACCTGGATCGTATAAGATACTATAAACAATGGTTAATGCCATGATTATGCTTTACAGAATTGGAGAATACCTACAAATAAACAATAACACATAGACAATCTTAATCCAAAGAAATATTTTTCATTAATTTAGGGAAAGATAACAAAATTTATGTCCAACAAATGGACTTACAAGCTTATTTCCTAACTAAGCTTAAAAATTACTCTCTACTGTGATATGGTACCTTTACACTTGAAGACCTACAATCAGAAGGTATCTCTGGCTTATTTATAGCGTCAAGAGCATAGTCAAACCATATGAAACCTACTGCACATTTTATGGACAATCATATGTCCGTAGGCAGTTATCCCAACCTCTTGAGTGTTTTTCAACTACTAGCTTTGTCCTGGCTTGCCAATTGATGATGAACCTGTCCTAAGTGGTTAGGCCTTGCCAAACATGATTATAAAGCTACTTTATAATTCCTCTAATCCAACTCCTTTATATGGCATGGGTGTGATGTGCATACAACTCATAATCGTCAGTTTGAGCCAATATGCGGTCATGATGGTGTTATACTTGTCTTGGCCTAAGCCAACATACAACCATTATGACGCTATAATTTCCTGACCATATACTTAACTCATTCTGATGTCATTATCTAAGTAAAATCATTCCATTCATGCCTTAGTTTGCTTCTTGGCTCAGTTATGTACGATAAGTGCATCACTTGCACACAAAAATTGTCGAGCAATAGAAAACAATGTCACGTTTGGAAACACCAATGTTGCATATGCATTTTCCAAACCTTGTCCAATGTTTTGGATAATGCCTAGTCATTTCATGACTTGCATTGCATCCCTAATTCCTTCCATGAACTGGGATAACTCTGAATCAAGGATATGAGACACCATCATTAATGTTCTATGTTTCAAGTAGACTGTCTTAGCTTATCCATCTCGTCGCTTCATCGTCGGATAATTTCGCTTCGTGGCTGGGCTACGGGTAAAGACCGATGCTAACGGGTATATAGTTATAAGAAAGTATTTGGTTTCGGATTCGGATACGAATAATTCTTCAACACCTCTAATTTGGCCAAGTCCTATGGTGTGTGTGTCATATCCGCAAATGGACCTTGCGATTTTTGGCACGAGTATGACCCAGCAGTAACGTAGTTCAGTGACTTCGAACTTCACCCACGATTTTGCACCAACACAAATAACAACACTCCTGCGAGTTATGCAACGAAAGACTTAACTTGATTTTATGTTTACCTTTGATTGATTGTAACCCATACTACAAACAGGAGTTAATGCCATGATTAT
Source organism: Papaver somniferum (assembly GCF_003573695.1). Taxonomy (NCBI): domain Eukaryota; kingdom Viridiplantae; phylum Streptophyta; class Magnoliopsida; order Ranunculales; family Papaveraceae; genus Papaver; species Papaver somniferum. The sequence goes on along the minus strand of NW_020624820.1, from coordinate 1,183,028 downwards.
GCTTCATAGAATTGGGGAGTACTTACGAATCAACAAGAACACATAGAAAACTTAAGCCAATGAAATCCTTTACATTATTATTGATGCGTGTCGTAACCACAACAAATTATTTGATATATTTCCTACTAATTAACTGGTAATATAGCGGTAGTAAGGATCGTTCCCATAGAGAGCTGTGTAATTGATATGTTATTTAGATAGCAAAATAAGATAAAACAAAGGGGATTGTTTGATTAAAGTAAAGTAAAAATAATGACAAATAAAAGAAAGATATAATTAGGGAATCCTTCTCCGTTACCAAGCGATAACTGGATTAGTATACTTATCTATCTTCATTAGAATCATTCATCACCAACCGTAGGAAAGCATCTAGCTCAGTGCTATCCCCAAAACTCCTTATACCACGGATACATAAGCTCTCCAATATAAGATTCTATCCAACCGAACCACCAAGTAGTAGTTCACTCAAGGTGTAATCCGACCGAACACTTAGGCTTTGTGAATTAGGTTGATCCTAGTAGTTAAACTCTTAACTCAAGGTTCACTTGCTGATGTCGTCTTCACTCGCAATTTCTCCACAAAATCCCTCTACAAGGTCTCGCGATTTCTACTTGTGTATGAATTATTCGACGATTACTTATCTCCTAACCCAATACTAACAATAAAAAAAATTAGTAAATCAATCTAGCATGCATTCCAAAATCAATCCAATAATTACTCATAAACATTAAACATGGTAAAGACAAAAGAAAAGATGATTAAAACTCCGAACAAACTTGTATAATAATAAAGCTTCACTCTAGAACATTGAATTCATCCTTAATCAATAAAAGTTTAGCTTCTCATGATTACACAGTTTCCTGATTTCCCCCTAAAGAGGTAAACCCTAGAATATTAATGAAGAACAAAGTATAATATGAGATGTAGAGAGATTTAGGTCAAGTAGTGTTTCTTTTATAGTCTTCAAATTGTAGAAGCTCCGTGTCGAATCCCGGTTGAAATTGGTTGCCAAAACCTGGCCAAATTCCATAAGTCCCACGCCCAAAATCTTCCCGTGAAAAGGAACCGGGAAATCATCCTAAATATGCCGCGCTCGAAACAGAATCCCAGCCCAGTAACCATGTCATTGGATTTTCAGTTCCGTGGAACTGACAACTTGTTTTCTCATTCTCTTCTTACGGCCAAACTTTCCGTCCGTAACTTCTCTTGTAACATTCTTGGTTTTGTTCTTCTTTCCAATAACGTCTGGGACTTTCAAGACGCAACTTCTCCTGGATGTTTTCTTCATTCTCTACTACTTTCTCCATCGATCGACAACGACCAAAGCTAATTCCCACTTCAACGGAAACACTCCATAACCATAGCTCCATCCCTTTCCTTCGAGCGTCAGTCATCTCAGTCAACTACCATGAACCCATTAGATCTCAAGAATCATCTCATCACGTGCTGCTCCAAATAATCACAAGAACAACATCACTGATCATCATAGCCATCGAGACTCCCTGAACTCCTTCCTGAGCTTAGCAGCAGCACAAACTTCTCTGCTGGTGGATTATCAACTTCTCCATCTTTTAATCATTCTTCCCTGCCATCACCAGCTTCTCGGTCACCACCATAACTGATCACAACTGCAACAACAACATCATCAAATCTGTTGTCAAACTCTGCCAACCACCACAAACTAACAACCACCATTACCATGGCAGCTTCAACCAAAACAACACCCATATCGTTGTAGCTAGACTCCCTGACTTCTTCTCGACTTCCGGCGTTCTCCATCAACGCCATAACAACCAAACTTGAGTTCCATTATTCCATCATCAGTGGCAACACCAATCTCTCATTATCACCCGCAACATGTCTTCGATCAAAGTAGCCGAATGGAATGTTCCCTGTGTTAACTCAACCTCCAAATCCAGCTTCAATTTTTATCACTCAAAGAAACTACTTCTTCCATTGATCACAAACTCAAGCCATCAATCCAAGCAGACTTCCGACATCACCATCACTGCCATGAATGTAATCATCTCTTGTTTCCATCTCGAGCATTTCTTCAAGCTTCACCATCATTCGCTGGATGGAAGCAACCCATTCCTCAACTTCTATGTATCGATTCCGTCAACCACAGACTCGACCATATTTTCCCTGAACTGATCGGTAATAAAGGGGATGATGACGATGATAGCCTCTACAAAATAAGGAGATGCCTTTATAACTCCAACGTGGCTGACTTGAGCAAATGAGGTGGTGTTCTTAGTAATTGCTTGAATTTAGGACGCCCCCGAATAATTCCAGGGTCTGCCTCTAGCACTTCTGTTTAACTGATAGTCCTAGGAAACCGACAAGCATAACTTCTCGTTGAATTCTCCCACGACTTCTTCATGCGACGTCGGATTGATCTCATTCTTTCGCCACTGGCTTTTTCTTTTCGTCCTCTTCGATATTATATCAAGGACTCCTAGATATGAACGAGCTCTACTTTTTATTTGTTCCTTTTCCATTTATAGCTAACTTCTTTTATTGAACAATTAAGTGAAAATTCACTTCTTTAGGATGATTCACCTAATGAAACACAAATAAAACAAAACAAACGTAATATACAAATAATTCACAAGAAAAATAGCAAATACTAGCATGGAATGAACACTAAAGATATATAAAATATGCACTTATCAAATTCCCCCACACTTGGCTTTTGCTAGTCCTCGAGCAAACTATCTAACTTAAAATACAACAACTCCATGTCGTTGAGGATACGGTTTCACTTAGCATGTGCAACAGGCCTTTAAACCCCTAGGTGTCCCTAGTGGACGAGTTATAGTCTCGTGAGGGCTTACCAGAGGTCTACCCACAGAATCTACTCCAACTTCAAAGCGTTCCAGCTTCCCAAGCATCCAAAGAGCTATGAGGACATAGAGTTTCTGCATGCTAGTAATAAGAAGTTAGAAATACCAAAGAACATATTCTCATTCTTAAATGTTGAGTGAGAAATAACCATACCATAATGAGAGAACACGTGTTTGAGAGCGATCAATAAGCATTTCGCCTCGACTTCTGCCTCACCTAAAAGGATTTTATGATAATTGCACTCAATAAGACGATTTTTTATGGGTCCCACATGTGTGCAGGTAGGAATGAAGAGAGAAATCCTACACACGTTGAATGGTGGGAAGGAAACCTTCCGAATTATATCTGGAGACTCCACAAAATCGTGGAAAATAAAGACTTTTTCTGATGATCTCTAACAAAAGAAATCAACCATTATTATTAAAAATAGAGGATGAGAGTACTTACCACCTTTACATATGATTGCAATGATGAAAGCACCACTCTCACAGCATCCAATAGAAACGTAGTCTTCAGGTCGTCTTCTTCATCTTCTTGGTCTTCGTCTTCGGTCTTCAACTGCTGATGATAAACTCTTGAACTTCGTAAAACACTGATAATTTGTAACTCTTTTTCTTCAATTTCCTTGTTGTTTGAAACTTCCTTATATATTTTTCTTCCCCATGGCCTTATTGAACAAATCACAACCTAAATGCAAATCTTTTTGTATATATATATTTTTTATTTTTGTATATTTTTTTTTCTTTTCTTTTGTCTTTTTTTTTTTGATAAAAATATTTCAACCACAAAAATAAATAACAAAATTAAAATTAACATGGCCATGGCCATAAAAGAAGTACTTTACCGCTTTGTTCTTCACAACTTGTATTGTCTTCGTATCATAAACTTCAATAACTCTCATCTTTTGATTTTCTTCGCTCTTGTAAATAAGTCTTCATACTTAGATATAGAATTCCGCTCCTTATATGTAAGTCTCCAACATGTATATAAAAATTTGCTCATTGTATGCTGCTTTACTTGGATATGAAATTTTCTCTTCCTTGTATTGTTGCTTGTAAACCTCAAACGTCTTCAACTTTCCTTGTAGATTTTGATGTCGCTCCCTTGTTTATGATGATGGTGTTTCTATGGATCATGTCGTTGGCGAGAGAAAAAATGGTGCTAACTGAAAATCAAACTACAAGAAGGTGGTTTTGATCTATAGACGTCACCCTCATGATTGACAAAATTAGCACTCAAGAGATAAAAGAGTAGTGATTCTATTGGTGGGAGGTTGGGTAGCTCACCATTCTACCCGGAATTAACGTACGGTGACACACACTCAAAAAAAAGCTCTTTAGTCATCTACTATGAATTTTTGGTCTGGTGCATCTGTTGATTTGAAAATAGGTAGTCTCCACTAATGATTGATCAGCAACTCTAATAATGCATTTCTCCCTGCTCCTAATTTGCATCACCGGCATTATTAAATCCATTATTTAACACTCTAACAATCAAGAAATCCGAACATAGTTTCCTAACACTTCCAAGTTCAGTTATGTCGGTCAGAAATCTCTATGTAAACATACCTAGAAGTATGCTAGTGACTCTTCTCTAAAAGTTGGAGGTTTTGTTCAAATATATACAAATAAATTGAAAATTTTGACTCAAAAAGGCTAAAAACTATATATGCAAAAGACTCCCCCACACTTAAACTTCACATTGTCCTCAATGTGTAAAACTGAAAATTCTGAATTCTGACATAACAGCGGATAAAACGCAAAACCTTTACAAATTGGTAAGGAATTTGGAAAAACTCCATTCACAAAAATTGTTCATATACGTGTTTTCTACAATGTATCAAAAGGTCACAGTGTTTCGATAAACTGTCTGACAGTTATGATCTCTGGACTGAACTACGCGCAGTCTAAATTTTTCTGACGAAAAAGTTACTCGTCATAATTTCCTTCTAAAATAGATTACGGACTCAATGAAATTAAACATGGGGATGCAAATATGATATGAAAACAATAAAAACAAAAAAATAAAAGGTTTCAAGATACAAAACCTATGGGTTGCCTCCCATCTAGCGCTTGGTTTAAAGTCGTCAGCCCGACTCTTTTGTTATCGTCCATATACCAACAATCTGAAAATCTGGTAGTCTGCCCAGAATACAATCTGCAATTCTAGTAACAACTTCACACAATGATTAGCATAACATATGAATAATTAAATTGTTATAGCTTGAAAGCTTCCCCCACACTTAGTCCTTTTTACACTCGGAAGTGGATAGAGAACATAAAATAAGGGAACTTCTATAGGTTCCTCTTGTTGAACCTGCACAAATCTAGAATCAAACACATCAAGTGGTAGATACTTAGAAGCAAAATAATCCGTTAAAACTTTGGAATCATACAACTCCAGTCTTTAGTGATGTCGATCAAAAGATTTAGAAATATGCAAAGGATTAGACAAACCTTCCACAATCTCTTGTATTACAGGATCCTCATCATTCTTAAAGAATTGCAATGAATTATTTACCTTGTTTGTATTGTGGTCCTCTATCAAACTATTTAGCCATTCTTTGTCAGTTTCTGCTTCAATCAAAATCTCAGCATCATTATAATCCTTGGATAGCTCAATTTGGTCTTCCACAACTTCAATAAAATTGGTTTCATTCTCAATCTCTATTTCTTCAATAACCTCGTCAGAATCGAAATCATCTTCTAAAAATTCTAGTTCGTTGTTGCAAATCCTAAAATCATTGTTTGAGTACGTTACACCATTTATAACAACAATTATGTCATATCCATTCTCCTTCTTTTGAATAGGCGAGTGATCGTTATAATGATCCGGAGTTGGAATAACTTTACCATTATTGCAAGGACTTTCCAAAGGTTGCTCATCTTCAAGATACTCATGAATCGTATATCCATTATTGATCATGGGAACGTCATAATTGATTTGGATTTGAGGCCTAACTTCTTCCTTAGTTATTTCCTTCTTCATTTGATCCATGTCTCTTCTTAGGTTGTTAATAACCTCTTGAAGTTCTTGAAGTGTATCTTCAGTCTTTTTGTTGTGTTCATCCAGCTGTTGGTTTTCCCGATCCAAACTATTCATAAATTGGTGCATTAGATCTTCGAGAGTAGAAGAAATATCTTTAGAAGCATAACTTTCCATAGTCTGGTCGCGTTCATCCATCATTTGAATGTGCTGGTCCAAATTTTGATTCTCCCGATCCATATTATCCATAAATCAGTGTATTAGATCTGTAAGATTAGAAGAATCATGATTAGAAGCATAACTATCCCCCCATCCTTGTGGTATTTCACTTACATACCCGTCATAAGGTTGTTGATATGCATGAGAATAACCATAAGGTTCTGTAGGATACTGATCCAAAAGATTGGTTTTGATTATGACCATGGAATGGTTGGTAGCTATCATAATATTGAGATTGAAAACCAAATTGATTACCACTATAATATGATGATTGGTCTTGTGCTCCGTACATGTTATGTCCGTAAGGAAACATGACGACTCACAAGAACAATATAAAAAATCTAAAAACAAAAACAATCTAAACAAATAACAAATCAATTAACAACCTCTACCCAGCAGCGGCGCCAAAATTTGATGCGTGTCGTAAACACAACAAATTATTCGATATATTTCCCACGAATTAACTGGTAATATAGCGGTAGCAAGGATCGTTCCCACATAGAGCTGTGTAATTGATATGTTATTTAGATAGCAAAATAAGATAAAACAAAGGGGATCGTTTGATTAAAGTAAAATAAAAATAATAACAAATAAAAAAAAGATATGATTAAGGAATCCTTCGCCGTTACCAAGCGATAACTGGATTAGTATACTTATCTATCTTCGTTGGAATCATTCATCGCCAACAGTAGGAAAGCAGCTAGCTCAGTGCTATCCCCAAAACTCCTTATACCACGGATACGGAAGCTCTCCAATATCAGATTCTATCCAACCGAACCACCAAGTAGTAGCTCACTCAAGGTGTAATCCGACGGAACGCTTAGGCTTTGTGAATTAGGTTGATCCTAGTAGTTAAATCTTAGCTCAAGGTTCACTTGCTGATGTTGTCTTCACTCGCAATTTCTCCATAAAATCCCTCTGCAAGGTCTCGCGATTTCTACTTGTGTATGAATTATTCGACGATTACTTATCTTCTAACCCAATACTAATAATAGAACAATTAGTAAATCAATCTAGCATGCACTCCAAATCAATCCAATAATCACTCATAAACATTAAACATGGTAAAGACAAACGATAAGATGATTAAAACTCCGAACAAACTTGTATAATAATAAAGCTTCATGCTAGAACATTAAATTCATCCTTAATCAATAAAAGTTTAGCTTCTCATGATTACACCGTTTCCCGGTTTCCCCCTAAAGGGGTAAACCCTAAAATATTAATGAAGAACAAAGTATAATATGAGATGTAGAGAGATTTAGGTCAAGTAGTGTTTCTTTTATAGTCTCCAAATTGTAGAAGTGCCCGTGTCGAATCCCGGTTGAAATTGGTTGCCAAAACCTAGCCAAATTCCATAAGTCCCACGCCCAAAATCTGCCGGTGAAAAGGAACCGTGAAGTCAGCCTAAATATGACGCGCTCTAAACAGAATCCCAGCCCACTAACTATGTCATTGGCTTTTCAGTTCCGTGGAACTGACAACTTGTTTTCTCATTCTCTTCTTACGGCCAAACTTTCCGTCCGTAACTTCTCCTGTAACATTCTTGGTTTTTTTCTTCTTTCCAATCCGTAACTTCTCATGTAACATTCTTGGTTTTTTTCTTCTTTCCAATTACGTCTGGGACTTTCAAGACGTAACTTCTCCTCCATCACCATAGCTCCATCCCTTTCCTTCGAGCGTCAGTCATCTCAGTCAACTACCATGAACCCATTAGAGCTCAAGAATCATCTCACAACGTGCTACTCCAAATAATCACAAGAACAACATCACTGATCATCATAGCCATCGAGACTCCCTGAACTCCTTCCTGAGCTTAGCAGCAGCACAAACTTCTCTGCCGGTGGATTATCAGCTTCTCCATCTTCTAATAATTCTTCCATGCTATCAACAGCTTCTCGGTCACCACCATAACTGATCACAAAAGCAACAACAGCATCATCAACTCTGTTGTCAAACTCTTCCAACCACCACAAACTAACAGCCACCGTTACCATCGCAGCTTCAACTAAAACAACACCCATCTCTCTGTAGCTAGACTCCCTGACTTCTTCTCGACTTCCGGCGTTCACCATCAACGCCATAACAGCCAAACTTGAGTTCCATTATTCCATCATCAGTGGCAGCACCAATCTCTCATTATCACCCGCAACATGTCTTCGATCAAAGTAGCAGCATGGAATGTTTCCTGTGTTAACTCAACCTCCAAATCCATCTTCCTTCTTTATCACTCACAGAGACTACTTCTTCCATTGATCACAAATCAAGCCATCAATCCCAGCAGACATCCGACATCACCATCACTGCCATGAATGTAATCATCTCCTGTTTCCATCTCGAGCATTTCTTCAACCTTCACCATCATTCGATGGATGGCAGCAACCCATTCCCCAACTTCTATGTATGGATTCCGTCAACCACAGACTCGACCATATTTTCCCTGAACTGATCGGTAATAAAGGGGATGATGACGATGATAGCCTATAACAAAATAAGGAGCTGCCTTTATAACTCCAACGTGGCTTCCTTGAACAAATGAGGTGGTGTTCTTAGTAATTGCTTGAATTTAGGACACCCCCGAATAATTCCAGGGTCTGCCTCTAGCACTTCTGTTTAACTGATAGTCCTAGGAAACCGACAAGCATAACTTCTCGTTGAATTCGCCCATAACATTTTCATGCGACGTCGGATTGATCTCATTGTTTCGCCACTGGATTCATCTTTTCGTCCTCTTCGAGATGATATCAAGGACTCCTAGATATAAACGAGCTCTGCTTTGTATTTGGCCTTATCCGTTTATAGCTAACTTCTTTTATTGCACAATTAAGTGCAAATTCACTTCTTTCGGATGATTCACCTAATGAAACACAAATAAAACAAAACAAACGTAATATACAAATAATTGACAAGAAAAATAGCAAATACTAGCATGGAATGAACACTAAATATATATAAAATATGCACTTATCAATTATCTTAGGGGAAGATTACAAATTTTGTCCAACTAACGGATTTACAAGCTTTTTTCCTAACTAAGCTTAAAACTCACTCTCTAATGTGATTTGGTGCCTCTACACTTGAAGACCTACAATCGTAGGGTTTTTCTGTCCTATTTATAATGCCAAGAATATAGACAAACCTTGTGCAACCGGTTGCACAGACTGTGGACAACCATATAGGAAGTTATCATAACCGGCTGAGTGTTTTTCAATTACTAGATTTTGTGATGGATTTCTAATTGATGCCGCACCTATCCTATCCTAGGTGGTAAAGCCTTTCCAAATACATTTATAAAGATACTTTATAAACGTTTAAATTCAACTCCTTGCTCTGGCATGTGTGTTATGCGCAAACAACTCATAACCATCAACCTAATCCAATGTACGACCATGATGACGCTATACTTGTCTTGTCCTGAGACAATGTACAACCATCATGACGCTACAATTTTCTTGGTCACGCAGTTAACTCATCCTGATATTATCATCTAAGTAAATACATGCCATTAATTCCTTAGACTGATGCTTGGCTCAGCTCCTTAGGATAACTGCATCACTTGCGTTATTTTTCCGAGCAATAGACAAGAATATCGCAGTTGGCAGTGCCACTGTTTCATATGCATTATCCAAGTCTTGGATAATGTTTTGGTTAAGGATATGGAACACTATCACATAATGTTGTATGTCTCAAGTAGACATTTTGATGTGAACTGATCTCAAAATTGCATGTGACATATTTTTTACGGGGTGAGCTCTCTTTTGACCTAGATCTTTGTGGGTATGTTCTAAGTAATCCCTCGAGAGACTTCAATTCATCCACTAGGGACAATTAGTGGTTTAAAAGGCTTATTGAGTTCGTTAAATGTAATTGAGAGACTAGCGACAGTGGTGTAGGTAGGATATCCTTATATTTTGTTTTACTCGTGGACGATCAATATTCAGGTTTTTCGGTGTGATCGGTGCCTAATAATGCGTATTTCTAGATAATTTTATAGGCTTTTATCACATCCCAAGTGTTTTAATGTCTCATTTTATATTAAATCTTGTATTTTACGCATATATTCATTAGCGGGTAATTTTGTTGGAATAATTTCATTTCATATTGTGTTGTAGGCGGTTGAGTAAATGATGAATAAGAGATCAGCGGGCTTGTGCAAACAGAGGGTAAGAAAATAGAATTTGGATGCGTTTATCGGATCAAGAAATTCTTGAAATGACGAGCTACTAAAAGATGCAACAAAGCTTAAGTTTTAATGCTAGTGGGGATAGTTGAAGACTGTACTTTATATATCACAACTTGCTTCAGTTGATACCTGAAAATGCGAGGGTACCTGAAAATACGGGGGTCTAACAACTACACCCAACAATTCGTTTGGAAATATGAGAGTACTTACTCCAATAAACTTTCTAGAGAATAAACTAGATAGTCAGACTCAATCTATAATTAAATATATTAAAGAGTTTAATATCTCTAACTCTTAATTCAATCCGCAATCAGCAAATAGAAATCTGCGAGCCTAATTGAATAAGAGGAGTAACTTGAACGGTACCAAAGACCAATGATCAAGTGACAATCAATGTAAATCAACAACCCAAGGTTGGATATTCTAATTGATTGATCTTAATGCACAACCTGTGATATTTCAATTATATAACAAAATATAATGCGGAAAAAAAATAACACAGACACCAGAATTTTGTTAGGAGGAAACCTCAAATGCAGACCTAGTCCAGATTGAACGCCACACTGTATTAAGCCTCTACAGACACTAGCCTACTGCCAATTAACTTCGGGCTGGACTGTAGTTTAACCCTAATCAATCTCACACTGATTCAAGGTACAGTTACGCTCCTTACCTCTCTGATCCCAGCAGGATACTACGCACTTGATTCCCTTAGCCGATCTCACCCACAACCAAGAATTGCTACGAACCAAAGTCGAAGACTTGATAGACAAATCTGTCTCATACAGAAAAGTCTATAGGATTGAATAAATCTGTCTCCCACAGAAATACCCAAGAGTTTTTGTTCCGTGTTTTGATAAATCAAGGTGAACAGGAACCAATTGATAACCCGGACTTATATTCCCGAAGAACGGCCTAGAATTATCAATCACCTTAAAATAAACTTAATCGACTAGCGAAACAAGTTATTTTGGAATCTCAAATGATGAGACGAAGTGTTTGTGATTACTTTTCTATCTTGCCTATCAGAGATATAAAATCTCGAGCCAATTATTTAAATTGCAATCAACACGATAAAAATAGCAAGATCAGATCACGCAACTACGAAGATAATAGTTGACTATGGCTTCACAATCCCAAAGAAGTCTTCAAGTCGTTAACCTACAGGGTCTCGAGAAGAAACCTAAGGTTAAAGGAGAATCGACTCTAGTTATGCAACTAGAAACACACATGAGGTGTGGGGATTAGGTTTCCCAGTTGCTAGAGTTCTCCTTTATATTGTTTTCAAATCAGGGTTTGCAATCCAAGTTACCTTGGTAACAAAGCATTCAATATTCATCGTTAGATGAAAAACCTGATTCAACCAAGCTAATATATTTTAACCGTTAGATCGAACTTAGCTTGTTACACACAAATGAAATGTACCCTCATTTAGGTTTATGTAACCGTACCTAAACGTGTACACCAGGTTGGTTCACAAATAGTTAACCGAGGTTATCCATATGATTACTCTCATATCAACCTTATTCATCTTAACCATAACTAGTTCAAATGACTCAAATGAAACTACTTAAAGAGTTGTTCAATTGTATAGAAAACACAATTGAAACCAAATCGGTTTGATTCACTTGAATCAATCATGAACATTATAGCCATGGTTTGCAAAGATTGCATTATTTATGATTTAAATGTTTTAAGTCCATGGAATGACCGATTTGACAAAGTAACCAGCTTAAGTATGCGTACTTAAGCAACCGAGTTTTGAGTTTGTTAAGTTTCCAAACTCAGCGGAAGTTTTCGAACCACTAGTTTAGGAGTCTGTAATTACCAAACTCAGCAGATATTTTCGGGTACGCATACTTAAGGTGACTAGTTTAGGTCATTAGTTTATCTTGTCTCCTTCACCAATTTCATATACACACATATGCATACTCTTGGTTCCCGATTTATGGAGTTATACACTAATGTGCGAACACACTATATATACTTATATCCAAAGATGGTTACATCATCAACTCTTTATTTTAATCATTGAAACATTCTTCTGTAATGACAATAGCCGTTTTCACACATTATTAGCATCAAAACCATTTTCAAGATATTGAAATAATCATTATAGAAACATTCCAAGCCTACATAAAATGATAGTATCACACAAACCATGTAAGATGTTACTTGGCAATTTTCTCATGATATAAGATGAACTTGGTCGAAGTGAAATTTTACAAAACATATTTCGAGAAATATGTAAGCGAGATATACTCAGCTCGAAATCGCAAATGTGTATAGAGAAACTATATCGTAACACGACTTATGTCTCAATATAGGAGATAGTAGAAATAGACTTTCCAAGTGATATATGAGTTCAAGTCTCCACACACCTTTTTGCCGAAGAAGTTCCACAAGCTCCCCTCAGTGGTTCTTTGATAAGCACGTAAGTGCTACATTTTATACCCATATATATATATTAGCTAAGACTCAATATTTTACCTCACAACATTATTCTAGTGCTTTTGTAGAAAGTGCAAATGAATTCGATCATCCGAGAAATAAACGCTTAAGTTAGTAAGTTACAGCTTAAATGGCGTTTCTGCGAATATCACAAAAATATGGCTGGCATGGTATCTTCATATATCAGCAGCATATAAATCATATCCCAGCCTAAGAATGATACTAATGGAAACGGAGAATTATCTTTGTTTATTTGTCCAAGCACGTGACACGTTAAGATATAAGTGGGAGACTGTCCCATTCTCTACCACAATCGTTGGTGGTCTGTTCGAAGGCAGACTCCATGTTCTATCTCATTTGATGAGAAGCAGGTGAGACTCTTAGCAAGAGAAATGTTGAAAGTCACGACAGAGAGGTGAAGAATGAAGACATTGACGGCCGCAACAAATAATAACTTTCGGCAACAACAACTATTTGATTGTTCTCTGGTATAGCAATGGGGGACGTACTTTCGGTTGCAAGGGTGATTGAAGAAGATGGACTGGATGAAGTGCATGTAAGGAAACAGGTGAGTGTCCTAAATTGGGTCAACTTCCATATATAATATGGGTTTCCTAATGAATCATGGTTTCCTAGTATGAGTTGGTTTCCTAAACCAAAGAGACTAATACTTGGGAACCAAGTTTGTGACTCCTATATAAGGAGGTCTAGGCTAAGTGTTTTAGTCATGCAATCCTCAATGTAAATCTCGTAGAGATGTGAGGGATTCATCCCACCTATTGAGGTGGTTATGTGAGAGACCTAATGGTGGAAGGAGTACATCATTATGGTGTTTATGAGATACTTATCGATGTTGGAAGATATGTCGTTATGGAGTATTCATATGGAGATTTTGGTAAGACATATTGTTGAGGAGAATATCATCTTGGTGGTGATGGATTAGATTATTGGTGTTGAGCTAAAGGCGTCCACGATAATCTATATCAGGGTGTGCAGAGAAGATCGTCTCGTTGTGGTAGATAATGTGGTAAACATTATCTCGTATGGGTGAAGATGCTACTTTGGATCTTATAGGGTGCTTGTGAGAGTTCTTATATTCGGTCACGTTGTGGTGAGTCGATGGATTGATTTAGTCAATCAGTTGTGTAATTCTCAGTGTTGATTCTATAATGAATAAAAAGGTCGTAGCCGTTTGGCGGATGTAGACAATATTACACACATTGTGTATATTGTTGAACCATGTTAAATCTGTGAGTACTTTACTTCTTGTTGCTTTGTTTATGGCTTGCATTTATGTGGTTCTCTTTCTCTTCTTCTTATCCTAGATCATAGTAAGGTTCATGGAGCAATCCGAGAGATCAAGTGTTTCTTGTTAGCTAATATGTTTCCGCAAGATTAGCACGTAGATTGCTTTGAACCCCAACAATTGGTATCAGAGCATTAGGTTAGATACCAATTTCCCCAACAATTGGTATCAGATATTTGGGCTGGATAGAATATTCTGAAGAGAGAAGTTTTGGGTTTTCTGGTTGGCAGAAGATTTTAAAGACGAAGGATTGGGTTTCATCAAATATGTGAGGATTTGATGTTACAACTTCTGAAGATGCATAGTTTGATGTTTTCAAGTTAATATGAGATTTGATTTCATCAGTTTTGGGAACAAAGCAAAGTAAAGCGTACTTCGAAAGGAATGAGATTATATCAGATGATTTGCATTTGATATGGTCAAGAATTATGGTCTTGATGTTTATGGTTCTCTACATTGGACATTTGACATTGATACTTATTGGAGCGTAAACCCTATGCATGGCTTCAAGTAAGTTTATTTGTTCTCTATACTTCGTACTATTGTTGGAACTGTTTGAATGACCTGCGTAGATTGGTTTTCAATTAATCGGTGTTTGCTTGGCAAGACACGAGAAGGAAAGAATATTGTAGTTGGGATACAAATATTGATTTGTATGTTTGTGGAAGTAATGACGGAATATAATCATGTCAAAGTCTCATTATTGTTCCAAACCAAGGAAACAATAATTTGGTTATCAATCGTCATCAATTGGATTATGTTGCTGCTTGTATTTAACCTGAAGTTGAAGAATGTGAACATGGATTCATACTCGTTCTTCCTTAGTTGTTTGTTGCAATAAGGATTTCGGGAAATATCGTAGTAGGTTTCATTTTGGAAATATTGTCCGTTGGACAGGGTTTGGTATGTTCCAGAAGTGAAGAGTTTGATTTTCAGTCTTAGTATTTGAAGCATGTGGCTACAAATAAGTTGCAGGACATGAATCATTGGATGAGATATGATATTGTTTGTGGTGGAGCTATGGATTCTTATTATTGTATAAGAAACAGTTTGTCGACATAGTTAGTTAGGGTTCGTTTATCTGTGTTGAAGTTTGACATTATGTCGGGTTGAACAATGTTTTCTGGAGTTTCTCTCGTACTGTTTCCGATGGAGAAGCTAGATAGTTTATGATCTTTTGATTCTTGTCGATGACGTTCAATCGAAGAGTTGTTTTTGTTATACACCATTTGAAGTCGATCGGAGATAGTTGAAGTGCAAGACCATTGTGAGAAACAGGTTGGTCTATTGTATTGCGGATACGTTCCTATTTTGGTAAAGACCCATTGTGAGGAATTAAAAAGGTATCGCTTGGACACTTCAAGAGTTTAAAGAATAAATATACAATACTACAATGTGTATGGTGGTGTGGCTACGGGATCTAGCGCATACTACTTGGAGAAAACTCGGTGCATGAATTCGAGTGGGCTACAATTTCGGCGTGTTTTTCCATCAACCTTTATTATCCATTGGTTATTTGATTTCCTGATGATCAGTGCAAGACTTTCTGTTGGAGAGAGAAATATTATATCAATGATAATATTTGGGGGTTTTGCTCATCTGCTATAGTTATTGAAATTGATTTCAATAGTGACAGAGCCTGTAGAGATGAAGGTAGAAATTTCTATGGAGAAATTTTATTCAGCAACGATATAGTTTACGTCAAGTTATAAAAACAACATCGTCTTGAATTTCTTGGAGCTTAAGGAAGTTACCGAAGGTTTCAAATTATGGCTGGGTGTGATTGGGTCTTTGTGTGAGGACGGACTATCAGATTTCGAACGTTGATGTACGTTTTTGGAGCAAGATTGGTAAAGGGATATGCATAAGACAGAATGTGTGACATTATTTATTGTTACAAGGGTAACACTAAATTCATGTGTGAAATCAAGACTTATAAATGTTTAAGTTCATGTACACAACCGATTTTAGAACTTTAACCTTCAAGTATGCAAACGGGTATGCATACTTGAAATACCCGAAACAAGATTGGGTTTCGCCAGTACGCAAACGGGTACGTGTACTTCCAATCCCAGCAGAAATTCTCGGTCATGAACCTTAAGCCAGTACGCATACGGTACACATACTTAGGTTCCTGGATTTCTCAAACCAACAGGTACGCAAACGGTACGCATACTATGGTTCCCGGACATGGATTACATATGTGCAAGAGTACACAAAATGTCACAATCCAATAATGGTTAAGTGTTCTAAACTCTTATTTCAATCATTGAAACTTTCTTAGATGATGGCAATAGACGTTTTCATACACTATTAGCATCAAAGCAATTTTCAATTTATTGAAATAATCATTACGAAATATTCCAAGCCTACACCAAATGATTGTATCACATAAACCACGTAAGATGTTACTCGGAAATTTTCACATGATCATCTTTTGACTTACGTCAAGAATATAAGATGAACTTGGTCGAAGCGAAAGCTTACCAACACATATTTCGAGAAATATGTAACCGAGTTAAGCTCAGCTCGAAATATCAAATGTGCATAATGGAAAACTATATAACACTAAAAATTATGTCTCAATATAGGAGATATAGTAGAAATAGACTTTCCAAGTGATAGATGAGTTTCAGTCTCCGCATACCTTTTGTTGATGAAGTTCCACAAGCTCTCCTTAGTAGTTTCTTCGTCTTCAAATGATGAACGCCGTGAAGTCTAAAGTTCAACTGCACAATCTATGTCCTAGTCCGAGACATCTATAAGTAGACTAGAAATCAAGACTTATAGTTTTGATCACTAACATTGACAAACATGCTTGAGATAGCAACGCATGCGAGTTCGACCGAGCAATGCTCTAACACTTATGAATCGATTTTTTTTGGGTAATAACTCATTTTCTTATTCCTCTGTTATAGTACCTACTCCACATTGTCCTCCTATGACTTATTTGCCACCTTTACTCCGCCTATTGGTATGCCTTTTAGTCATGGAAAAATTGGTGTGCTTCTTTCTCTAAAAATATGGAAGCAAGTTTTTTCTGGTCAGCTTGGTGCACTTCTGTCTCCCAGACTGTGTTTACTAACTCTGGGGTTATTTTTAATACTTCTACTGAAACGCGCTACTCTTCAGATATGTTTGTAAATCCAATTAATGAGAATATTGATATGAGCATTACAGATGTTGGAGATTGTTTTGATAAAGCAATTGTTCTTGAAACTACTCCGTTAGTTACTTTACCTCAAGAACCTTTGATCTCTGATGAATAATTTGAAATGGAAGTTAATTTAATGATGGTGGATTCTAGGGACGATATGGATGCAGAATCTTGTTCTGCTCATGACCTTGTAAGTCTTCTTTGATCTTTATTCTCTGTCTTTTTTGTCTATTTTAGTTTGGTTTATTTTTTAGTTACTTCTCTGTTTAGAAATATAAAAAATTCCTTTGATGGAACATGAATGAGTGTTGCTCTGATAATAAATGATTGCATTTATTGAATATATTTAGAAAGAACAAACCTGATGCAATTTTTCTTATAGAAACAATGGTGGACACAAACACTGTCAATAAATATAATCATCATTTTCCGTATGATTCTTGGTTTATTGTTCCTGCTGTGGGTAAATCAGGAGGTATTGCGTTAGGTTACTTTGCTAAGTCCAATATAGAAGTCATTAGTTTCTCTCAATATGATTCATATAATGTGTGATATAACTCTTGTCATTAAGAATTGTATTATATCCTGCATATATGGCGCCCTAAACATTAATGGAATGAGAAATCAATGGAATTTTCTTAGTCACCTGAATAAAAATAATAATCGTCCTTGGTTATTATTAGGGGATTTTGATTTTATTTTAAATGCATCTGAAAATCAAGGTGGTAACTTGGATAGTTCTTGAAAATGCGGGGGTATAACAATTACACCCAGTATTTCGTTCGGAAATCTGTACGGATTAAACTCCAATATAATTCTGAGAGCACCAACTTAAAAGTGAGCTCAATCAAGAAGGATATTAAAGATCTTTATCTCTTTCTTAATACAATCAGCAAATCGAATAGATAGAAATCCTTGATCCTGATTTATGTGAAAATAACTTGGATGGTACCAAAGATCAATGCCCAAGTGTCAACCAAGTTCTATCCAACTAACATGCAAGGTCGGAATTATCAACTCTGATTGAATTACACACAACCTGTGATATTTCAATTATATAAACAAATATAATGCGGAAAAGAAATAACACAGACGCCATAGATTTTGTTAACGAGGAAACCACAAATGCAAAAAAAAACCCGGGACCTAGTCCAGCTGTGAACACCACACTGTATTAAGCCGATACAGACTCTAGACTACTACAAGTTAACTTCGGACTGGAATGTAGTTGAGCCCTAACCAAGTATCACACCGATTAAGGTATAATCGCATTCCTTATGCCTCTTGAATCCCAGTATGACTCTGCACATGTGATTCCCTTAGATGATCTCACCCACAACTAAGAGTTGCTACGACCCAAATTCGAAGACTTATAAACAAATTTGTCTCCCATAGATAAGTCTATTCTGGTTGTTGTTTCCATCTTTAGATAAATCAAGGTGAATAGGAAACTCAAATAATACCATGGACTTATACTCCCGAATAGCAGCCTAGAAATGTTAGTCACCTCACAATAACCTAACATATTAACAGAAGAAGTTATTAGAATCACAAGAGTCTGAGATGAAGAACTGTTGTGATTACTTTCTATATCTTACCTATCAGAGATAAATCTCGAGTAAATCTTAGAGAAGATAAAACTCAATACAATAGAAAAAGTAAGATTAGAATATGTAACTATAGAGAAAATAGTTGGATATGGCTTCACGAATGCCAAATGAAGTCTTCAAATCATTAACCTAATAAAACCTAAGTTAAAGGATAATCGACTCTAGTTTGCAACTAGGACACACGAAAGTGTCGGGATTAGGTTTCTCAGATGCTAGAGTTCTCCCTTATATAGTCTTAATCAGGGTTGCTTACAATCAAAGCTAAGATAGCTTAGTAACAAAGCAATTGATATTCACCGTTAGATGAACTCCTAATTTAAGATTCAACTAAGTCTGCTTAAAAACTAAGCAATCAATCTCCACCGTTAGATGGTATTAGCTCGACAAACACAAATGAAATATGTCTATATTTAGATATGGATGAACCATACCCAAAAGTGTATATCTTGTTGGCTCAATAATAGTTAACCGAAGTTAGTCATATTAACACTTATAGTTTATCCATATTCATTTAACACTTCTAGATCAAATATGATGATCAATCAATCATGATAGTTAATCAAATGAATCTAAATGTGTTCCAATAGAGTTGTTCAAATGTTCATCATCTCATAGAAATATATATATGAACCATTTGAAACAAAAACGGGTTGGTTTGTAATTGTACATAGTACTTATACAAAAACCAATTCGTGAACATAATGCCACGCTTTGCAAAACAAGTTTCGCATACCTTATATCATTAAAGTTCCAGGGACTTTAGTTCGCCAACGAACCTGAGTTCATGAGTATGAAAATCACACTTACCGATTTTAGAACCTAATCACTGTGTTCGCAAACTGAGTACACCGAACAACAGTTCCGGACTTTGGTTTTGTCCAGCCGTTTGCAAGCGGGGTACGCAAACAGCAGCTCCAGACCTTTTCACAGGTAAACCAGTTCACAAACATAGTTCGCAAACAATAGTTCCAGACCTGAACTAGATTTGCACAGTTAGCATACAAAGTATACAACCTATATAATATCAATACATGGTGGTAGTTCTAAAACTCTCTTTTAGCCATTGAAACATCTTTGGAAGACAACAATGGTAATCTTACACATACCACTAGCTTCAAGTAATTTTCAAGTGATTAATCGATCAATACGAAACTTCCCAAGTTGACATCAAATAATTGTCTCACACAAATCATGTAAGATGTTCAAGGTAATCTACACATGATCATCTTTGACTTAATATTTATTTTCCAATAAATAAATTGTTTATCACTAAACTCGTCAAGTATATGATGAACTTAGCTAAAGCTAAAAGCTTCGAACACATATTTAGAGAAATAGATAAACGAGATAAACTCGGCTCGAAATATCAAATGTGTATAATGTAAAAGTCTATATAACTATACGACTTAGTCTCATTAGAAGATAGAATAGAATAGAATTCTGAGTGATAAATAAGTTTTATTCTCCACATACCTTGTGTTGATGAAGTTCCTCCAAGCTCTTCAGTAGATCTTCTTCTTCAATTGGTTAACGCCGTGAAGTCTAATGCTCAACCACACTTATCCTAATCCGAGACATAGCTATAAGTAGACTAGAAATCAAGTATATAGTTTTGATCAACTAAACTTGACAAACAAGCTTGAGATAGCAATGCTTGCGAGTTCGACCGAGCAATGCTCTAACAATCTCCCCCTTTGTCAATTTTAGTGACAAAACTATCAATACATATGGATAACAAAATAAATAAACTTCGTAGATTCCGACCCATCATGCTTGATTTCCTTAGATCTTCAACTTTCTTGAATTCTTCGTTACTTCAAGTTCTCCATAGATTCTGAATGTGTTCAACTCAGCATCATTGTTGTTGAAGATCTGTAACCATAATAATATGAAACAAAAGTTCTCAACCATTTTTATTTAGTGTCATAGTATTATTATATTGAATCAAAGTCCAATTGCATCACAACTTTGAAATAATACTATGGTGATATGTATTACTCCCCCTTAGTCAATACTTCCATCTTAGAATGAAAACCACTCCCCCTACATAATGATCCATAAACTATATGTATGTAGTGTGGACTACTAAATAATTCTCCCCCTTTTTGTCAATATAAGTTGGCAAAGGTACGAAAACTACGGGATCATAATGAATTCTCAAAAGATAATTCATGACTAAAAGAGAACATATCAACTTTGTTTCGATGATTTCACATATTCGAAACTTAGTGTATTCATCAAGAAGTTTATAAATATACAAGTTAACTAGCTCTTACAAAATTCCACAACCGCCCTCCTCACAAAGATATGGCAATTAAGTACACGTTCATTTAAGAACTCTCCCCCATTTGATGTCATTCCCAAGAGAACAACAAGAGCGACCTTAATTTTACGAGAAAAGAAGGATTTCCTTGGACGTTAACAAACCACATGGATTTGTATCCAGTAAAATTGAATAAATTAACCATAAGAGGATCTTATCGATTAATTTACCCGTAAATCATTCAACATAAGAAACTTGCAGAGTAAATACAATACTTTCACATAATAGTGGATTAGGAAAAAATCAATATTGTGGAATTTTCTCAACAAGTTCATTCTATCTTTTATCAACATTTCCATAAAGATATAACCGACTTAACTTTTGAGCATATATGAGATAATAGCATAGTTCACAACCGTATACGCATATAAATCTCATAAGATAATTGCAATATATAAAACCAATAAAATTAAATACTGCAAGATCATCTTCCAAATAACTTAGAACTTAAATCAATAATTCTAAAAACATTGCAAGATGAAAATCGTTGGAAATAGCTATGTGTAATCACAATATTTTCTATACCAAACCCTAGTTATCCTTCTTAAACATAAGAATAAATTCTCATAATAAGTTTTCTAGACATACAAAGGAAGAAGTTTCTCATATTTCCTGTACTCATCAAGTTCATCTTCGATCAGATCAATCCTGGATTCGAGATTATCGATCTTATCCTCAAGTCTTTTGGTCGAAGATTCCAGTTCATTCTTCAGAGCATGTACTTGTTCTAAAAGAAGATTCATAGTTAGTGAGAGATTATCAAGATGAGAGATAGTAGGATTCCCACAAGATGAAGATTTACGCTTGTCTTGACCTAACTCACTATCAGAATAATCAAAATGAACTTTCTTAGACGAAAAGAGAACAGTCCAGACATTGTCCTCTCTACTGGAAAGGCTTGAAGAGGACATGATAAGATAAATAAAAATCTTGAAAATGAAATGAAACTTTCATCCTTTAAAAATAAGAGATTAGGAATAATTATCCAAAAAGGACCTTTGACCAAAACCCTAAAGGATTTTGGATACCTAGATATGCTCAACAAAGTTTTGGTACGCATACCTAGAAACGTGCATGTTATTTCAGAAACAAAAGGAAACTTTCTTAGCTCAATAAACAAAATTAGAGCACAAGAAGGAAAAATTGAAACAAGTTTGTCATGTGATCAGAAATATGATACAACAGGAACCAAACTACTCACCCCTTTTTAAGGTTGTGATTATCTAAGGGAAGACAAGAACAACCTTAGAAACTATTACAAGCTGTAATTTCTTCCATCCAATGAAGGATCGGGTGGTTTCATGTGAAGAGAATGAGTTTTCAATTTTTTCTTTGTTTCTTTTCTCTTTTTAACCATTATAGAAAAATGTCCAAGAGAAGGCATCTTATTTTCCCGCAATATTTTGCACGCCCTTTTTATCGATTTTTGTAGACTTTGAATAGTTCTGAAAATATCCTTTGAAATATGCGTTGATTTCTTATGAGATTTCTTTTTCTTCTTCTGATACAGTAAAGTATTAGTAGAATACTTTTCAAGAACCTTTGACATTGATGAGTGTTCGACTTTAAGTGACCCAGGTTTTCGCACAAGGAAGACACATGAGGATCTATTGTGTCCTTGTGATTTGTCAGGTATTCTTGTTTACAAGAAGAGTTTGATCGTGATAGATTTTTAGGAGTGACATGCTGTTTGATCTTAAAAAAAAAATCGAAAAGAATCGATCCTTGTTCTTATGATCACAACCGCGAGATATCGCATTTTCTTGGCTTGATTTTTTCAGTTGACATTCCAGTTTTCAATCCTTTTAATCCACGATTCCTTCTCCAGTTGAAAAATAATCTTCATTGAACACAACTCTTTGGTCAAGAGGTCAATTTTCTTTTCTGAGGAAGTTGGATTGTTTATCATGGAATAATCAGAGCTGTTGGAGATACAAGTGTGATTATCAGCAAAATATGTGAGAGAACTTTCACATGCTTGGGACAGTAGTCAAGAGTTGTCATCCATGCTTTCGTTTTCTCACTAAACTCCTTATTTGGAAAAACAGAGATATGATGACCATATCCGCAGCACTTGGATAAGTTTCATTATCATAGTCGTAGTGAACTTTCCTATCCTTTTCATTGATTGATGAGGAGGATTTTTTACCAGACTTTCTTTTTCTCCATTTGAGAGATTTATTTAACTGTTGTACAAATAGTGAAAGAGTTGAATTAAAGCAGTTGTCATCCTTAATATTAATGAATTTAGGACATAGAGAATTTATATCAGGTACAACAACAGGATTGCGTGACACATGAGATTTTTCTCTTTTACTTAGTTCAAGATCAAAAATATTTAGCTTTCCAGCAACAGTATTCCTGGAAAGTGTTTCAAGGTTATTTCCCTCAATGATGGCATGTTTTTTAGAATCGTATCTAGCTGGTAAAGATCTGAGAATTTTCTTCACAATGTCCTTTTCAGGAATAGTCTTACCCAACGTAAAAGATGCATTAACAATTTCAGAAACTTTGTGATTAAACTCATCAAATGAATCTTCATCAGCCATACGAAGGTTTTTCCAATCAGAATTTAGGTTTTGAAGCCTAGCTTATTTCTCAGAGGTATTCCCTTCAAATACGGTTGTTAAGATATCCCAAGCATTTTTAGACCGAGTTCACGTAATCACATGGTGCTGAAGATAGGGGTAACGGCATGGATGATAACATTCAATCCGTCAGAATTTTTCTTTGCAACACTAATCCCGGCTTCATTATATCTACCAATATCCTTTGAAACAATTACATCGTCTACTGTAACCATTGGAGGATCATAGCCATTTACAACACGAACCCATGATTGAAAATATCGTGCTTGTAGAAAGGCACACATAATAATTTTGCACCATAGTAATTCGAGCTATAGAAGATTAGCGGTACATTTATGGAGATAGCACTTCTGTCCATAGGGTCAGATTGTTAAAAACACAGACTTATGAGGTCTTAGCGTGTTTATCTGCTCCGATACCAATTGAAAATGCGGGGGTATAACAACCACACCCAGTATTTCGTTCGGCAATCTGTATGGACTAAACTACAATATAATTCTGAGATCACCAACTTAAAATTGAGCTCAATCAAGAAGGATATTAAAGAGCTTTATCTCTTTCTCAATACAATCAACAAATCGAACAGATAGAAATCCGTGGGCCTGATTGATGTGAGAATAACTTGGATGGTACCAAAAACCAATGCCCAAGTGTCAACCAAGTTTTATCCAACTAACAAGGTTGTATTTATCAACTGTGATTGAATTACGCACAACCTGTGATATTTGAATTATAAAAAAAAATATAATGCGGAAAACAAGGTCGGTTTTAATTTCTGTCAAAGCCGTTTAGTTTTTGTATAAATTCACCCGTTTTTATCGGAGGAGTCCTTTTCCGGCGACTGAAGGAGATTTTCAGGAAATTGGTTTTCATCTGAGCAAACCATCTCCTTCTAATATCTTCTTTTTGCCTTTGATTTCTCATCTTTTTCTCTTCCTTTAGCACTACAGATTGATACCACTTTTTACCTGTGAATATCTTTATTTGCATCACTGGATGGGTTTCTTCTAGGGTTTTAACGTTTTTCTTTTCCTGATGCCCAGAACTACTACCTTGTTGAACCCTAGATCTTCCGTTGCATATGCTACCTCATGCATTAGCCCTAGGAATGAGGTTTCTAGTGGCAGAAATGATCATTATCAATGTCCCTTTAAGGGTTACGATGAATGCAAAAATGAGTTTGGAGGAAAGGGTTTATTAAAGGTTTCTTTGTTCAATCATCTGAGAAATCTATACTACAAGAGGGAAGAAGGAACCGACAAATGTCGCGAGAGAGTGCGCAACTGTTGTGAAGTCTACCAATCCTAGAAATACACTCTGCATCATTTAGAGAGATGGCTGTGCACTAGTTGTATGCACACATATGCTTGGGGTAAGAAATGTTCGCATCTGGAAAAGAACGAGATTTCCCCATCTTCAGCGTCGGTACATGGCATTGCTGCTCCGGTCTCTGAAGCTCCTCATCCTTCTACTGAGATTGAGATTTCTGCTCCAACTTTGGGTCTTGAGATATTGAACATGGTGTTTCTAGCTCAGGTACCCACGATCTCAAGCATTCCATCTAAGTGAAGATTTCACTTTGCCCGCACCTTCAAGGAAGTATTACAGAAAGTGGTGGCTATGCCTTGAGAACTGTCCTCATGGATTCAGCTCTTGCTCTTCCCTGTATGCACCCTTCATGTTGCTGAGAGTGGTTAAGAGGAGAAGGCTAATACCCGTAGAAAGTTGCAGATTAATTCAGTTGATCGTGCACTGCGTTTATGGACTGAACCCAATGGGTGTGCTATGTTGGTTCAAGAAGTTCTCGAGAAACATGAAGAGGTGAAGAAAATACTTCAGAAGGTTAAGAAGAAGACCAAACAGGAAGATCAGGAGGCCACCAACCTGAGATTGTGCAAAGATAAGCTCAGAAATGGTTTGTACGCCGCTGCATTTCGCACTCTTACCTCTAGTGGAGTGGCCCCCATGATGTGTTTTTAAAGTTGTTATAGTAGTATGATTCGTTCAAGACTTGTGAAAGCGAATTTTTAGATTTTTTTTAATAAATAAAAATAGCGAACTAAATTAAAAAGATGTTGTGAAAATTATGGAGAGAATAGGACTAGGATTCCACCATTAGTTGATATTAGTGATTTAATAAAACAATAATTATGCAACTCAACATTCAGATTGATTCTAATAGTATTGCCTAGACATGTAGATTTCCAAAAGAATAGATGTTAATCCAAGCATAGAATATCAAAACCCTAAAGCAAGCATATTCTATCAAGAGAAAATACACCTAACTAATCAAAATCATATAAACAATTTTTAGTTCAATGCAAAAATCATAATAGAGTTGTTGTAATCAATTAATAAAAATATATCACTTTACCGAAACACTTCCTCCATAGCCCCAAGGATTGGGTTTAGCTCTGCATATTGGAAACACACTCAGAATAAATTTTCATTGCTCAAAAGTGTTTACAAGTGATGAACACTGATACCCAAGACACTCTTATTTATACTGTGAAGCCAATCTTAGGTCGACAATCATCTCAATTACTCCAAAATATCTTTGCAGTTAATGAAAGTATTTCACGGGAATATTTCCTCTCCATTTTCACACGTCTTCTGAGTTGTATGGTATATCCAAATCTTCTCATTTAATTGAGCCAAATAATGAAGAGAATATCTTCAATTAATTCCGTGAATAATTCCTTCCCTGTTTTCGAAAATATCCAAAAGTATACGATTTCCTTCCGTTCAAGACATGTACAAAATCTTACTATCATGGTAAGAAGATAATCATGTCTTAAAGACACAAATATCCCCATAATATCATGACCAGAATCTCACACAGTTGAGATTTCTTTTCCCGCCAAATATCTTTCCCGTGAAGAAGAAGATGGGTGCCCCCTATCTGATCCTGGGGTGCGAATAGCAGATGCCATGAAGGGTGTCTCTGATCAGCTGCTTGGGTGCAATTATCATTTGGGTGCCCCTTATCCACAAGTGAGAGTCTGAATAACACGTTCCTTCCGGTGCTTTAGACGACTTTTCGAGCCGATTTTTCCAAGAATGTTTATTTCCAAAAATACCTAAAAACACATAAAATACCATCATAAGTACAAAAAATCGAGTACCAACAATACATGAAATTAAGGACAACGTAGACACAAAAATGTGTCTATCAAATACCCCCAAAATTATTATTTTCTAGTCCTCGAGCAAATATAGAAAATAAAAATGACTACACTTAGCACGTGCAGTAAGACGTTAAACCGCTAGGTGGCCCTAGTGGCGGAGTTTTGCCTCCGGAGGGTTTACCAGAGGTGTACCCACAAAACCTTTACTCCATACCCTAGATACCTACGCAGAACCTTGGAAGGCACTAAAGAATCTCCTTGGTTGGCATACAATCATTGACTATATGAGGAAGTACCCTGATGCGAAATTCCAATTGTTGTACACGAGTTTTCACTCAGCATACTAAAATTCATATATAAGTGACATAGCTCTACTCAGATAGTTTCTGTACATCATAACCGGAGTCAACCAATCACATGGAAAGATTAAGAAGATGGATAAAGAGATGGTTAAAAGTGAACGGTGTTTCCCATATCTGTCTGAAGGCCTCTGCCAAGGTGAACCTATCCTAATGGACTGAGATACCGGTCTGACTAATATCAACACATCTGGCATATACAAGGGGACCAGTGGTCGATAAACCTAACTCTAGGTCAACACAACTGGCATATACAAGGGCACCAGTGGTCGACTTTATTGAATTTATTCCGGTTGGTCTAATGGTATGCTTTTTTTTTTGTTCGTATCTCAATCACTCTATTCCACCCTAGCAAAAGTAATAAATTTAATCGTGTGCCCCACCAAATCACTTAAAAAATAAAAACAAAAGGATTAGGATTCAACGAGATATGGCGAAACTACCATGTTTTTTTTAATTCTAACACCTGAGCTTTGTGCTTTTATGAATAGACTCTTTAGATGTTTCCATCTAATCAGATTGGTTCCTCAACTCCTACAACCAAGATTTTCCCATCCACTTAGATTGGTTAGTGCCAACCTTAATAAGCATAAATTTCTAGGCTCTGGAGTTTATTTGTTGCAGCTAAGAGCTAAAAAAAAGTTTCTTCCCCACCCCCAAACTTAAATCTAACATTGTCCTCAATGTTCTAAAGATGAAATTAAAAGCATGAACAATAAGAAACTGTGACCACTTGATGGATGGAAAAAGAAATAAGGAAGGATATTACCGTAAGCATGAGTACCTCCTTGGAAATGCTAAATTTAAAGTCTTTAGCTAGACATCAAATACCTCAAAAAGGATTGTCACCTTCCAAAGTCATATATCAATAGTCGAAACAATTGTGGGTCCATAAGACCAAATAGAGCTGACACCAGTATGAGACAACTGCACTGATTCAGAAAAATGAAAAGAAGGAGCACGTCCTCATCTAAGGTTTCTGTCAAGACAAATGGGTTTAGCTGCTGCGCGTAATTGAACTTCATATGCGTGTCTTGATAAATAGATTCATCCGAAAAAAGGGTCTCTAATACCTGGGTTACCTCCTGGACAGTATCATGAGGATCGGGTTGCGGAGTCTGAAAAGACTCAAGTAATATCTCAGATGTACAAGGCTCGAGTCCCAAGTTAGGAACTCTAATTAGGGATACGATACAATCACAAGAACCATCACTACCCCGAATTTAGGGTTCACAGACAAACCTCTAACTATTTCTTGAATTTCAGGATCTTCAAAGTACTTAAAATACTCAAGAGATTCTTCTAGTTCTCTACCCCTAAACTTAGGGTCATCATTATTCTCAGAAAAACCTAAAACTATTGCCTGAATTTCTGGGTCCATAAAATCTTTAAAATACTCAAGAGCTTCTTCTAAAGATTGATCACATATCTGATCTAAGAGAATGGTTTCCTCAAAATCATCTAAAGAATCTACCAGTAAAGTGTCAAACCAATTATCCTGAACCAAATCCTGAACTAAAGTGATAATCATATTCACTTCTTCTAAATCATCATTCTCAGAAGGTTGTCTAGTAACAATAAAGACATTTAGTTCAGTGGTCATATTACCAAAGGATATGTTCATAAGCCCAGTCCTACAGTTGATGACATCGTTAGCTGTGGCTAAAAATTGGGGACCTAAAATCACTGGGATTTGACGACTTGGGTCCTGAACAGGCTGGGTGTCTAGAACAACGAAATCCACATGATAAATAAACTTATCAACCTCAATCAGAACATCCTCTATGACACCACGAGGGACTTTGACAGACCTATCAGCTAATCGTAGTGTCATTTTAGTCGGTTTCAACTTACCAAGACCTAGCTGGGTGTATACATGATACGGGAGTAAGTTAACACTAGCTCCTAAGTCAAGTAAAGCTTTATCGACCATGTGATTACCAATCGCACAAAATATGGTGGGGAATCCAGGATCCTTATACTTAGGGGATGTTTGGTTCAGAAGAATGGAACTTACCTGACCAGCTAAAAAAGATTTCTTATGGACATTAAGCTTACGCTTTCATGTACAAAGATCTTTAAGGAACTTGGCATAAGCAGGCATTTGCCTAATTGCTTCTAATAGCGTAATGTTGATGTTCACCTGCTTAAATGTTTCCATTATCTCGTTGAAAGTCGACTCCTTCCTTGTTGGGGCTAACAAATGTGGATATGGGGCTCTAGGCACAAAAGTAGACCTATCAGGAATTTCTTGGGAATCCTTAGAGACTGTTTCAGTTTCCTCGTCTACGGGCTCCTCTTGGGAAGTAGAAGGTGGAACTAAAGTATGTCCACTAGGCATGGCTACCTTATTGTCTACCGTTTTACCACTCCTAAGGGTTGTTATCGAGCTCACATGGTTTGATGATTTCTCACCAGCTAAAGATATTTGATGGACTCCCCTAGGGTTGGGGTGTGGTTGACTAGGAAACTTTCCTTTTTCTCTCAATGTCTCATTTATCTGACTAACCTGGGTTTTCAACTCGGAAATAGCCTGAGAGTTAGCCTGGCCTATTCTCTTATTTTCTTCTAAACCTTGAGCAACAGATTGTTGAAACTGCACAGTGTTACGAGTTAACAAAGCAAGAGGCTCTTCTAAACTCATAATCTTCTTATCCGAAGGGTTCTGAAACTGTGCCAGAGATGAAGGATTCTTAGTATAGCCAAAACCTGGGGGAACCTGAGCATTACTAGACTGACCTTGATTCTGGCCCTTGGACCAAAAAAGGTTTGGATGGTTTCTCCAGATTTCTGAATATGGGTCAAACTTCTGTTGGTTATCAAACCTAGTGTTGTTATAAAGAGCATTGGCTTGCTCTTCAACAGCATGGCCTTTCCAAAAAGGCTCATTTCTTCCACTACTACCACTAGAATGACCTAATTCTAAGGCTTCTAACCTTTTGGCTATAGCTTCTATTTTGGCATCTGACTCATAAGATCCTTCTACCCTATTAACATTTCCTCTACTTAGAAGAATTTTTTTCTGGGGTTCCCTAATATTTTCCCATTGTTGGGCCTTATCGGCGATTTCATTCAAAAATGTCATCGCTTCATCGACAGTTTTATTCTCAAACCCACCTGTGCATAAGGACTCAACCATGGTTGTTGTTGAATAATTTAAACCCTCGTAGAGGATCTGAACTAACCTAACCTTCTCCAAACCATGATGAGGACATTGAGATATCAAGTCATTGAACCTTTCTAAGTACCTATATAAAGATTCTCCCTCTTGTTGGGAAAAAGTACATATTTTTGTCCTAATAGACGATGTTTTATTCCTTGGGAAAAACTTATGTATAAAGGCAGAAGTAAGTTGGTCATAGGTTTCAATTGACTCAGAGTCCAAACTATACAGCCAAGATTTGGCTTTATCTTTTAAGGAAAAGGGGAATAACCTAAGTTTCAACGCATCATCACTTAGGTTTTTAATTTTCAGAGTACTACAAACTTCCTCAAATTCCTTAACATGAAAATAGGGGTTCTCATTCTCCTTCCCTAAAAACATTGGGAGAATCTGTAAAGTCCCAAGTTTCAGTTCATAATTTGCCTCGGTTTCAGCTAACTTGATACAAGACGGACGAGAGGTCCTAGTTGGGTTTAGCAAAGCTTTCAAAGTTGCCATTTCTGGCACTACCAAAGGACTAGGATTAATAGGGGTACTTTCCTCACAAAGAGACAGATTCTCAAAACTGAAGTTTCCAAAAATGGGGCTCTCAAAAGAAGAGTCTTCGAGCTCCCCGTCTTCACAAGAAGAACTACTAGGTTTTTCACTAATCAAACGACCTAGAGTGTTTCTTTTCCAAGCCCGTTTAAAAACTTCAGGCATACACTAGAAAAACAAAATCAAAAAGAAAAGCCCTAAAAAGGAAGGGATGTTATATGCAAACACAAACAAGGATGACTCCACCACAGCAAACCTACTGATTTCTAGCAAACAAAAAACATGATGGCTCCACTTAGATTGTTTCTAGGCCAGCTTCTAATCCTTCGAACGGGAATTTGTTACAATTTAAGAAAACCCCTCTGGAATCAATCCGAGTTAAAGTAAGTTGAATAGAGGCGAGGGAAGCTCGGTGTAGCTTTGATACCCAAGGCCTCACCGATATTACAAGGCGGCGCAGCCACGCATTCAACTTACATAAACCGTCAAGAACTTCGAAGTATGCTTAAAAGATTAACCAATATTTTTCGAATAACTTTCCTGTTAAGCTCTTTACCCTATCGGTCTCGTTCTAGTCAAAATTTTAGGCTTAGGTTCACGTTTGGTGTCGTTTTCCTAAGGCGGGCAAGAAGAGAACGGTGATGAAATCCGAACCCTTATCTTGTATGGCCAGTACTTGCCCTTCACTAGGAAATTAAAGCAGCCGTTTTCAAGTCCTCAACGTATATGCATACGAAGGAAGACAGTAACTCGCTGACAGGGGATTCGTGAGTGTTTCGACAAACTTACCTCCCGTACCAGAAGAGGGATGAACCTTTGTAGTCGACTCGGGCCACGACTCCTATGTCATGTACGAACCCGAGGGGCCGAGGTGATATCATAATCACCGTCCTTCTCTGCAAACAGTTTATATTTAAATATCCTTCCGTAGGGTTTAAAAATAATGTCCCAAAATTTAAAGTCCAAAGTTCAAAAATATAAAGTGAAAAAGAAAAAGAAAGTCTAAAAAAAATAAAAATCTACAAAAATAAAAATGTCTCTCTTTTTTTATATAAAAAAATCTTCTTCTTTCGCTCCTTTCACTTTGCCTTTTACTCCAGTCTTTAAGTATTCACCAAAAGCTTTGGCAAAATTTTCTTTCGCTCCAAATTCCAAAATATGAAAGAAAAAGACAAAAACTCAAAAACGTAAAGAAGAACATAATAAAAAAAAAATTCTATAAACTCTAGCCAAAAGACAAGTCTGCGTCGGCGGCACCAAAAATTTGATATTTTTTCAAGTTGTTGTAGTAAAAAGGTTCGTTGAGACTTGTGAAAGCGTATTCTTAGACTTAATTTTTATAAATAAAAATAGCGAACTAAATTAAAAAGATGTTGTGAAAATTATGGAGAGAATAGGACTAGGATTCCACCATTGGTTGATATTAGTGATTTAATAAAACGATAATTATGCAACTCAACATTCAGATTGATTCTAATAGTATTGCCTAGACATGTAGATTTCCAAAAGAATAGATGTTAATCCAAGCATAGAATATCAAAACCCTAAAGTATGCATATTCTGTCAAGAGAAAATACACCTAACTAATCAAAATCATATAAACAATTTTTAGTTCAATGCAAAAATCATAATAGAGTTGTTGTAATTAATTAATAAAAATATATCACTTTTACCGAAACAACAGCTTCCTCCATGGCCCCAAGGATTGGGTTTAGCTCCGCATATTGGAAACACACTCAGAATAATTTTTCATTGCTCAAAAGTGTTTACAAGTGATGAAATGGGAGAAAATAATGATTAAATCGGGTTTGCTCTAAACGATCCCCAAACTCTCCATCTCCTCACTGATACCCAAGACACTCTTATTTATACTGTGAAGCCAATCTTAGGTCGACAATCATCTCAATTACTCCAAAAGATCTTTGCAGTTAATGAAAGTATTTCACGGGAATATTTCCTGTCCATTTTCACACATCTTCTGAGTTGTATGGTATATCCAAATCTTCTCATTTAATTGAGCCAAATAATGAAGAGAATATCTTCAATTAATTCCGTGAATAATTCCTTCCTTGTTTTCGAAAATATCCAAAAATATACGATTTCCTTCCATTCAAGACACGTACAAAATCTTACTATCATGGTAAGAAGATAATCATGTCTTAAAGACACAAATATCCCCATAATATCACACAGTTGAGATTTCTTTTCCCGCCAAATATCTTTCCCGTGAAGAAGAAAATGGGTGCCCCCTATCCGATCATGGGGTGTGAATAGCAGATGCCATGAGGGGTGTATTTGATCAGTTGCTTGGGTGCAAATATCCTTTGGGTACCCCTTATCATTTGGGCGCCCCTTATCCACAAGTGAGAGTCTGAATAACACGTTCCTTCCGGTGCTTTAGACGACTTTTCGAGCCAATTTTTCCAAGAATGTTTATTTCCAAAAATACCTAAAAACACATAAAATACCATCATAAGTACAAAAAATCGAGTACCAACAATACATGAAATTAAGGACAACATAGACACAAAAATGTGTCTATCAACCCAATAACGAAGGAATGTTAGCGGAACTGTTGTGCAAACATCCTACTGCTGCCAGGACCGTAATTCCATCCATTCCACCTTCGCAGGACGCTATGGTAGCTTCCACAGAACTAGTGCTAAGTAGATTAAAAAGTTTCCCTAAAGGGACATCTTGTGGGAAGGATGGATTCCGTGCACAACATCTTATTGATGCCCTTAGTGGCCCCACTGCTGTTATTTCGGACGAGCTAATTGCTTCTATCACAGATGTGATTAACTTATGGCTCTCGGGCTCTTTTCCATCTGTTTTTGGGGAATTTGTAGCCAGATCCCCTCTCACCCCCTCATCAAGCCTGGTGGTGGATTTCGCCCGATTGCAGTTGGCACCATCTGGAGGAGACTTGTTTCTAAATATGTTGCGTCTTTTGTTGGCAAAGATATGAATTCTTATTTAGGTGATTTCCAGTTTGGAGTGGGAGCTAAGTGTGGTGGAGAGGCGATTTTACATGATGTAAATCGTATGCTGGAATAGAAAGGGGACCAAAACAATCTTTCCATGCTGCTGGTGGACTTTTCTAATGTGTTCAATCCCATAGAAAGAACAACCATGATCTCATAGGTACGTAAGATGTGTCCTTCGATATCTCGTTGGGTTGAGTTTTGTTATGCCTCACCGGCACAACTATATAACATGGACCATGTTATTTATTCTACTCAAGGGGTACAACAAGGTGATCCTTTGGGGCCACTTTTATTTGCTCTTATTCTCCACCCTTTAGTCTTGAGTATTTCAGAATGGTGTGACCTAGAATTGCAGGCTTGGTACCTTGATGATGGTACGGTGATTGGTGATACTATGATGGTTGCAAGGGCCCTGAATATTATACAAGAGAAAGGTTTTGCTAAGGGGATGTTTTTGAATATCAAGAAGACTGAATTATTTTGGCCCTCCCCAGATCCTAGAGCAGCTATTACAGGTATGTTTCCACCTGATATTAGTAGGCCATAGAATGGTGTTAAGCTGTTAGGCGCTCCCGTTAGTCTTGATTCCCAGTTCAATGTGGACCTGGTTGTAAAGAGAGTGCATAAGACTGTGGATATCATTGATGCGGTTGAAAAACTTGAAGATCCTCAGCGTGAACTCCTTTTATTTAGAAATTGTACCGGAGTTTCACGCTTGTACTTTTCTCTACGAACTACTTTGCCTGATTACACGTTTGAGGCTCAAGATCTATTTGAATCTCGACTCTACAAGTTCCTTCGACATGTGATCACAGGGGATGGTCCTGGGTTTGGTCCCTTGCAAATGAGGTTTTCCACGTTGCCTCTCAGATTGGGTGGGTTTGATGTTTACTCAATGCAAGATACTATGCATTATTGCTATTTGGCCCCATGTTTGCAAACTCTTGAGATATAGTCGTTATCTTGAGGCACTATGGCATCTGTGGTTTTAGCTCCCACCTTGAGCGAGCTGCAGCTTATTTCAACTCTTTGTGTAGCCTCGTTTCTCCTATATGCGTCGATAGCACTGCCGCCCATTCTATGAAAACTTTGGCAAATGTCTATTTTGATGCAGTAAAGAAGGACCTGACTTCCTATTTCAAGTTGTCTGAACGCGACTTAATGCTATGGTAGAGCAACCAAATGAAACACGCTCTAGACTTCTTATTGGATATCCCTATTGCTGGTTTAAATCAGCAAATTTGTACGAGGAATTCAGTGCTATACTATGCTATAGACTTGGTATTCCTTTGTTTGAGTTGGAGAGTATGTTCCTTTTTTTTGCAAGAGAGAGATGGACGTTTTTGGGGGCCATGCTGTGCACTGTGCGAATGAAGTGGGGTTAAAGTTTCTTCATGACTTGGTGCATGATACGATTGTTGACATATGTTATCGTGCTGGAGTGCCGGCGCGGAAAGAGGTGGACTTAGGATTTCTTGTGAATGGTACTTTTTTGAGACCAACTGATGTTTTTGTTTAAAATTGGGATAATGGTCTGGATGTTTGCTTAGATGTGACGATTGTTTCTCCCTTTGCTGGGGGTAGTGGTCGCACTTTTGAGTTGGGACAAGCTATTAGAGCAAGTCTTATGGTGGAATCCAACCTATTCCAAGTGTGGAAAAACCATGAAATGTCAAGTCTAGTGGCTTCCAAGTTGGGGTCTTCCACAGATAATCCAAGGAGGGTTCCACGGTTT
This sequence comes from Papaver somniferum, assembly GCF_003573695.1. Taxonomy (NCBI): domain Eukaryota; kingdom Viridiplantae; phylum Streptophyta; class Magnoliopsida; order Ranunculales; family Papaveraceae; genus Papaver; species Papaver somniferum. The sequence goes on along the minus strand of NW_020624820.1, from coordinate 1,147,450 downwards.
CGTGGAATCCATTTGAAAGCCAATAAGAATAGCGCTAAAATAACGCTATTAAGGATAACGTTTTTTTTATCCGTAGATTTAAAATGAGTTGTTGAAATCTAACGGCTGAGAAAAAACGCTTTTCTTAATAGCGTTTTTTTAGTGCTATTCTTAATAGCGTTTTTTTAGTGCTATTAAGAATAGCGTTTTCACTATTCCACCACTACACTTGCACTTCCATCCACAATTCCAAATGCTGAGGTGGCGTGGAAGATAGAATATGGAACTCTTCCATCATAAGACTTGCTCTTAGAGACGTTGTTACTCGTAAGAATTCCAAGTACTTGGAAAAATGCACGTCACAAGGCTACGGGTTTGGTGCTTTAGCTTTTACTACTCTTGGTGAGCTTGGGGAATACACGACAGAATTTATTAAGCGTCTTCCTAATTATATGGCCAGTCATGATGCTTATGTGCGAGTATGAGACTTTCTATTTCATAGGTTAAGTGTGGTTGTTCAAAAAGGGATTGGAGCCCAGCTTGTTGCTCGACTCCCGACTAGTTTCTTGTCTGATGAGAATTCTTTCAAATAATGTAACCCTTTCATATTTATTGGTAAAAAAAACAAAAAAACAAAAAAACATTACTAAAATCTCATTATTATGCGCAAAATAAATAACACAGACACCAGGGATTTTGTTAACGAGGAAACCACAAATGTAGAAAAACCTGGGGACCTAGTCCAGCTTTGAACACCACACTATACTAAGCCGCTACAGACTCTAGCCTACTACAAGTTAACTTCGAGCTGGAATGTAGTTGATCCCTGACCAAGTCTGTGACGGACCGGAAAATTACGCCTTTGGCGCGTTGCCCCGCAGGCCGTAGCTTCGCCGATGCGCCATGATGAAGCTACGATCCGTGACTCAAAGCTAGGAAAATGCACGTCCATTTGCCCTTGCAGGAATGCTCGTGGAGCATGATGCAGCTAACTTATCTTCCACATTGTTCCAAACTTACCCTTGTCCGCAAAAGGGTGTAAGGCTATTAAGACAATGTATTCTTGCATGCATATCTGGATCTACCTGAACATATCGCTTACCACCTCTTTGTAGCTTGATAGGAAGTATGAGCATCCACTTGCTGGCATGCAACTAAGCCTCATCAAGCTTGTCCACAATCATCTGTTTCATCGATCTACCGATCTTAGATGATATGAGGGGCCAAAGTACTGCAACCATCTCTAAATTAGATGGTATGAGCGACAACGTGCTGGACCGGAAATGGTGCAACTCATTGCGACTGCCTACGTACCATTCCTTATTCTAAAGGGATGAAGCACAGACCGTAGTTCACCACGAAGGGACAGAAGCTTAAGCCAACTCGTTTGCATGGCCGTGGCCAAGTAATAATGGTAATGACCTAGTCCATATAGGCCGTTCCGTCAAAATGCATCCAAGTGATGAATACTTGGTTTGCGACATGGCATAGTGATGCCTAAGCATCAAATGCCCTCTTCGAAAGGCTATGCAACTATAGATGAGCCTTAGGCATCATTTATACTCTTCCGGCTAAGCTATGAAGCTTACTTAGTACATGGACCGCATATGTACCTTCAATCAACTACCCCTCCCTATATATGTTAACTTGACATTTTTACAACTTAAATTGGGGGAGAAAAATCATTCATCAATTACCCAGGCCGTGATGGCTGCACCTTACCACCCTGGACAACTGCGATGTCCGGCCGTAATGGCTAAATACTTCCTGAGCCAGGTCCTGTGAAGGGTCGTGATGGTTGTACTTCCGGATTTGGCCCATAGGCCACTCCAATGTCCATCCATGTTGGCTATCCATTTCTAAGGCCAGTCTGCTCTGGCCTGTTGCACCATTGTGGTGCGATATTGGCCATAGGCCAATGACCTGAGTATTGCGCCATTTTGGCGCTACTATGTTCTAGGCCATCCTCCCTACTGGCCTAATGCATCATTTGATGCAATATTGGCTCTAGGCCAATGTTCCTCTTAACACGCAACGAAGCTTGAGATGAAGCTTCATCTCAGGCCACGACGCATCTTTTAGCATGCGCCATGCTAAAAACACCACATTATTCACCCCTTTAAAGAATTTCGTCCCCGAAATTCAAAACAAAAATTATTGTGGACAATCTCTTCGGTTTGGATTCCCGAGCAAAAGTCCAATACCAGATGCTCAGAAATCACCGGTTTCTTCAAGTTGTCATGGAACATCTATTAGGACCTTCTGAGTAAACGCCTCATACCGCATACTCAGGAATCCGAAAAGAGTCCACAACATTAACAAGAATCTCATTTGGCCAGTGCCAAAAGGATATCTCAACAAGGTACCCTAAATTTGCATCCCATACTACACACTCAGGAGTCCCTAAAGTTCACCAGGTTGAAAGATATCATCAAAATGACAAGGATTTTGCGCAGTACTGTGTGGAACAGCTTCCAGTTGCCCACCGTCCCTGACGGTCATCCAGGTTGGCACTCGTAAGTGGGATGCTATCCGGGCCTGACAACGCACAACGTTGGCCAGTTACCAACGTGTGGGGATGATCAGTCCCATTGTCTACCCACCATCCCATACGATCTTCTGGATATCCACTCGTAACTGGGGTGCCACTTAGGCCAGGCAAACTCACATCACATCACAAGCTCAACTCGATTCGCCAAAGTTATTGGCATAGCAGTTACAAACTCTTTCCGCGCAAAAGTTGGCCCACTCTCCAACTTTATTTCCATTTGAAGGAAAAATGCTCGTTTGATGAGTCCAATACGCACATTCCCTAGTGTTTTCTCGGAACTTGCTCTGATACCAACTGTGACGAACCGGAAAATTACGCCTTTGGCGTGTTGCCCCGCAAGACGTAACTTCCCCGATGCGCTTTGATGAAGCTACGATCCGGGCCTCAAAGCTAGGAAGATGCACGTCCATTTTCCCTTGCATGCATGCTCGTGGAGCATGATGCAACAAACTTAGCTTCCACACCGTTCCAAACTTACTCTTGTCCGCAAAAGGGTGTAAGTCCATTAGGCCAATGCATTCTTGCATGCATATATGGTTGTACCAGAACATCTCGCTTACCAACTATTTGTAGGTTGATAGGAAGTATGAGCGTCCACTTGCTGGCATGCAACTAAGCCTCATAAAGCTTGGCCACAATCATCTCTTGCATCGATCTACCGAGCTTAGATGATATCATGGGCCAAAGTGCCGCAATCATCTCTAAATTAGATGGTATGAGCGACAACGTGCTGGACCGGAAATGCTGCAACTCATTGCGGCTGTTTATGTACCCTTCCCTACTCTAAAGGGATGAAACACAGACCGTAGTTCATCACGAAGGGACCGAAGCTTAAGCCAACTTGTTTGCATGGTCGTAGCCAAGCAATAATGGTAATGGCCTAGTCCGTATAGGCCGTTCCATCAAAATGCATAAAAGTGATGAATACTTGGTTTGCGACATGGCATAGTGATGCCTAAGCATCAAATGCCCTCTTCGAAAGGGTACGCAACTATAAATGAGCCTTAGGCATCATTTATACTCTTCCGTCTAAGCTATGAAGCTTACTTGGTACATGGCCCGCATATGTACCTTCACCCAACTGCCCCTCCCTATATATGTTAACTTGACATTTTTACAACTTAAATTGGGGGAGCAAAAATCATTCATCAACTCCCCATGCCGTGATGGCTGCACCTTACCACCCTGGCCAACTGCGATGTCCAGCCGTAATGGCTGAACATTTCCTGAGCCAGGTCCTGTGAAGGGCCGTGATGGTTGTACTTCCGGCTTTGGCCCATAGGCCACTCCAATGTCCAGCCATGTTGGCTATCCATTTTTAAGGCCAGCCTGCTCTGGCCCGTTGCACCATTGTGGTGCGATATTGGCCATAGGACAATGACCTGCGTATTGAGCCATTTTGGCGCTACTTTTTTCTAGGCCATCCTCCCAACTGGTCTAATGCATCATTTGATGCAATATTGTCTCTAGGCCAATGTTCCTCTTAACACGCAACGAAGCATGCTAAAAACACAGGGCGTTACAAAGTCCCACACCGATTAAGGTACAGTCGTGTTCCTTACGCCTCTTAAATCCCAGCAGGAATCTGTGCACATGATTCCCTTAGCTGATCTCACCCATAACTAAGAGTTGTTACGACCCAAAGTCGAAGACTTATAAACAAATATGTCACCCATAGATAAGTCTATTTGGGTTGTTGTTTCCGTCTTTAGATAAATCAAGGTGAATAGGAAACTCAACTAATACCTTGGACTTATACTCCCTAAGAGCAGACAAGAAATATTAGTCACCTCACAATAACCTAACCTATTAACATAAGAAGTTATTGCGGAATCACAAGAGTCTGAGACGAAGAACTGTTGTGGTTACTTTTTATATCTTACCTATCGGAGATAAATCTCGAGTAAATCTTAGAGAAGATAAAACTCAATAAGATAGAAAAAGTAAGATCACAATATGCAACTACAAAGAAAATAGTTGGATTTGGCTTCACGAATCCCAAATAAAGTCTTCAAGTCGTTAACCTAATAATAGTTTTGGAAAACCTAGGTTAAAGGAGAATCGAATCTATTTTGCAACTAGGACACTCGGAAGTGTCGGGATTAGGTTTCCCAGACGCAAGAGTTCTCCCTTAAATAGTCTTTCAAATCAGGGTTGCTTACAATCAAAGCTAAGATATCTTAGTAACAAAGCAATTGATATTCACCATTAGATGAACTCCTGATTTAAGATTCAATCTAAGTTTGCTTAAAAACTAAGCAATCAATCTCCACCATTAGATGGTATTATCTTGATACACACAAATGAAATATACCTATATTTAGATATGGATGAAACGTACCCAAACGTGTATACCTTGTTGGCTCAATAATAGTTAACCGAAGTTTGCCATATTAACACTTATAGTTTAGCCATATTCATCTAACACTACTAGATCAAATATGATGATCAATCAATCATGATAGATAATCAAATAGATCTAAATGTGTTTCAAGAGAGTTGTTCAAATGTTCATCATCTGATAGAAATATATATATATGAACCATTTGAAAAAAAATCGGTTTGGTTTGTAATTGTACAAAGTACTTATACGAGAACCAATTCATGAACATAATGCCACGGTTTGCAAAACAAGTTTCGCATACCTTATATCATTAAAGTTAGTTCGCAAACTGAGTTCGCAAACGAACCTGAGTTCATGAATATGACAATCACACTTAACGATTTTAGAACCTAACCACTACATTCGAAAACTGAGTACGCGAACAACAATTCCGGACCTTGGCTTTGTCCATCCGTTCGTAAACAGGGTACGCAAACAACATCTCCAGACCTTTTCACAGGTAAACTAGTTCGCAAACAATAGTTCCGGACCTGAACTAGACTTGCACAGTTAGCATACAAAGTATACAACCTGTATAGTATCCAGACATGGTGGTATTTCTAAAACTCTCATTTAATCATTGAAACATCCTTGGAAGACAACAATGGTAATCTCACACATACCACTAGCTTCAAGTAATTTTCAAGTGATTAATCGATCAATACGAAACTTCCCAAGTTGACATCAAATGATTGTCTCACACAAATCATGTAATATGTTCAAGGTAATTTTCACATGATCATCTTTGACTTAATATTTAGTTTCCAACAAATAAATTGTTTATCACTAAACTCGTCAAGTATACGATGAACTTAGCTAAAGCTAAAAGCTTCCAACATATATTTCGAGAAATAGATAAACGAGATAAACTCAGCTCGAAATATCAAATGTGTATAATGTAAAAGTCTATATAGCTATACGACTTAGTCTCATTAAAAGATAAAATGTAATAGACTTCTGAGTAATAGATAAGTTTTAGTCTCCACATACTTTTTGTTGATGAAGTTCCTCCAAGCTCTTCAATAGATCTTCTTCTTCAATTGGTGAATGCCGTGAAGTTTAATGCTCAATTACACACTTCTATCCTAATCCGAGACATAGATATAAGTAGACTAGAAATCAAGTATATAGTATTGGTCAACTAAACTTGAAAAACAACCTTGAGATATCAACGCTTGCGAGTTCGACTGAGCAGTGCTCTAACAATTCTTTTTCCCCAGACTTCGTTAGATCTAAACTTGTGGACATGAAAATGACCTAAGTTTTTGCTTTTGGAAATCCATTTACTTTTTGCAATAGGAGATTTAAAAATCCTCCTGAATTGATATTTGAAAAATTGGATAGAGGGTTTGTAAATGATGAGTGGCTTTTTGTTTTACCTCATACTCGTGTTACTAATTTGGCAAGAGTTTTTTCGGGTCATAGTTGTTAGAGCATTGCTCAGTCGAACTCGCATGCATTGCTATCTCAAGCATGTTTGTCAATGTTAGTGACCGAGAATTTCTGCTGGGATTGGAAGTACGCGTACCCGTTCGCGTACTGGCGAAACCCAATCTTGTTCCGGGTATTTCAAGTATGCGTACCCGTTTGCATACTTGAAGGTTAAAGTTCTAAAATCGGTTTTGACTGTCATGAAGTCAAAACTACATGCTTGCTTAAGAAATTGATAAAAGACTATCTTGACAATCATGTTAAAGCTCGAAAATGGACATTGCTGTCAAAGCCCGTTGAGGTTGCTGAAGTGTTGCAGAAGAAGATTGGTGAGTCAGCTGTCGAAGTCTCTGTGAAACTGGACACGTGTTTGGTATGTATGCAACGGTTGGAGATATTATGAGCTTTTTTAAAGGAGTAAAACTGAATTGGGGAAATATGATCGTAGAATCATGATCCAATCGGAATAGGCTAGTAAAGCAAGATTCATAGATATGAGCTCGAGATTGGCACGCAGTGGCAATGATCCGTGGATTGGTTATATTTGGTGCGCTGTTAGAGTCATGTTCAATATGCTTTGGTACATACAATATGGTTAGTTTCTTGGAAGCTAACATGAATGTTGGTTTGTTACAAACTAACACAAAGTATCTCATTAACTCGCTTTGATGGACATTATTGTGGAAAGGAGCAAGTATGTGATCAGTTGTTTAAATAAGCAATTGACTCGGCTGGAGTTTAGAGACGAAGATGAAGATTATGGTTCTGATAAGGTAATGCTTAGGCAGACGCATGGAGGCTACTGTGGTAGTTTCATTTGCTTATCGAGTAGTTATGGATGTCAGCCCTAACAGATGTGCTGCGCAACTTGGAGTTAGTGGATCAGAATAGTGGAACATTAACTTAGGTGGAGAAAGGCAGGCCGAGATGGAGCTGCGCTCATGGTGGAGCAAGTTTCAAGAGGTAGCGAAGTCTCAAAGGCGCATAATGACTGTAACTAAGTTCGATTGGTAGCATATGGACAACGATTGTGTATGGTCTGATTGAGTTGGCATGCAATACACCTAGAATGGTGCCAATCAATGTGGAGTTGTGAACATAAAGGAGTAAGGTGTTTCTCAAGATGTTGCATAGCGGATGATCATATGATGATAGTTGTTGAGATGGTCAGATTTTTCACCGTGGTGGAGATTTGTACAATCACTGGTAGGTTGTATTGTTAAGTCTGAGTTGGTGACGTTCAAGTTTGGTTTGCTCTCTTCTGGTGGAGGTTCTATGGAACAATTTGGATGAACTATATTTTGGTTTGATTCCTATTGAGGATATGTAGGCAACCAGTGATGGTGCAATCGATGTTCATAAGATAGAGGGATAACAGTTGATCGTCTCATGCATGAATGCATGATCCGAGGTAGATAATTGTAAGGAAACGGTGGGTCTCCTAAATTAGGTAAACTTCCATATATAGTATGGGTTGCCTAATGGACCATGGTTTCCTAGTATGAGTTGGTTTCCTAAACCAAGGAGGCTAATACTTGGGAACTAAGTTTGTGACTCCTATATAAGGAGGTATAGGTTAAGTGTTTTAGTCATGCAATCCTCAATGTAAATCTCGTAGAGATGTGAGGGATTCATCCCACCTATTGAGGTGGTTATGTGAGAGACCTAATGGTGGAAGGAGTACATCATTATGGTGTTTATGGGATACTTATCGATGTTGGAAGATATGCCGTTATGGAGTATTCGTATGGAGATGTTGGTAAGACATATTGTTGAGGAGAAGATCATCTTGGTGGTACTGGATTAGATTATTGGTGTTGAGCTAAAGGCGTCCATGATAATCTATATCAGGGTGTGCAGAGAAGATCGTCTCGTTGTGGTAGATAATGTGGTAAAAATTATCTCGTATGGGTGAAAATTCTACTTTGGATCTTATAGGGTGCTTGTGATAGTTCTTATGTTCGGTCACGTTGTGGTGAGTCGATGGATTGATTTAGTCAATCAGTTGTGTAATTCTCAATGTTGATTCTATAATGAATAAAGAGGTCGTAGCCGTTTGGTGGATGTAGACAATATTACACACATTATGTATATTGTTGAACCACGTTAAATCCGTGAGTACTTTACTTCTTGTTTCTTTGTTTATGGCTTGTATCTATGTGGTTCTCTTTCTCTTCTTCTTATCCTAGATCATATAAGGTTCATGGAGCAATCCGGGAGATCAAGTGTTTCTTGTTAGCTAATATGTTTCCGCAAGATTAGCACGTAGATGGCTCTGAACCCCAACAGTGCAGGCAGCAGTAGTCGATGAGAAAAGAAGTGCAGGTGAAGTCTTTCCGTCTGGTGGTGCACCCGAGAGGGAGAGCTGACAGTCTCAGATTATTAATGGTTCAATATTCAATAACAAACAATGACATTCGATTGTCGGTGCTGGTGTGGTGGAGATTGTGGGTCTTCAGAATTTGAAAATGATTTGCAGTCGAGGAAGGGAGAAGAACTCCAGCTAGGGTCTGTAATGGATGGATCGAAAGAGAAGATGTGCTGCTCGGAGTTTTGGAAGAAAAAATGCTTGTGAAGATTGAGAAATATAGAGGTTAATATATGTAGATGATAATGGAGGAGATGCTCAGATGAGCCGGGAATGAAGAACTAGTGATGTAGTTGTTAGCTCATGGTTGTTTCCATGAGTTTGGGTCTGATCTAAAAATGGGAAAGAAAACCTATGGGTGACTGATACTCGACGGAATCGGTATGAACTTTAGAAACCAGTGGAAGAGGATGCCTATACGGGCAGAGATGAAGTACTTGGCCTGAGTGTCGCAGATTCCATGGCTGTAAGTCGAGATTTGAGGCGTATATTTGAGCTGAATAAGGGAATGAAACTCGTGGTACGAGCAGCTAAGTCGTGGGTTTATTTTGCCTGCAAAATTAGTTGGTTTGACTGAGCTGTTTCTGCCATGATTGGGATGGCTGATAATGAGAGCTTTAGAAGGAAGAGAGTAGAAGATGGTTGGATGTAGACATGGAGGTTAACGACTCAATGGAACTGCAGAGATTTTAAGAGAGTAGTGAAGTTGGAGTCCGAGTAGAGTCATTCAGTTACTGGGAAGAAAATGGACTGAATCGCCAAAAGATGATCAGCAAGAAGTTGGCAGTGAAGAAGTGTCGGCCGAGTTGTGACTCAGAAGAGAATTGGGTTTGGTCGACACTGCTGATGGTGTTTGATCAGTTTGACATCTATGGGGTCAGATGGCAGACTAGTGTTGGAAGAGAGGACGTGGCGAAACCTCATTGGGTGATTTTGTTTAACACTCGACATGTGGCATAACTCGATTAGCTGATGACGTGGTGTATAAAATGGAAAAGGAAATCAGATTCCTTTGGAGGCTATGTAAACAATTACATACTGAGCGAGAAAAGGGGGTACGGCCGCAGAGCCGTTTACAGAGAAGTGGCGACAAGGGTTTGGTGTATTTGAGTTTTCTTTTCTCATGGTTTGCTAAGTTGTTTGTTAGGGTTTAGATTGAAACCAATTTATTTATATGAACTCTACGATGAGATTTCTAATATTGATTCATTGATTAGTGATTTCTCTTCATATAGCTTGGTGTTTAATCGATTATGTGATTTTCTTGATTACTTATGATTTTCAATTGATATAACGTGCTTGGTTAAATTCTTTGACGCAATATGCTTTAGGATTGATAATGTAATAATTTAGAATCACTACCCATGAAGCGAAGAAAATTATAGCGGAGAAACCATATTTTAGAATTTAAACATATTATCTTCCGAGACATGAGATTGATTTCGAAATTTGTCTTGAGTAATAAATAGAAATTAGTAGAGTATTATATGATTGAATTGGTAGAAATCGAAAACCCTAGCAACCCTAATAACCCATTCTCATTTGTTTATTGTTAGAATTATTATTATTTCATTTTGTTTCTGAAAATCGTTAAAACGTTATCTATTTGATTATTGAGTTTTAGTACTAGTTAGTAGACGTATTTTCACACTCCTCGTAGGAACGACCTGTACTTGACATTGTTCTACTAGTTAGACACTGTGCGCAGTAATATATTGTAGGTTTCCGAGCCTACCAAGTTTTTGGCGCCGCTGCCGGGGAGTGGTTGCATAATACACTCTGATTGATATCAATTTTTGTATATAGCTTATTTTTATTTTTTTGTATAAATTTATTTTACTTTTTCTTTTAGATTTCTTTTAGTTCTTTTTACGAAGTTTGTTTGAATATTTTCCATGTACCTTAGTATGAAGTGCTACAAGCGAAAAGATGCACTCGCAAAGCTTTTGTAAGGACCACTTGGAAGATCCACTAGAGGTTTGGTTAGCTCATTTTGGGTATGATTTTGATGATGATAGTTTTATTTGTGAAGTCAATGCCTTATTAGACTCCACACCACTGCTAGGCACTAATAAATGGAAGCCCAAACTAGAAACTCTAGTTTTGATCGAGCTTCGACTAGTTCCATCACTCGAGAAAGCTCCGACTTTGACCCTTAAGCTATCAAGTTATGATTTTTTTCATCTTGGTGATATTAATAATGAAACCGTTGTGGATGAGAATGGGTCTATTGGTCATGATATTGTTGCTCCATTGATCCCTTGTTCCGTGGATGAAGCCAACATCTGTTCGTGTGTCTCATTTTGTTGAATTTGAACCAATATCCGTGGAAGTTATTTCCGCTGATTTAGAACCTGATTTAGGGCACGCACCTCAGCAAGAAGCTATTGAACAGTTTATAACTCATTGTGTGAATGATTTACATATCCCGACAATGCATAGCTTGATCACTATAGATTATTTTATACGGGGAATGGGTTCACATATATTTTTGGATAAATATATTGTTTGCAGGTGCATATTTTCAGCCGACCGGACTTGTTGGGTTGATATACAACTTTTCAGACTCTATATATATGAGTGGCAGTTTACTTTAGGGTACCAACCTCTATTCTTTTGAGAACGTGGTACTAGCAAGCAGGGAAACAAATAAATTTTGCTTCATGGGAGTCAACCCATCAGATTTCTTCCTTTCTCTTTATCTTTTATTTTTATTTGTGTAGTTTTTGCATATCGTATCTTAGAATTCCCACCTTAATTTCTACGTTGGATGATTCAATTACATTGAGGATAATGTAATGTTTAATTGTGGAGGGGTGGTGTTTTCTTTAGGAATTATGATTTATAGAAAATGTTATGACCAGCTGTGTAGCGGGTCTTAAAAAAAATTATTATCATTATGATTTTCAGGGTTATGACCAGCTGTGTAGCGAGTCTTTTGTGTTGTATTTTCTATGACCAGCTGTGTAGCGGGTCTTGTTATGGTATTTCAAATTTTCATTTTATGACCAGATGTGTAGCGGTTCTAACTCTCTCTTATGATATGACCAGCTGTGTAGCGGGTCAATTCTTTGTTTTGCTCGAGGACTAGCCAAATATAAGTGTGGGGGTGTTGATAAGCACGTAAGTGCTACATTTTATACCCATATTTATATTATCTAAGACTCAATATTTTACCTAACAACATTATTTTAGTGCTTTTGTAGAAAGTGCAAATGAATTCGATCATCCGAGAAATAAACGCTTTAGTTAGAGCTTAAATGGTGTTTCCGCGAATATCACAAAAATATGGTCGGCTTGGCATCTTCATATATCAGTAGCATATAAATCATCTCCTGGCCTAATAAAGATACTAATGGAAACGGAGAATTATCTTTGTTTATTTGGTCAGGCACGTGACAAGTTAAGATATAACTGGGAGACTGTCCCATTCTCTACCACAATCGTTGGTGGTCTGTTCGAAGGCAGACTCCATGTTCTATCTCATTTGATGAGAAGCAGGTGGGACTCTTAGCAAGAGAAATGTTGAAAGTCATGACAGAGAGGGGAAGAATGAAGACATTGACGACCGCAACAATTAATAACTTTCGGCAACAACAGATATTTGATTGTTCTATAGTATATCAATGAGGGACGTACTTTCGGTTGCAAGGGTAACTGAAGAAGACGGACTGGCTGAAGTGCAGGCAGATGTAGTCGATAAGAAAAGAAGTGCAAGTGAAGTCTTTCCGTCTGGTGGTGGACCCGAGAGGGAGAGATGACATTCTCAGATGATTAATGCTTCTATATTCAACAACAAACAACGGGATTCGATTGTTGGTACTGGTTTGGTGGATATTATGGGTCTTCAGATTTTGAAAATGATTTGCAGCCGAGGAAGGGAGAAGAACTCCATCTAGGGTCTGTATGTTAAATAATTAGCAGAGGAGGTGGTAATGTGAGCACATAAAGGATGTGTCAGGTTCCTTTTCAATTCTTCTTTCTTCTCTTTGCTTTTCCTCCTTCTGTCATGCGTGTTATCTGTTCCTTTATCCCTGCCATATTCTCTTATCCCTGCCATGCGTGTTTCATGGAGAACTTACTGCCATCACGTTAAGGGATGTTTCTATCCTTTGTAATCTATTTATACTCACCATATTGGTTTGAAGAATACATGAAAATAATTGACTTCGATACTTGAAGTTTAACTGTGAGTGAACGTTATGTTTGAGTTGGTATCAGAGCTTCCATGGTGAAGCTAAGTATTTCTATACAAAATGAGTGATTTTATCGATCATTATTCCACTTCTATCTTAAGGTTCATTTTTAATTTTTCTTGACAAGATTATTTTATTTTCAGTCTCTTATTTTATATCGCTAACTTATTGTGATATTTATTCTACAATTAAAGATATTATCCTTGATCTACTAAGGACGTGAGTAAAACTAATTACTACTCTTAGAAGTCAAAACTGTCTTGATTTCTTTATCGTAATTGGTTTTTACTATTCAACGTTTATTTCATTATGGCTAGTGGTGATGGAACTGGAGCTGTTATTACTTCTGTGATGAATTCGGTACCTTCTCAGGAGCCGACTTCGATTCCTTATGGTGTAAAATTGAATAACAAATTTTTTACTCTTTGGTCCCAAATTGTATCTATGTTTGTCTCAAGTAGAGGAAAAAATGGACATTTAACTGGTTCTACCAAACAACCCACTGGAGGTGAATCGATATATGATGAATGGTGTATGAAAGATTCTCTTGTAAAAGGTTGGCTTGTTGGTGCTATGGAGCCAGAATTAATGAATGTATTCATTCGTTTTCCTACTGCAAAAGACGTTTGGGACGCAGTGAAACATCAATATTATGAAGGGGATGATAAATCAATTCTTTATGATTTATCCCGAAAGGCTATGGCAACAAATCAAGCAGGTCGACCCGTGGCTACTTTTTATTCTGATCTTACGATTATTTTGCAAGATCTTGATTATCGTAAACCGATAACTTTTACCCAAGCAGGTGTAATTAAAATTCGCAAAGCAGAGATTGATGAAGAGCGAGTTTATTTATTTCTCGCTGGTCTTGATGATTCTTATGATTCTGTCAGAGGAGAAATACTTCGTAGTACTCCGCTACCTGAACCCGAAATGGTTTTTTCTATTGTGAGACGTGAAGAACAACGTCGTAGTATCATGATGAATCAAGTTGTTTCCCCTCAAATATCAATGGTGGTAAACAACATTGGGAATTTTTCGCAACAATCTTCATCACAAAATACTGGTGAAAAATGTACTTATTGTGGAAATGGTAAGCAAACTGTCGAAAACTTCTTTAAGAAGAATGGTTATCCTGAGTGGTGGAATACTCGATCAAAAAACGAAAAAGGAAAGGGAAAAGCAGCTATTTGTTCTACTGAGATGACAACGTCAACAACAACTACTGCAATAGTTTATGAACTTCCTTCCGTTAAAGATCATCTTGTTCCAAAGAATTAGGTAATATTGGCCTATCTCTAATAGCTGCTAACTCAAACAAGGATCATGGTTGGATTCTTGATTCTGGTGCCACTAATCATATGACATTTAAAGCATCTATTTTGAAAGATGTGTGTCTACCTGATTGTTCAACGGTCTATAATACCAATGGAGTTCCATATCCGGTTACTGGAGCTGGGAGAGTTGATTTGAATTCTTCCTTAACTTTAGAACATACTTTGTTGATTCCTTCGCTTTCTAACAATCTTTTATCAGTATCACAAGTGACTGCACAATTAAATTGCGTAGTATTGAAATTCTGTTTTCTTCAGGATCTCAGCAACGGGAAGATAATTGGGTGTGGTACTAAGAGATGGGGGTTGTATTATGTAGAAGATGTGTATGAATGGAGGTCTTTATCAGCTAAGGGGTCCTCCCATGCAAATGAAGATCAGACAAAATTATGGCATCATCGCTTAGGTCACGTTTCTTTTGGATATTTGCAGCATTTATTTCCAACTCTATTTTCAGGCTGCAAACCTTCTGATTTTAATTGTGAAACTTGCATCTTAGCAAAAAGTCATCGTACTACTTAGCCTAATAGTTTTAACAGAAGATTAGTCCCATTTGCTTTGGTTCATTCTAATGTTTGGGGTTCTTGTCGAATTACTAGTAATTCAGGATTTCGTTGGTTTGTACTTTTTGTCGATGATTGCACTCGTATGACCTGGCTTTATTTGATGAAAAATAAAAGTGATGTTGCTGGTGTTTTCAAATCTTTTCATATTATAATTCAAACACAATTTTCTACCACTCTAAAGGTCCTTCATTCGGATAATGGTGGAGAATATATCAATGAAACCTTACAGGGTTATTTCCAGGAGCATGGTTTAATTCATGAGACTACTTGTCCTTCTACGCCACAACAAAATGGTTTTGCGAAAATGAAGAACAGGCAATTACTTGAGATTACTAGAGCTTGTTTAATTGGAGAAAACATGAGGCCACATTTCTGGGAAGAAGCTATCACTAATGCAGTGTATCTTCTTAATCGTGTACCCACTAGTGTTTTGAAATTTCAAACACCTTTAGATAAATTTGCTTCATTTGTGGAAATTCCTTATCAACTTAAGATTCCTACACGGGTGTTCAGTTGTGTTGTTTATGTCCACATACAAAAAAAATTGCGCAGCAAGCTTGACCCAAGTGCTATAAAGTGTGTATTCGCTGGTTATCATCCGTTTCAAAAGGGTTACAGGTGTTATCATCCTCTTTCTCACAAATTTTGTGTTAGCATGGACGTTACCTTCTCTGAGCATGAGAAGTTCTACTCAACAGATGATCCTAGTTCTCCTCTTCAGGGAGAGAACAAAATTGAAGAGTTGAATTGGATAGATTTGTTTCCAGCTAATTATGAGATACATCATTCCATTACTAATGAAGGTTCAAGTAATTACCATGCTCCTACTGATTCCGGCCCGACTACTATGCAACCCGAGGAAACAGTTTAAGAGGACGAAACACTTGTTGTAGAAGACCCCCCTCTTTCTTCAACAACGGTACCTACAACCAGTTATCCTCCTGATGATGTTCCTGAGGTAAACATAGATTATGTGATTAATACTGACAATTCTTGTGAATTAAATGAGACAAACAGGTATCAGTTGCCACAACGGACTAATCGTGGAGTGCCACCAGATTGTTTTTCGCCTGAACCAATAAAAAAGGTGAAATACCCCATTGCGAACTACATGTCTACTCATAGATTGTCAGAAGATGACAAAGCATTTGTCAACCAGATGGCAGATGTTACCATTCCCATAAACGTAGAAGAAGCATTACGTGATCCAAAGTGGGCTAATCCGACGATAAAAGAGATGGTCGCGCTAGAGGAAAATGGTACATGGGGAATAATATCATTACCAGAAGGGAAGAAACCAGTTGGCTGTAGGTGGGTATATATTATCAAGCATAATCCAGATGGCTCTATTGATAAGTACAAAGCAAGAATTTTGGCTAAAGGATTTACCCAGACTTATGGTATTGATTATCAAGAGACATTTTCTCCTGTCGCAAAAATCAATACTATTCGAGTATTGTTGTATTTAACAACAAATTTAGGCTGGCCGCTACAACAATATGATGTAAAAAATGATTTTTTACATGGTGATTTGCAAGAAGAAGTCTACATGACACTACCTCCAGGTTATAATGCTCCGAACATTGCAAACGCGGTTTGTAAACTAAAAAAGGCCTTATATGGTTTGAAGCAGTCTCCTAGAGCTTGGTTTGGTAGATTTCGTCTAGCAATGAAGAAATTCGGGTACACACAAAGTAACGTTGATGATATCTTCATGAAAAGAGTAGGTGACAAGTTAACTGCGCTTATTATCTATGTAGATGATATGGTGGTAACAGGAAATGATCCTGAAGAGATGAATAAACTGAAGAGTTGTTTGTATTCTGAGTTTGATATGAAGGATATGGGTGGACTTAAATACTTCTTGGCTATTGAAGTTATGCAATCTAAAAAGGGAATTTTCTTGTCTCAGCGAAAATATGTGATTGATTTGTTGAAGGAAACCGACATGCTTGCTTGCGAGCCAATTGGGTCTCCTATGGAACAAAATCATGGTCTTGAAGAGTGTTCTGATCAAGTACCGGCTGACAAAGGACAATACCAGAGGTTAGTTGGGTGTTTGATTTATCTTTCCCATACAAGACCTGATATTGCTTATGCTGTAAGTGTTGTTAGCAGATTTATGCATAATCCGGGTCAACAACACATGACTGCAGTTATAAGGATACTAAAATATTTGAAGTCCGCACCGGGAAGAGGTTTGTTGTTTTCAAATCATGGATATCTCTATGTATCGGTTTATACTGACTCAGATTGGGGAGGCAAAGGTGACAGAAAAAGATCGACATCTGGGTATGTTACCTTCGTCGGGGGTAACTTAGTAACTTGGAAACCTAAGAAACAACATGTTTTTTCCTTGTCAAGTGCTGAAGCAGAATACATGACAATGGTAAAAGGCATTTGTGAATTTTTATGGTTGAAAAGGCTTATGGGGGAGCTCGGTTTCCCTACTGAAGGAAAGGCTATGAAGATATTTTGTGATAACCAGTCAACAATCAAAATTGCAGAAAATCCGGTACAAACATGACCGAACGAAGCACGTGGAAATTGATAGGAATTTCATCTATGAGAAACTCGAAGAAAAAATTATTGAAATAATATATGTTCGTACGACACAACAATTGGCGGACATTCTGACGAAGGCCGTATCAAATGATATATTTAATGATTCACTAATCAAGTTGGGCATATGTGATATATACGCACCAACTTGAGGGAGAGTGTTAAATAATTAGTAGAGGAGGTGGTAATGTGAACACATAGTGTGAACACATAAAGGATGTGTCAGGTTCCTTTTCATTTCTTCTTTCTTCTCTTTGCTTTTCCTCCTTCTGTCATGCGTGTTATCTATTCCTTTATCCCTGCCATATTCTCTTATCCCTGCCATGCGTGTTTCATGGAGAAATTATTTCCATCATGTTAAGGGATGTTTCTATCCTTTGTAATCTATTTATACCCACCATATTGGTGTGAAGAATACATGAAAATAATTGACTTCGATACTTGAAGTTTAACTGTGAGTGAACGTTAAGTTTGAGTCTGTAATGGATGGATCGAGAGAGAAGATGTGCTGCTCGGAGTTTTGGAAGAAAAGATGCTTGTGAAGATTGAGAAATGAAGAGGTTAATATGTGTAGATGATAATGGAGGAGATGCTCAGATGAGCCGGGAATGAAGAACTGGTGTTGTAGCTGTTAGATCATGGTTGTTTCCATGAGTTTGGGTATGATATAAAAATGGGAAAGAAGATCCGTGGGTGACTGATACTCGACGGAATCGGTATGAACTTTAGCAACCAGTGGAAGAGGATTCCTAGACGGACAGAGATGAAGTACTTGTCCTGAACGTCGCAGATTCCATGGTTGTGAGTCGAGAGTTGAGGCGTATATTTGAGCTGAATAAGGGAATGAAACTCGTGGTACGAGCAACTAAGTCGTGGGTTTGTTTTGCCTGAAAAATTAGTTGGTTTGACTGAGCTGTTTCTGCCATGATTAGGATGGCTGATGACGAGAGCTTTAGAAGGCAGAGAGTAGAAGATGGTTGGCTGTAGACATGGAGATTAACGGCTCAATGGAACTGCAGGAGTTGTTGAGAGAGCAGTGAAGTTGGAGTACAAGTAGAGTCATTCATTTACTGGGAAGGAAATGTACTGAATCGCCGGAAGATGATCATCAAGAAGTTGGCGAATGACGAAAGGGAACGCCCTGGTAAAATCCCATCTGGCTATCGGCCCTGTCAATATTATAAGGAACCACAGTAAGGAGTTCATCAAAGAAAGATGGAATGTATCCTGGAATGCAACTTCGCAGGAAAATGATTTCTCCGGGATTCATGGTCTTTCCCTAAATGTGCAACACAATGTCAAAGGTAGTAGTGAGGGTTTCTGGTTGAACAACGGAAGAATGGACCGGTCCCCACGGACGGAAATCTATGGCGTACACGTTATCGATAAAATCAACAAGTCTCAACCCGGGTTTTTGGCGTTTATTCTGCCAACGGAGTATCCTTGAACCTCCACACAAACCAGAGAGTGAAGTTGTAGGGACAGGGGCGTAACCTTTGAAATGTTCCCACAAACACGCCTGGAGAAAAGCAACGTGGATATGTGATTCCACTTTCTTATATCCGTTGGAAGCATGCATGTCTACCGCCAAAGCATCCAGATGAGAATACTGTGATCCAAGGAATAAAGCGCCCAAAGGGAAAACCACACCTTTCGCTAATTTTATAGCAAACATGACGAGGTCGTCTCTTATAGTCTTCTTCCTAGAACCGTCATCGAAAATGTACCTAGACAGACACAATGACAGAAACGCAACTACGATGAGTTCATCATTCAGTGCTTGACCAGACTTTGGTTTTTCGGGAGACCACTCAGACACCCACCAAGTGTAAAAGCATTTCACATACTTTTTATGTTGTTCATAATCTCTCTCTTTCTGAAGAATAACATCGAGGATGACATGCTCTGCAGTAGAAAGCTCATAATGGAATCTTCCAGCAATAGGAAGATTCATCAACACGGCCACGCTTTCCAAGGTAATGGTTATTTCTCCCCATCTGCATACGGCTGTGTGCGTGGAAGGGCGCCATCGAGAAATTAAAGTGATCAAACCAGCAGTGTCTTTCTTAATATGAAGAGTCGCAGATGCCATAACAGCCTCGATGACCCGCGCTTTGGTCAAGTTATCTTTGATACGCTCGTCGCCCAACAAGCGCCTCATCCATCCTTCATAGGAGCTCAAAGGAGTGTGACAAACCTTGAAGTCAATAGGAGAAGGTGGATATTCATTCTTCCGAAGACATAATATCATCACGTACGCTGGAGAAACGGACAGAGTAGCCTCTTCATATTCCGAGCCAGTGAGCAGGGTCCACTTATGGCCTGGGTGAGTTCTAACATTTGGAAAAGGCGAAGTAAACAACTCATCATCTATGATCGGCATGTCTTTGGAGTTGTTAACACCTCCCGCTTTGGCAGCAACAATAGCCCCAGGTGACATCTTAACAAAAGCCTCTTTGTTCATTTTCAAGCAACTACAATGAAGTGAAATGGAAAAAGAGTCACTACTTCGTAGGGAGAAATCACGCAAATGGAAAAAGAGTCACAATAGTCAGAGACGAGGGACGAAAAAAAAAAAATCTTTCGTGGAGTATGTGTCCACGGCCAGTGAAGCATGATTAATACTCCCTTGGCCATGGAAGAGCATGCACACGACAGGGCCCACTTTCGAGCAGATCATGCACACAGTGGGGACCACATTCATTCAGGGTCACATACAAGTTACGCAAGGGGAAATAATCGCGGCACGTTTCTCTATGGGAGGACAGGAAAACGAGGTTGGTCATGGGAATTATGTTTACAAAGCCTAAGCCAGGGATTTATCAAATTATAACCTAAGGCTAGGTTTTGCATGCAATAATGAAAATGACCAAAAAACTGTATATTCATGTAGGATTCATGGCTTGTTTTACTAAGCAATCCTAGCAACGGTTTTTGCTATTAATTCCGTTAGTGGAATTATTCATGATACGTCTTGCAAAGAAGTTTTATCTACAACATGATAATTTTCTCAAAAGCAAAGGAGTCTACCTAAGAATTAGGGTTTGTACCGAGAAAAAAAAAAGAAGCAAAACATGAAGATAAAGAAGAAAAGACGATGTACCTACCTCGTCGATGAACGTGCGGCAGCAGCAAGAGTCGGCGACGTCAGCGGTCGGCGGTGGCGACGTCGTTAGCAATGCACGGCAATGGCAGCAGCAAAATTTGAGCGGCGAACAGGAGAAGCTAGGCGAGCGGGAAGAAAAAATAAGAAGGAAGAAAAATGGGTCGGTCCGCTTTTATACATGAGTAATTGAAGAATCCCAGTAGAATGAGGATTCCTTTCTTAGCTCAAACGCCCAAAGGAGGAAGTCGGACCCACTAAGACCCATGGTCACGCCCGACGTGCTCGCATGGATGATTGCAAACGCGGTCAGTCAGAGCTCCTCCAGGTAAAACTTCCTTTATCTTATTCTCTTACGTTGTATACGTCACCATCTAATGCCTACCCCGCAATATTGCAACTATTACATGATAGGAAGGGGAATTAATGTTGATGGTGGATTTTAGTTCAGGGACAAAATTGGAAAACCAGTATTTAAGGCGCTGACATCACGCAAAGGGTAAAGTCGTTTAACAAGTGAGGAGTACCTCTTCACTTTACTTATTCGAAGCAATTCAATAAATACACAAAATTCACCCAGAAAGGTGCATGTAGCAACAATCCCAAATATTCTGTGAATTTTTAGCATTATTAATTAATGCATGATTTGCCTAGTATTTCCTGTGTCGTTCCCAGCAGAACTCTCATCATTGGCATGGCATGACGACTGAGTGTTTACTCTCAGCAGAGTAACATGAATCTCCAAGTGTCAGTGTTGAGATGTGCACGAAATACCCGTACAGGAAACACCATCCTCTAACAAAGAGGATCTTGTGTCAGCGCTTTTGTTGGCCCGATCGATCATGTTTAATTTCCCAATGGGAAATCTGGACTGTCCGTATCAGTCTCAGAAACGATCACAGACACACAAGTTGTCCGCATGATTTAACAGCCTAGCCAAACCCTAGCAGGAATAGGCGATTACCGTGATAACCACCGGCGGGCCCACTTATGCCTTATCCGGTTGAACACCACATCATACTTCCCAGAGCGTCAAACGCCAGCCCTAAAATAGGGTGGTAGCGCTGCTTTGGAAGAAGATCGATGAGCGAGACCGTTCAGGGCGGTCTTAAAACCATCATGACTTTCCAACTTCGCCAGCCTGGTTGGACGGATTAGATCATCCCGTGAATGATCAGGGAAATGCTAACGCACATGTTGGCGGGCCCACTTCTCCCTCCCCCGATCGGATTTCTCACGGCAAGGTCATGGAGCAATGAAACGATTTCTCAAAACCATGGCAGGCGTGATGCTTCTAAGGGTCGCGGAAATTCCACTAATGTCTTAAATCGATCATAACCATTCAACTTTGTCGGTCAAATTGGATGGCTTAGATCGCATTTAGGACCATCAGGAAGGTGCACATATGTTCACCATCATCCCAACATGGGCCTCACATGATCGATCTCCTCAAAGAAGAAGCATGGATTTCCAAACCGTGTGGCCAAAGTTGCGTGCGTGACTGATCAAAACCCTAATTAGGGTTTGCGGCAATGCATATCTGTCGTAGTTCGATCACGGACATCCATCTTCGCCAGCCTAAATGGAGGGCGTAGATATAGACTCAGGAGGTCCCAAGGATATCAATATGATCATCATGAGCCCACCTTTTCGTGTGACCGGCCGGCCTAGGCAAACTATGTCTCGCTCCTCGAAACGCACGCCCAAAGGTGGCATGTCACATGGTTTTTGAATCCTTTGCGGCAATGAATTTCTATCGCATATCTATCACGACTACTCATCTTTTCCGGTCAAATTGAGTCTCCTAGATCGAATCTATGTGAAACCGAGAGGTGTAGACATGCTTGTCGGCGAGCCATCTCCACATACGCCTGGTGGGTCCCACCAAAAATTAACGCCATGCTAGGATTCGATCAATCCAAAGAGGGGATGTTGCGCACCTCTAAAAAACCCTAAAATCCATCAACGACAGTAAGCATGTGTCGTAGATCATCTTGTCCGTCCAACTTTTCCAGTTTGGTCGGACGGCTTAGATTTAAATTTAGTTGATCAATGAAGCGCCTCGGTGATCACCGCCCGCCACTCTACTACAATGAGTGATCGACCATATGATGGTCCGTGATAGACACATTTTTGTGTCTGAATTGTCCTCAGTGTCCCTATTGCTAGTGTTTGATTTTGTACTTATTATGGTGTTTTTATGTTTGTGTAGGTGTTTTTGGAGAAATACACTTGTGTGGAAAAATTTGCTCAAAAAGTGCTATTCCGACCCCTGGAAGACATTTTCTATACGGACCCCAGATTTGGCTAAGGGGCACCCAAGGTTATGCGTAGCCCAAATTCATCCTCAGCACCCAAATTTGTCCTCAACACCCATCTGCTATTCGCACCCCAGAACAGGATAGGGGCACTTCATCTTCAACATTTCAAAACTGAATTTTGGGGGGAAAATAAAAACAGAACTGTGTGATTTTTCGATCGATATTTGAAGGAGTTCTGGGTCGATTAAAAGGCTGAAATTTGTTGGGTAGTTGTGATATGTCCCAACAAAACTATCATGAGTGATTTAATTGGCTAAATTTGGCTAGATAATTCACGAGAAGAAAACATGGGAGTTTATTCTCGGAAGAGGATATCACGGGATTTGCGCCAGCAGCAGAGGAGTTTGCACGTGTTTGGAAAACCCTAACAACTATTTGGAGTGTGAAGGAGTTAAATATGGCAATTTGGAAGCTTTAGAACGCGTGTAGAGATCAAAAATCTGAATTATTTCCTAAACTGGCCGTGAAGAATAATGGAGAATTATATGAAGTTATTACGTGAGATTTTGCTGGTGCTGGGTTATAAATAGGTGCTGGAATATCATAGAAGGTTTACAGAGAGTTTGAGAGATTATAGAACATCACAGAGTCGAGAAAATCAAATTCCAAAAATATTTTTCTGTTGCTGCTCATCTGAAGAATGCGAAGAACAGACCATCCAAGACAGTCGTTTTTCAACAGTGGAAACGACACACAACCGTGGGTCGAGAGTCAGCGACAGTACACTTCTATCGTTCTTTTCTGTTTGTAACACATATAACTGTTACAAACCCGGTTATCATTGTTTCTCCCATTTCATCATTTGTAAACACCATTTGAGCAATGAAATCAACTTTTGAGCGTGTTTTCCTAATGATGAGCTAACCCCATCCTCTGGGGCGAAGGAGGAAGCTATTTCACCAATGAAAAGTGGTAATCTCTAATTTATGCAATTATTATATGATTGTTTTCCTAGATAAATAAATTTATAAAATGGTTGTTGTTAAACAATTGTCATTTCAATTGATGGAGCATGCTAGCCTAGGGTTTTGATGTCCCATACTTTCGAATCTACAATTGTTATTTCTAAAAAATCAGCTATTGCAATATTAAGAATCAATTTGAATGCATGATTTGCATGATTATAATTAGAGAATATAAATCACTTTGATATTGGTAAATAGTGGATTCCATAGCCCCAGTCTTCTCCATATTTTTCATATCACTTTTATTTAAGTTTGCTATATTTTTAGTCCTAAAAATTAAATCTAAAATCTATTGCTTTCACAAGTCTCAACGAACCTATTACTACAACTCAACTTGAAATCACATCAATCCGCCCATGCGTCCTCCAAATGGTCACTCGAAGATGGTTGGACATTCTACCATTTTAAGACGCGTAATCCACGACTTATTCAATCAAGCTTTAAAACAGCGATGTTTCATGCATATCGATTGTTTTGAGCTGCTTGATTTAAACGATGCATTACATGCATCGAGTACACACGATATTTCATGAATACCAATTCCTTAAATAAGTTAGTTATTTAACTTAATAGCACCGTATGTTATTTTCTTCGGCGGGTCCCACGATTTGACCTGCTCATTCGAGACATCAAACATGTCACAAATTGTGGGATACTTACTGGGGTATTGGTCTGGCGGTTTACAACGTGCGGCGTGCAACGCGCCCATTACGAGAACGTGTCAGGAGGCATGGAAGGTTAGCGATGATGATGACGGAAGTGGGCAAAAGCGTGATCGTGTGACAAACACCTACACGACCCCACTACTCCATCACTTCACTTCCTCCACTTCCTATGGGATGAAGGTTGTGCTCAATGAATTGTATAAATAGATTCTCGTATTTCCAAACAACATAGAAAGATAAACAAAGTGTTGTATTCAATATCTAGAGAACACCCAGAATTGATAGCTTACATTGTGCAAGCCAGTTCAATATTCTGACACAAGTCATAAACAGCCAACACCTTCACAATCTCAACACCTTCTTCGCTTCCCTCCCTAAGATCAACCCCGTCTCCTTCACTTTGTGACCGAAACAAGTCTGGAACGACCATTTCTTGGTTTAGGCAAGAATTGTATAGATTTATCTCTCGAATCAAAAGCACTCCCGTGCAGTGCATTTTTTTAAGGTTTAGATTCATTTCTCATCCACACACACCCAAAATTACCAAAACCAGCAGAAATAGTTTTCACCCATAAACACAGGGACACTGATGAAACTGGTGACGAGGATATGCCTCAGTGCTTTAAGTATAAGGGTTTTGGTCATTTTGCAAACGAATGCCCAAATCATAGAAAATTCACTGGGAACAAAGGTCTTGCTACGACACTTGATGAGATGTTTGACAATTATGATTCTGATGAGACAAAAAAATCAAGTGTTGCTCTTCTATGTGAAAATATGGATTTTAATAGTTGTAGCAATACAAACTTCAATATTGATAATCATTTAAAAGAGAACCCAGTCAAGATGGAAGAATCAATTGACCATTCTTTTGAAAACTCTATGTTTAATGTTTCAGGATCTACTTGTGCGTATCAGCTTGCACTTCACAGGCGCCTGAATCATCTTACGCGTTGGCATGCTCTTATTGTTCTCTCAAGGGTCATGAACTTTCAAAGTGTTTCAAGTACAAACACAAGATGAGATATGTAAACAAGATTCAACGAAGAACAGATCGTCTAGCTACCAAGCTTAAATTAGCGGAGAAAACAGATGAGGTATGTAAGATCTTTATCTTCATCGAATAAATTAGTTTCCAAACATAGATTTAGACCACTAGAGAAGAAAACATGATCTAAACATAAGTAAAGGCAGGGTTCCATGAATTCCAACCAAAAGGGTCATGGTGGACAAATTGTTGTTCACCACAACACAACTTAATTGTGTTGAAATATGCATCTTGTCTCATGTGCCTGTTCAAAAGAGACAAGATCTTGCACACCACAGACTTTAAAAATTTGGTTTTTTTTAGCTTTGTGTTGTTTGGGTTTTTGGAATTCCTCCATATCTCTGTTGATATTGGAAAGGACCGTTTTTCCAAAAGAATGGGGTTATTATCGACAACTCTACTCTTTATAGGATTGTGATTTGGACGTGTACGAACCTGTTTAAAGGTTTCAAAACTCTACATTCCTTTTTCCTTCTCTGATACTCTTTATATCTTAGGACTGCTTGTTGAGATTGTGATTTCCTCTCACAAAACCGGTTGCATAAGGGTACTCCAAGCATCATGTCTTCTGATGGAAAAGATATCAATATGATTGTTAAGCCATCAATCACTAAGGAAAAAGAGAAATCTCATTTGTCTCCAACTTTGGAAAGAAAAAGAAGGAATGTGAGGAAGCCAAAAGCAGTTCCTTCTAATTCTCAGAAGTTTTCTGATGTTCTTGAAGAGCTGAAGCTGGCAAGAAAAGAGATTCAACAAATAAAGGCTTGTGTTTTAAGATTGTTAGAAATTTAGAAGGTCATGGTTCGACATCATCAGCCAAGACGGTTTATTGGTATTGACTCTCCATGAACCATACGTACCAATAGTTGTCGACGACAAGGAGTTCGAGGATGATAAGGAATTTTTCAAAGATCTTAATGTCTAGTAAAACTTCTTAAGAGAATTTTTATTCTTGTTTTTTTAAGAAGGATAACTAGGGTTTGGAATAACCATTATTGTCAGTACACATAGCTATGTCCAACGTTTTCATCTTGCAATCTTTTTAGATTTATTTATTTAAATTCTACAGTGATTTGGAAGATGATGTTTGCAGTATTAATCTTTATGGTTTTATATATTGTAATATGTAATGGGATATGTATGTTTGCGTCCGTGAACTATTATTGTCCCATACGATGTCAAAAGTTATCTCCTTCATATGTCGATATGCACGTATCGATACAAGATCGATGAACTTTTTACAAACAAAAGTTAAGCCTATTATGTCAATTATTTGATGGAAGATAGGTTAAAATCTTTTGTTCACAAAGATTATGTCTATTGTATGTCATTGTGCAAATAGTGATAAAGATAGAATGAATCTTTGTATATTCCGCAGTATTGATCTTCCCTGATCCATATTTTATGTATATACTGTGCGGCTCCATAAGTTTTCTTATGTGAGCATTTCCAACTAAACAAATCATAGATTCGTTTATGATTAATTTGGTTGTGCATTTCGATTAAATTAATCATGGGTTATCTTGTGATTAGTTTGATTGAGAATTTTTGGATACAAAATCATTTCCTTATGGTTTTTGGTGTCCAAAGAAATCCTTCTTTTCTTGTAAAAGTAAGGTCGCTCTTGTTGTTCTTTCGGGAATGACATCAAATGGCGGAGAGTTATTTTGAACTTGCGCTTAATTTCCATATCTTTGTGGGGAGTGCGGCTGTGGAATATTTTAGGAGTTATCTTGTATCTTTATAAACTCCTTGATGAATGCATTTAGGTCCAGCTTTATGATTGCATCTAAACAAGTTGATATGTACTTTTCTTTGGTCTTGAAGCATCTCCGTGGAAATTTCATTAGGATCCCTTTTCGTACCTTTGCCATATTTCATGACAAAAAGGGGGAGAATTAATATGTAGTTCACACAACAAATACATATGGTTTACGTGTTTTACGGATCATTATGTAAAGGGGAGTGGTTCTCATGTTGAGATGAAAGTATTGACTAAGGGAAAGTGATACATATCACCATAGTATTGTTGTCGAAGTTGTGATATAAGAACTTTGATACTGTGTAATAATACTTTGACACTGTATAACAATGATCGAGAGCTTTTTTTTTCTCTCATTGTTATGGCTACGGATCTTCAACAACTATGATGCTGAATTGAACATCTATGGAATCATGGGAGTACTTGGAAAAGACGAAGTTTTCGAGTAATGTTGAAGCACCAAGGAGATCAAGCATGTGGACAAGAAGCTATAAAGTTTTATTTATTTTGTAATACTTATGTATTGATAGTTTTTCCATTAAAATTGACAAAGGGGGAGATTGTTAGAGCATTTCTCGGTCAAACTCGCATGCGTTGCTATCTCAAGCATGTTTTTAATGTTTAGTTGTCAAAACTATATTTCTTGATTTCTAGACTACTTATAACTGAGTCTCGGTTTAGGAAAATTTAGTATAGTTGAGCTCCAGACTTCATGGCGATCATCTTACGAAGACGAAGAACTACTCAAGGAACCAGTGTAACTTCATCCGACCAAAAGGTATGTGGATACTTGAACTTATCTATCACTCAAAAGTCTATCTACTCTATCTCCTACTCTTGAGACAAAGTCGTATAAGTATGATAGTTTTCATACATACACATTTGCTATTTCGAGCCGAGTTTACTCGCCTATCTTTTTCTCGAAATATGTGTTGGTAAGCTTTCGCTTTAACCACTTTTCATCTTAACCCGTGACGAAAGTCATGATGACGTTTCAATCTTGAAAATATCTTTGATGACGATAGTTGTGAATAGCGATTGTTATAACATTATAGATGTAATACCCGGTATTTTTAGTTATCTTTTCGGGTCTGGTTTTACCCAACTTAGCTAACCTTGCTATATATTTACGCTTTTGTTGAGTCACTTTGTTTGTCTTAGGATAGATTGTGGCACTTGAACTTAAACATTTAGAAATGATTCTTCTTATAGTTAGTAAAAACATTGTATGGAATAGTCACCTAATTATAGTTTTGATGAATTATAAAAATTAGGAAAATTGAAGAGACTATTAAAGAATTAAATAAATAATAGGATAATATTTTGATTAATAGAAAAACAAAAAGACAAATAAAATATTTAAGAAGTAATCATAAATCTGAGATTTAGTATTAATAATAATGTTAGTATAAGTTTTACTAGAAAGAGAGTGAAATGTATTAGAGAAGTGAGAAAACTAAAAGTTAAGGAGAAGAAGGAGATGGAGCAAATGTTCCTTTTAGAGGAGAAGGTTATGAAAAATCAGTAGAGGATAAATCTAATTGATGTAGAATGTTTAATCTCTTTTCTCTTTGTGTTTCTTTGTTATGCCTTGATTTTAACTTTGTTTAATCTTATATTACTAGGGTTCTTAAATTTATCTGTATAATTTGATGAATCCGATTGATGATCAGCCTTTTATTTTTGGTAGATAACTTTGTTGTATATCACTAGTTAAAATATGAGAATAATCCACCGTAAATTCACCGTTGAATGTTTGTTTGAATTTGGATGATTGTTTCTGAAATTCTGGACAGTTTCGCTTTGAAATAGTTTTGATGTGTTTAGAAAATTTTAATGATTTTATAATGATTTGTGATCTTGACAAAAGTTGTATCCATTTATGTTATCTTTCTTTTTGCTTTGGATTTGCTCAATTTCAGGTTATTATGAATTTTTCATGAATTGTTTGGTAATAACATATAATCTGCCCAATTGTTATGTTGACCTTGTAAAAATCATATCTTTTTTTTTTGAACCGTTAGTTTTCAGTTAAATTTGTATATATTATATATAAATATGTCATGAATATGCATATAAAATTTGGAGAAGATCGAATCAAGTGATCATTATCAAACCTGTGGAATTTAGTGTGTTTGCTTAAAAGAACTACATCGTTAGTTGGGTTGTGAATTTATAACTTGTTGATGAAGTGGTTTAGAATATCAAGATGTATAATGTATGATAAAATAATTCAATAAATAATTGGATATGCTTGCTTGGTGCGGTGCATGTACCGAGGATATACACATAGGTGGGGCACGACCCACGGATACTCGTGTAACGGTATTGTGTATTTTATAAATACTTGGATGTGCTTGTTTGAATGACAGTGCCCGTACCGAGGATATAGGGATAGGTGGGGCACGACCCAAGGATACTCTTGCGACGGTAGTGTGTATTTTATAAATACTTGGATGTGCTTGTTTGAATGGCGGTGCCCGTACCGAGGATATACGGATAGGTGGGGCACGACCCAAAGATACTCGTGCAAGTGAGGTTGGCGGTACCGTGCCAAGGATACACGGATAGGCGGGGCGCGAACCGAGGATACTCGTGCATTTAAGAGGATTTGATAAATTGTGAGTTTGGTTGATGAACATATATATATATAGTTAAATCATTGAAGTTACACCATATGCTCTTGTTTTACATATTCTCTTTGATTGGTTGGCATGTTTTTATATATTTGTGGGAAAGGGAATGCATTTTATTGAGTAGCTTAGTGATTGCATTGTTTTCTTGCATTGCTTGAGATGTAAATTGGATTAAATAAATGTTAGTTGAAAATGTTTTGAATGATGTTTAATGTATTTATATGCTTCAATTCATGTATAAAAGTTTAAATTATGTTTGGTATAAAAGTGAATTACCAAGAATACATATATGCATAAGTCTCGTTTTGACCCGTAACGCTCTGAGTTCGGATCTCCATATGGGTTTGACCCTGGTCCGGAACTCGGGGTGTTACAATAGAAGAATGTTTCAATGATTGAAATGTTGAAAAAACGGGGGGTCTAACACCACCACCCAATATTTCTCTTAGCAATCTGTATGGACTAACTCCAATATACTTTGCTAGAGAATCAACTAGACAGTCAGACTCAATCTAGATTAAAGTATATCGAGGAGTTAATATCTCTCTCTTGAATTGATTTACTCGAGATAATAAGAATCAGCGAGTCTTTATCAAATACAAAGAATAACTTGGATGGTACCAAAGACCAATATCCAAGGATCAATCAATATCAATCAACAACAGAAGGTCGGATTTCCAATTGATTGATTCAAACGCACAACCTGTATTATTTCAATTATATAAACAAATATAATGCGGAAACAGAAATAACACAGACACCAGAAATTTTGTTAACGAGGAAACTGCAAATGCAGAAAAACCCCGGGACCTAGTCCAGATTGAACACACACTGTATTAAGCCGTTATAGACACTAGCCTACTCCAAGATAACTTCGGACCGGAATGTAGTTGAACCCCAATCAGTCTCCCACTGATCCAAGGTATAATTGTACTTCCTACGCCTCTGATCCCAGCAGGATACTGCGCACCTGATTCCCTTAGCTGATCTCACCCCCAACTAAGAGTTGCTACGACCCAAAATCGCAGGCTTTGACAATAAAAAAATCTGTCTCACACAGACAAGTCTATCAAAGGATCAATCTGTCTCCCACAGATAAACCCTAAAAGGTTTTGTTCCGTCTTTTGATAATAATCAAGGTTAACAAGAACCAATTGATAATCCGGTCTTATATTCCCGAAGAACAGCCTAGAGTTATCAATCACCTCACAACAATCTCAATCGTATGGTAGCGAAACAAGATGTTGCGGAATCACAAACAATGAGACGAAGATGTTTTTGTTTACTTTTTATATCTTGCCTAACGGAGATATCAATCTCAAGCCAATCAATCTTAATGTACTCGTACGATAGAAGATGCAAGATCAGATCACATAACTACGATAAAAGTAGTATCGGTCTGGCTTCACAATCTCAATGAAGTCTTTAAGTGGTTAACCTGGTTTTAGAAGAAGAAAACCAAAGGTTAAAGGAGAAACGACTCTAGCACGCAAACTAGTATCACACGTAAGGTGTAGGGATTAGTTTTGCACAACACTAGATGTCTCCTTTATATAGTCTTTCAAATCATGGTTTGCAATTAAGTTACCTTGGTAACAAAGCAATCAATATCCACCGTTAGATGAAAACCTGATTTAGATTCAAGCTAATATTTCTCAACCGTTAGATTTAAAACTTAGATTGTTACACAACTTGACAATGCACGCTTCTAGGTTTGTTAACCGTACCCAAACGTATGAACTTGTTGGTTCAACAATAGTTAACCAACGGTTATCCATATGAGCATTTCATATCAACCACGTTCTTCTTCACCATAACTAGTTCAAATGACTTCAAAATGAACTAGTTAGAGAGTTGTTCAATTGCAAGGAAATCTTATGTAACTACACAAGACACAATTGAAGCAAACATGATTTGATTCAGTTGAATCGGTTCATGAAATTTTATAGCCACGGTTTGCAAACTGCATTCCTTAGTCTTTTTTAAGTTTACGTTCAGAAATCATCTTCAGATATATAACCTTCTCAAGTTCGCAGACTAGGTTTGCGGACTTAAGTTACCAGGCAGAGTTTACAAACCACATCATAAATTCTCGGGTATGAGAAATTCGCTGGTTCGCGGACTGAGTTCGCGAACTTAGCTTCACGCAAATAGTTTCTCAACTCCAGCAGAAATTCTCGGGTTTGAGAACTTCGGCAGTTCGCGGACTTGGCTCACACCATTCTTCCGGTTCTCTTGATCAACAAAGTTCGTAAACTTTGGTTCAAAGAAAAGGACTTATAAATAAATGTGTTTCCACAACAATGCTTATGTCCACCATTGGTTATGTAATTTAAACTCTCATTTCAATCATTGAAACATTCTTAGAGGACGTTATACAGTTGTTACATCATTTCTCGTCAAAGCAATTTTCAAGATGATTGAAACATATCATGACTTTCTTCATATGGTAAAGATAAACTTGGTCAAAGCGAAAAGCTTACCAACTCATATTTCCATATATAGATAGGCGAGGTATACTCGGCTCGAAATACCAAATGTGTATAATCAAGTCTATATATATAGCATACGACTTCTTGTCTCAAAGAGTAGGAGATAGAGTAGATAGACTTTTGAGTGATAGATAAGTTCAAGTCTTCACATACCTTTTTGTCGAGAAGCTCCACCGGTTCCTTGAGTAATTCTTCTACTTGTATGATGAATCGCCATGAAGTACTTGAGCTCAACTACACTTTCTCCTAGTCCGAGACTTAGTAATAGACTAGAAATCAAGACTTATAGTTTTGATCACTAACATTGACAAACATGCTTGAGATAGCAATGCATGCGAATTCGACCGAGAAATTCTCTAACAATCTCCCCCTTTGTCAATTTTAGTGACAAAACTATAAATACATATGGAATACAAAAAAGATAAAGAAACTTTAGTATATCATATTCCACATGTCTAATCTTCAATATTCCTCGAAATCTTCGTCACTTCCAAGTACTCCAATGATCCCAAAGGTTGTAAGTTTAGCATCATCGTTGTTGAAGATCCGTAGCTATAACAATGAGAAAACATAGTTCTCGATCATTGTTATACAATGTCATAGTATTATTACACAGTGTCAAAGTTCAATTGTGTCATAACTTCAAAAATAATACTATGGTGATATGTATCACCCCCCCTTAGTCAGTACTCCATCTCACATGGAAACCACTCCTCCTTACACAATGATCCGAAAACCATATGTATTTTTAGTATGAACTACATATTAATTCTCCCCCTATTTGTCAATAAAATTGGAAAAGGTACAAGAACGAGATCATAATGAAATTTCCGAGAGAGACATTTCATGACAAAAGGAAAAAATACATACCAACTAATTTAGATGCAATCATAAAGCCGAAGCTAAATGCATTCATCAAGGAGTTTAAATAAACAAGATAACCCCTCTAAAATTCCACAGCCGCACACCCCTCAAGATATGACCATTAAGCACAAGTTCAAAAGAACTCTCCCCCATTTGATGTCATTCACAAATGAACAACAAGAGCGACCTTAATTTCGAAAGAAAAGAAGGATTTTTATTGGACACCAAAAACCATGAGAATGATTTTCTATATCCAAAAACTCAATCAAATTAATCACAAGTAAACCCATGATTAATTTAATCGAAATACACAATCAAATTAAACACAAAAAGTGATCAATTCAATTGATTATGATCAACATAAGAGAACTTATGGAGACACGTAAATACTCAACTAGATTAATTACAAGAGAACCCATAATTAATATAATCGGAATACACAACCAAAGTAATCACAAAAATTAACAATTTAATTGTCATTTGTTTTGCTCGATATAAGAAAAATTACGGAGTAATAACTAAATAACCAAACAAGATGATTAATTTAGTTCAATATGCTCGACATAACATATCTCACGGAACAACAACTAAGCTAAAGAAATCAACTTGGTTGTATAGTGCTCAACATAAGATACATTACGGAGCCTCACAGTAACACATAAAATATGGATCAGGGATGATCAATACTGCGGAATACACAAGGATTCATTCTATTTTCCATCACTATTTGCATACGATATTAATAGACATAATCCTTGAAAACAAAAGATTTTAACCTATCTTCCATCAAATATTTTACAATATATGCTTAACTTTTGTATTTTTCAAAAGTCCATTCATTATTTTACCAGTACGTGAATAGCGATCACGAACGACTTTACTTTTGACAAAATATGGGACAAACATAGTTCACGGACGTAAACACCAATATCCCATAACAAATTGCCATATAACAAATCATAAAGAATAATACTGCAAAACATCATCCTCCAAATATTTTTAGAATTTAAACCAATAAACCTAAAAAAGAGAACAAGAAGATGAAAAATAATAGCTATGTGTAGTCACAATCATTTTAATTCAAAGCACTAGTTATTCTTCCAAATAAGCCAAAAATAAGACATATTAGGTAACAATATCTTTGAGAAATTATTTATCATTCCCGAACTCCTTGTCGTCAACAGCCATTGGAACGTAAGGTTCGTGGAGATAGGAGTCAATATCAACAAACCGTCTTGGCTGATGATGTCGATCCCGGGCTTTCTGAATTTCCAAAGATCTTAAAACGCAAGCCTTTATTTCACGAATGTCATTTCTTACTTCCTTCAACTCATAAAGAACATCGGAAAACTTCTGAGAGTTAGAAGGGACAACCCTTGGCTTTCTTGTATTCCTCCTCTTTCTTTTTAAGGACGGAGTTACTGGAGATTTCTCTTTTTCCTTGATTGATGGCTTAACAATCATGTTGACATCTTTTCCATCCAAAGACATGATGCTTAGAGAACAGTTATAAACAACTGGTTTTTGTGAGTGGAATTCACAATCTCATCAAGCAGTCTTAAGATATAAAGGATATCAGAGAGGAAAAAGGAATGTAGGGTTCGCAACCTTTAAACAGGTTCATGGACGCCCAACTCTAAACCCTATAAAGAGTAGAATTGTCGATAATAACCCTTTATTTGATAGAAAGGAAAAACAAACCTAAGAAAAAAACTTTTCCTAAAGCCTGAGTGGTACACAATCATATCTCTTTTGATCAGGCACATGAGACAAGATTTACCAAACAACACAACTAATTTGTGCTGTGGTGAACGAAAATTTGTACACCATTTTCCTCTTGAGAGGAATCCTCATACTTCTGTCTATCAAAGCGATTTGACCATACCTTCTTCTCTAATGGTCTTATTTTATCTTTGGAAACCAACTTCTTAAACGAAGATAAAATCCTACACACCTCAGCAGTTTTCTGAGCAAGTTTAAGCTTCCTTGCCAATCGATTTGCTCTTCGTTGAAGTTTGTTGGCGTGCCTCACTTGATGTTTGTATTTGTAACATCTTGATAGTTCATGACCCTTCTGAGAAAAAAAAGAGCACGTCAAACTTGGATAATATTCAGGCATCTGGGGTGTGAAATCATCCAGACACATAGTAGATCCTGAAACATTACAAACAGAGTTTCCAAAGGATGGGTCAATTGATTCTTCCAGCTTGATTGGATTCTCTTCTTCACCGAAACCATCAAGGTTGATATATGTATTGCTACAATTATCAAAATCAATGTTTTCACATAGAAGACCAACACTTGATTTCCTATCTTCATCAGAATCATAGATCTCAGACATCTCATCAAGTGCTACGCCAAGACTTTTGTTCCCAGTGTATTTTCTACGATCTGGGAACTCGTTTGCAAAATGACCAAAACCTTTACACTTAAAGCACGGTGGAATATCCTCGTCAACATCCCTGTTTTTAGTAGGGACGCGATTGTGAGGTTTATCTGACGACCTAGGTTTGTCTCTTGAAAACCGTTTACTTCTCTTCAATAGAAGATACCTAAACTGTCTTGTGATCAAGGAGACTGATTTATCAAGATCTTCATCCGAAAAATCTCCCTCAGACTGATCATCCTCAGAGACATAAACACTTTTACTTTTATCAAGTAACTTAGTGTTCTTCTGTGCTTTAAAGGCAACATCCTTTCCAATTTTGGATGTATGCTCATGATCAAAGATATTTAGATTTCCAACCAATGTATTTCTGGAAAGATTATCAAGGTTATTTCCCTCAACAATGGCATGCTCCTTAGACTCGTATCTAGATGGCAGCAATATGAGAATGTTCATCACAATGTCCTTTTCAGGAATAGTCTTACCCAATGCAAAAGATGCATTAACAATTTCAGACACTCTGTGATTAAACTCATCAAATGTATCTCCATCTGCCATACAAAGGTTCTCCCAATCAGAATTAAGGTTTTGAAGCTTATCTTCCTTTTCACTGGAGTTACCTTCAAATACAGTTTCTAAGATATCCCAAGCATCTTTAGACCTAGTGCAATTTGACACATGGTGCTAAAGATTTAGGGTAATGGCATGTATGATGGCACTCAAACCGTCGGAATTTTTCTTTGCAGCAAGTATCTCGGAAAGATTATATTCACCAATATTCTTGGGAACGTTTACATCTCCAACTACCACAACGGGAGTATCATAGCCATTGAAAACATATACCCATGATTGAAAATCACGCGCTTGAAGAAAAGCTCGCATAACAATTTTCCACCATAAGTAATTAGAGCCATCGAAGACTGGTGGTACGTTAATAGAGATAGCACCTGTGTCCATAGAGTCAGATCGCTACAAACACATACTTGTAAGGTCTTAAACGTGTTTGCCTGCTCTGATACCAATTGAAAAAGCGGGGGTATAACAACACCACCCAATATTTCGCTTAGCAATCTGTATGGACTAACTCCAATATACTTTGCTAGAGAATCAACTAGACAGCCATACTCAATCTAAATTAAAGTATATCGAGGAGTTAATATCTCTCTCTTGATTTGATTTACTCGAGCTAATAACAATCAACGAGTCTTTATCAAATACAAGGAATAACTTGGATGGTACCAAAGACCAATATCCAAGGATGAATCAATATCAATCAACAACCGAAGGTCGGATTTCCAATTGATTGATTCAAACATGCAACCTGTATTATTTCAATTATATAAACAAATATAATGCGGAAACAGAAATAACAAAGACACCAGAAATTTTGTTAACGAGGAAACCGCAAATGCATAAAAACCTCGGGACCGAGTCCAGATTGAACACACACTGTATTAAGCCGCTACAGACACTATCCTACTCCAACCTAACTTCGGACTGGAATGTAGTTGAACCCCAATCAGTCTCCCACTGATCCAAGGTACAGTTGTACTCCCTACGCCTCTGATCCCAGCAGGATACTGCTCACTTGATTCCCTTAGCTGATCTCACCCACAACTAAGAGTTGCTACGGACCAAAATCCCAGGCTTTGACAATAAACAAATCTGTCTCACACAGACAAGTCTATCAAAGGATCAATTTGTCTCCCACAGATAAACCCTAAAAGGTTTTGTTTCATCTTTTGATAATAATCAAGGTGAACAGGAACCAATTGATAATCCGGTCTTATATTCCCGAAGAACAACCTAGAGTTATCAATCGCCTCACAACAATCTTCATCGTACGGTAGCGAAACAAGATGTTGCGGAATCACAAACAATGAGACGAAGATGTTTGTGATTACTTTTTATATCTTGCCTATCGGAGATATCAATCTCAACTCAATCAATCTGATTGTACTCGTATGATAGAAGATGCAAGATCAGATCACACAACTACGATAAAAGTAGTATTGGTCTGGATTCAATCCCAATGAAGTATTTAAGTCGTTAACCTGGTTTTAGAAGAAGAAAACCAAAGGTTAAAGGAGAAACGACTCTAGCACGCAAACTAGTATCACACGTAAGGTGTGGGGATTAGTTTTGCACAATACTAGATGTCTCCTTTATATAGTCTTTCAAATCAGGGTTTGCAATTAAGATACCTTGGTAACAAAGCAATCAATATCCACTGTTAGATGAAAACTTGATTTAGATTCAAGCTAATATTTCTCAACCGTTAGATCGAAAACTTAGCTTATTGCACACACTTGACAATGCACGCTTCTAGGTTTGTTAACCCTACCCAAACGTATGCACTTGTTGGTTCAACAATAGTTAACCAAAGGTTAGCCATATGAGCATTTCATATCAACCACGTTCTTCTTCACCATAATGATAGGATCCGGAGATACCTATATATAATAAACCGCAATCGCACGGTGTCTAACTAGTAGATAGAGACAAGTATGGGTCGAACCCACATGGAGCGGTGAAAATACTATAATCAATATCTCTAATAAAAACTAACAGGAAACAATATTTTTGGATTTTTAGAATTGAAAATGAATAATAAAATTAAAGTAAACTAACAAAATGAATCGAAAGGAAAAGTCGGTAACCAAGGTTTCATGGTATCCACTACTATTTCTATTTTAATTATTGAAATGAAACATAATTATGAATATATATTTATTGTTCGTTCTGTCGACATCACCTATTATATGTACTAGAGTCGCAAATATCGCTGGGACACCCTAAGCATGGCACATCAAAAGACTAAACCCAAGCAAGCACCATCAACTGCGTTAGTAAGAAAATTATACGAAACTAAATACAGGTTCACAAATATTATTTGGCTTTTCTAAGTATAACTCATCAAAGAAATTAACCAAGCATGGATCATCAAATAATAAGACAAACATATTCGTAAAACTATCAATTAAGCACAAAGGTTTTTAAAACCGGTGAAACAACAACTCATTTTTCAATAAATCAACAAACAATGTTCGAAAATTAATCTATCCAAATCATAATGGTCTTTTTCTATATTATTCAATTTAAAGTAACCTAATACCCATGTAGTTTCAAACCATAAAAACCCTAGTTATGAAATCTAGCAATACATAAAAACCCATCATCTGTGTTTGCAGAACTAAATACCGAAACTCCATTGTTGTTCTCAACTGCAAACTCCACCAAGTAACCAGCAAGGCACGGCACCAACATCACACTTTTTCATGGATAAACTCGAGCACCGAACTGCTCCATATTCCTTTTGAGATCCGCAAAAGATGATGCCGCTGTTAATCATGTCTCAATTCACCACATTCCCAGGTCTTCTCTCCCAACGAATTTCAGTCGAGATGCTCACTGGAATCACGTACACTCCATATTCATTTTCAAGATGTTGGCATACGTTCACCCTACCTAACAAATCCATACCCAGAACGGCCAAAACAACCATGCCTAGGTCGGCGGCAAACTGGTCGCAGCCACACCAAACTGACAGCAACAGAACTGCCCCTTTCTCTGCTTGTGAACTGGTAACTGACCAAAGGAAATGAACCTAATTTGTCTTCTCTGGGTTTCTATGGAACAGCATGCACGTGCCTTGCCAAGGTGGTAAAGTCCACTAATGTTTATGTGGTGCGCAGTTGGACGCACTCCTTTCATTTGGTGTATAAGCACGTCCAAGTACCTGAATGCATAACTCATGTCGAGCCCATTTTCAATCTGTGACCATGGCAGCAGAAAGTCTCACTTCATTTTGTTTCCTTGAGAGGTAGCACTATTAACTTTTGTCGCAAATGCTCTAATTTTAAGCTATTTTCTTCTCAGTAATTGGATTCGCTGGTATTTCCTGTAAATTGATCAAAATGATATTATTAGCCAAAATATCGAATCCTAGCTAACATAAATATGGGTATAAAATGTAGCACTTACGTGCTTATCAATACCCCCACACTTATATTTTGCTAGTCCTCGAGCAAAATAAAGAGTTGACCCGCTACACAGCTGGTCATATCATAAGAAAGAGTTAGACCCGCTACACAGCTGGTCATAAAATGAAAATTTGATATACCATATACAAGACCCGCTACACAGCTGGTCATAACCCTAAAAATCATAATGATAATATATATATATATATATATATATATATATATTTAAGACCCGCTACACAGCTGATCATTTTTTTTTGTACGCTAAACAGCTGGTCATCATATGATAAAAAAGTACATGAAAATTGACCCGCTCAACAGCTGTCAACCACGTTCTTCTTCACCATAATGATAGGATCCGGAGATACCTATATATAATAAACCGCAATCGCACGGTGTCTAACTAGTAGATAGAGGCAAGTATGGGTCGAACCCACATGGAGCGGTGGAAATAGTATAATCAATATCTCTAATAAAACTAACAGGAAACAATATTTTTGGATTTTTAGAATTGAAAATGAATAATAAAATTAAAGTAAACTAACAATATGAATCGAAAGGAAAAGTCGGTAACCAGGATTTCATGGTATCCACTACTATATCTATTTTAATTACTGAAATGAAACATAATTATGAATATATATTTATTATTCGTTCTATAGACATCACCTATTATATGTACTAGAGTCGCACATATCGCTGGGACACCCTAGGCATGGCATATCAAAAGATTAAACCCAAGCAAGCACCATCAAATTGCGTTAGTAAGAAAATTATACAAAACTAAATACAGGTTCACAAATATTATTTGGTTTTTCTAAGTATAACCCATCAAAGAAATTAACCAAGCATGGATCATGAAATAATAAGACATATGTATTTGTAAAACTATCAATAAAGCACATAGATTTTTAAAACCGGTGAAGAAACAACTTATATTTTCGATTAATCAATAAATATTATTTAAAAACTAATCAATTCAAATTATATTGGTCTAATGCTACATAATCAATTCAAATTTTCCTAATACCCAAAATGGTTTCAACCCATAAAAACACTAGTTACAAATTTAACAAGACATGAATTTCTCAAAAGCCATAAGAAAATGAAATAGAATCACTAATTAAACTGGAATTGAAAGAATGGACTTGCAAACCCTCTTCATGTTCCTTCTGTAGCGGCCGCCTTTTGTTCTCTGTATTTTCTCACGGCTCTCCGGCCGATCCTTTTCTTTGTTCGTCACTTAGGTTTTAAAACCTTCTTTCCCCCCCCCCCCCCCCCCCCCCCCCCCCCCACCCCCACCACCACCAACTATGAATCCAGTCTAGGCCTTTAGTTATGTAGCAAGTCCACCTCAAATAGGCCCACTTGGATCAATGACGTGGAATTCAACCATGTTAACAAATTAAAAGAGAATGGAACTCTTTTTATGTTTTTTCTTCGTACTGTGTCCAGTGGACTTTCGTTCCATACTCCAACTAACATGCGGACCCTTCTTTGCTACACCATGAAACCACTATTCAGGACATTCGAACAACTAGGACCACCAATCCAACTCACATCGACAGCAGCATCTCTTTCTCTTCTTTCTTTTTATTCCTTTCGAAAACCAAACCCCGAAATCCCATTGCTCTTGACCATTCAACAGACGCACCTCAATCTCGTCACCGTTGTTGAGCTTTGCTGCAGTGGAGGGCGTCTTCATTCTCTCCCTGTTTCCGACCAAGTCTTGGCATCCACCGGCTTACAGCTTAAACCAACTCTGACATAGCAACAACTCCACCTCGCACCACAAGAATGACAGCCGCATCAAACTTCATTTTTTTCTCATTTCAAATATTCAACAGTAAAGAGAGAAAACGCTCTCCTTTGTTCCATTGGTGGAGTCAGGTGCTTGCTTGCATTGTTGCGCGGAAATAAATCTATAATATTTTGTATTCACTGGCCATAAAATGTTCATGTAGGGACACAAATAGTAGCACATGGATATTTTTCACCATATTTGATGCAGTAAACT
Source organism: Papaver somniferum (assembly GCF_003573695.1). Classification (NCBI taxonomy): domain Eukaryota; kingdom Viridiplantae; phylum Streptophyta; class Magnoliopsida; order Ranunculales; family Papaveraceae; genus Papaver; species Papaver somniferum. The sequence goes on along the minus strand of NW_020624820.1, from coordinate 1,105,838 downwards.
GTAGCACTGGTGCTTTTCGCGGCGAACATCATTTTAGCTCTTATTTAAGCTGTTTATTCTCCGGTAACCGAATTCACTTGTATTTTCTACAAAAGCACTAAAATAGAGTCATTAGTCAAAATATTGAGTCCTAACTAATATAAATATGGGTACAAAATGTAGCACATATGTGCTTATCACTTGGTCGAAGCGAAAATTTACCAACACATATTTCGAGAAATATGTAAGCGAGATATACTCATCTCGAAATATCAAATGTGTATAGAGAAAAGTATATCGTAACACGACTTATATCTCAATATAGGAGATAGTCGAAACACACTTTCCAAGTGATAGATGAGTTCAAGTCTCCACATACCTTTTTGTCGAAGAAGTTCCACAAGCTCCCCTTAGTAGTTCTTCGTCTTCAAGAGATGAACGCTGAGAGATCTAAGCTCAACTACACTATTTGTATCCTAGTCCGGGACATCTATAAATAGTCTAGAAATCAAGACTTATAGTTTTGATCACTAACATTGACAAACATGCTGGAGATAGCAACACATGCGAGTTCGACCGAGCAATGCTCTAACAGTGCCAAAATACACCACCAACTTTTCTTAGGCAATATGTATGACAAACTCGATACAAATCTGAGAGTTCAACTCAATCAAGGAATAATATCTAGAGTTATATATATCTCTTTCTTGCAATTAGATCGTTTACATAATCGAATCCGTGAACCTAATTACAAAGATCAATGTTCAAGAATCAATCAAGTTGTATCCAACAAACTAGGTCAGATGTATCTACTATGATTGATTCCCGCACAACCTGTGAAATTTCAATTATAAAGATAAACAATATAATGAGGAAAAAGAAATAACACATACACCAGAAGTTTTGTTAACAGGAAACCGCAAATACAAAAAAAACTCGTGACCTAGTCCATATTGAACACAAAATTGTATTAAGTTGCTACAGAACTAGCCTACTACCAATTAACTTCGGACTGGAACGTAGTTGAGTCCTAATCGAATCTCCCACTGATTAAGGTACAATCACTCTCCTTATGCCTCTTGAATCCATCAGGACTCTGCGTAATTGATTCCCTTAGATGACGTCACACCAACTAAGAGTTGCTTCAACTCAATTGAAAACTTTAAACCAATCTTCCTCCAACAGATAGAGCCTATATGTGATTTCCTCAACAATCAAAAAGTTTGATCAAAGGGGATGAAAATCGATAGCAATTTACAGAGTCTAGCTATCCTCAAAATCCGGACTTACGCAAGCCGAAGTGCAACCTAGATTATTATTCACATCACAAGTATAAAACTTGTGGAATCAACAAAGTTTGAGATGAAGAAACTTTGATGGTTCTATCTATCTTGATCAGGTGAGCATCTCAACAATCGATCAAGATCAAGATACTCGAGTTATCAAGAAAAGATAACTTGACCTGGCTTCATGAATCCATATGAAGTATTTGTAGTCGCCAAACCCTAAAAGGGTTAGAAAAAGGACGATTCTAGTTACAACTAGGACACACAAAAAAATAGTGTCGGAATTTAAAAATCCCAGTTGCTTGAAGTTCCCTTTTTATAGACATTTAATGCATAAGTTTCTTTAGGTTTAAGCTAAGATAGCTTTGGAACCAATCAAATATCCACCGTTAGATGAATATTTGAATCTGATTTACATAAAGAAGATATACGCTCTGTGTGAGATTGTAACCGGACCATGTATAAAGATTATGTTCAAGGTGGTTTTCCGAAACTAGACGATTTGGATTTAAAAGCGTAATACTCATTTTCATGAATACTTAAGGCATTAACCTTGAGTCATAATCAAGTGATCAAATAAGTCTAGTTTTTTTAGAGAATTGATCAAATGCTAATTATCTCGTAGAAATAATTTAATCGCACTTGAAAATAATAGACATGGTTAGTATATGCACAAGATACAAAAACCATAGCCATTCGTGACTCAGGTCAGTCAGAGTACGTGTGCCGGTTTGTAACTATTAAGCCAAACCATGTTCCGAAGTTAACAGAACTATTTAGGTATGTTTACCAGTATGTGTACCTTAAGACTATGACCGGTTCCAAAGTCAACATAACTATTTTGGTTTGTATACCGGTATGGATACACAACCGAGTTCCAGAACACAAAAATCTTTTGGTACGTCTACCGGTATGGATACTCACCCGGTCCGTGACCACAGTTCCTTTACGGTTTGCATACGAGCATGCGTACCGATCTGGTTCACGAGTCAAACAGATTTTTTACATGATGTACATAAGGATATGCGTACAAATAATCTACAAGTCGATATATAGCTACTCCTCTACTTGTACGAGTACATGTAATACGGGTTCAGACTTGTAACAGTTTTCCCAGTTTGTAAGACTGATAACACTGTTTTGTATCCGAATCTTTAGTAGTTTTATATTTCTCTCTAGATCGATTAGAAACATAGTCGAATAACATCAATGACACATGTCACTGTCCCAGGCTATTTTCGAATGATAAAACTTGAATCATGAATTTGATCATGAACAATAAATTGTCCTTAACCGAAATTCATCAAGTATGAACAAATTTTCATTAAGCTTAGTCATTATATTTCGAGAAGTCCCCTAACTTGGTAACTAGTTCTCGACTCGAAATTCTTGAATATACATGATAATCTAATTAGTAATGCGACATCGTCTCAATAATAGAAAAGTGAATATAACTTGAGAAATAGGTGATTCGGTCTTCACTTACCTTTCGTTGTTGAAGTTCTCTAAAAACTTCGGTTGATCTTCGCCATCAAACATTATAACGCAATGATGACTTCCATGATCCATTATTTCTCAACTACATTTTTATCCTAGTCCGAAACTTAACTAATTGTAGACTAGAAATCAAGATATAGTTTTGACAACTAAATTTGACCGCAAGATTGACATAGCAACACTTGTGAGTTCGACCGGGAAATGCTCTAATAATAACATAAAAAGTGTCCAGCAAGGCATACCATGTTTGATATTAAAACTTAACACCCAAGTGGACCCTCTATCCTTTCCATTTATCTTTCAATTCCAAGATCAGACTCTTTCCCTTTCTCCTTATCATGTTGACAACCATTTATATTCCCCTGTCAGTTTCAGTATTCAACCTCTAGCACCACCGACCACTCCCTGTCTCCTTCTATTTCAAGCTATCAAGTACCTCTATCACCATCTTTCCCCAGTAATCTTTGTAACCTTTTCAAGATAGCCCTAGATATCATTAGTTATTACTTGAGAAACACTAGGCCAGAAAATTTGTCTCTAAGAGAAGTGAGAGTGACAACTAAAGGTCTGAAATTCAAGCTCTGCAACATCAAAATCATCAGACAATATGGTGGATATGTATTATGAAGACTATGCATAAGTGGTGAGTTCAAAAAAAATCAAATCCCTAATTTTCTGATTGTACTTTATTGAAAATGGGATTGAAAATTGGGAGACTTTTGTATAAATTGAGGAGGCAGATGTATATTGAAACTAAGATCGGAGTAGCCGGTGCAAGTTGTAATAGTTTAAGTTTTAATTTCAGTATTTTGCATATGTTCTAAAATTTTATGCTAGGGCAGAGATTAAACCCCTGGTAGTTAGAAATACTTGGTTTAATTTTACTTGTTATCCATGAAATTTTATTGAAAAACATGATTTGATTTCTGAATACTAGCAAATTACTTTCACCTTGTATGTCAAGCATCCATGGTAGTTAGAATAATTCTTTTTTATGTATTCAAGCTCTATGTAAACTGATTTAGCTCGATTTGTGGTTACCTTTACCTTGAACAGATATGTAATACTAGGAATTGACGTATTTTTCCAAGATTAAGTCATCATATTTGTTAGTGATTGATACAGGAGTATCGTAGCAGAAGTTGAGCCATAGTTAGATGTGCATATCATATGCACAGAACTTAAGTGGTGTGAAGATTATATTCACACAAGCAAATAACAGAAGGAGAGGGACAGCTAAAGCTTCCAGATGAGGCTAATCATTAGCCTAGGTTTAATTGAGCCATATTACAGCTAGAGAGTATCTAGAAGATACTAGAAGAGGTGTAAGTTTGTTAACTTAGCCTAGAATTTTGAGGTTTCCTAATTTAGATGGAATTCCTAGTTTAGATGAGTTCTAAAACTCATAGTTTTATTTCTTGTACAACAAGTTCTCACTCATATAAAAGGAGGAGAATTTCAGGTTAGAAGAGGTAGAGAAAACGAGAGGGATAGAAATCAGTTATTGATTGTAATAAAGTTTTATTTCAAGCAATTAAGAAGAAGAAGTTAGCAGGTGGAGAGAAAAACTAGAGAGAGTGCAGCCATATTTTTGGTTTGTAATAGAGTTTTTCTTTCACGGTTTAAAGAAGAATAAGTTAAGCAATAAAAGAAGAAGCAGTTAGCAGCAACGATTGTGTTATTTACTTTCTGTTATTATTCTTTTATTTGTATTTTCTTAATCACTTCTGCAAAGCAGTACTGACTCTAGGTACCCTTGATCGATTACGTATCAAGTGGTATCAGAGCCACGTCCTGACTTCTAGGGTTAGTTGTGGTGCATGGACTCAACACGAATTCAGTGTACACGATCATGGGAAGACAAATAAACCTAGAGGAAGTATTAGAACCAAGATGGGGAGTGAAGAAGACGAGAGGAAACTAACAGATGAGGACAATCTTGCTAAACTTGAACTTAAGATACAAGATATAATAGATACCTTAGCTGCATTCATGAAAGGAAGTTTTGTCAAACGAGGACCTAAGCGTATAAAAGAAATTACAAAGAGAGAAAAAGAAGAATATAGCCACGGTGTGAATCACTTAAATCAATTAATGAACAATATAGCCACGGTTTGCAAAGATTGCATTCCTTATTGATTTATTGTTTAAGTTCATGATCTTCCGATTTGAGAAATATAACAGTTTGGGTACGCGTACGGGTATGCGTACCTTATCTACCGGATTTGAGTTTACAAACTCAGCAGAAATTTTCGGTTCGAAAACTTCCATGGGTACGCGTACCTAAGGTGACTGGTTTAACAGTTTGCAAACTTACAAACTCAGCAGAAATTTTCGGTTCGAAAACTTCCGCTGGTATGCGTACCCAACCTATCACCTTCACCAATACCGTATGCACACATATGCACACACTTGGTTTCCGACACATGGATTTATACACTAATGCGCGAACACACTATATATGCTTATATCCGTAGTTGGTTACATAATCTCAACTCTACATTTCAATCATTGAAACATTCTTCTATAATGTTATAGCAGTCCTTATTCACAACTAACGTCATCAAAGTTATTTTCAGGATTGAAACGTCATCATGACTTTCGTCACGGGTTAAGATGAAAAGTGGTTAAAGCGAAAGCCTACCAACACATATTTCGAGAAAAAGATAGGCGAGTAAACTTGGCTCGAAATAACAAATGTGTATGTATGAAAACTATCATACTTATACGACTTTGTATCTAGAGTAGGAGATAAAATAGACTTTTGAGTAATAGATAAGTTCAAGTCTCCACATACCTTTTAGTCGGATGAAGTTCCACTGGTTCCTTGAGTAGTTCTTCTTCTTCTTAAGATGATCGCCATGGAGTATGGAGCTCAACTACGCTAAACTATCCTAAACCGAGACTTAGCTATAAGTAGTCTAGAAATCAAGACATATAGTTTTGACAACTAAACTTGACAAACATGCTTGAGATATCAACGCATGCGAGTTCGACCGATCAATGCTCTAATAATCTCCCCCTTTGTAAATTTTAGTGGCAAAACTATCAATATATATGGATTACAAAATAAATAAAACTTTGTACCTTCTCGTCCACATGCTTGATCTCCTTGGTGCTTCAACATACTCGAAAACTTCGTCTTTTCCAAGTACTCCCATGATTCCATAGATGTTCAATTCAGCATCATAGTTGTTGAAGATCTGTAGCCATAACAATGAGAAAACAAAAGCTCTTGATCATTGTTATACAGTGTCATAGTATTATTACATAGTATCAAAGTTCTTATATCACAACTTCGAAAACAATACTATGGTGATATTATCACTCCCCCTTAGTCAATACTTTCATCTCAAAATGAAAACCACTCCCCCTTACATAATGATCTGTAAGACACGTAAACCATATGTATTTGTAGTGTGAACTACATATTAATTCTCCCCTTTTTGTCAATAAAATTGGCAAAGGTACGAAAACGGGATCCGAATGAAATTTCTGCGGATATACTTCAAGACCATATAAAAGTACATATCAACTTGTTTAGATGCAATCATAAGGCCGAAGCTAAATGCATTCATCAAGGAGTTTATAAAGATACAAGATAACCCCTAAAATATTCCACAGCCGCACTCCCCACAAAGATATGGAAATTAAGCGCAATTTCAAAAGAACTCTCCCCCATTTGATGTCATTCCCGAAATAACAACAAGAGCGACCTTACTTTTACAAGAAAAGAAGGATTTTAATATAACACTAAGATACTTAGAAGATACATCTAATAGAAACAAATGTGCAATATAGACTTACACCTCAAGACATTCCAAACTCAATTTCCCAAAAGATCGAGATAATAACAGGGGCAAGATTGAGGACTAATAAACCAGAACGACACTAATAGACTGTCATAAGTGTTGAAACGTAGAAGTATCTAATGGTTTGGTGAGAATATCAGCTAATTGTTGTTCCGAGGGCACAAACTCCATATTAATGATACCATTTTCATAAAGATATCGAATAAAATGATACCTTATGGCAATGTGCTTATTCCTTGAGTGCTCAACTGTATTTTTGTTATGTGAATTACACTGGTGTTGTCGCATAAGATTCTCATTGTTCAAGTGTTGATTCCATAATCAGCAAGCATTTGTTTCATCCATAGAAATTGAGTACAACATGAGCCTGCAGCAATGTATTCTGCTTCACATGTTGAGAGGGATTGTGAATTTTGTTTCTTTCTATGCCGAGCTACGAGATTCAGTCCTTCATAGTAGAAACCCCCTGATATACTTTTTCTATCTTCCACACATCCTGCCCAATCTGCATCTGAATAGGAAGTAAGATCCGTGTTAGTATCGAAGGTGTAAGAGAGACCATACCTTGAAGTGTGATTAATATAGTGTATGATCCTTTTTGCAGTTGCAAGATGAGACTCCTTTGGATTTTCCTGAAACCTAGCACATCAACATACACTAAAAGCAATATCATGTCGAATTGTTGTGAGATATAAAAGGCTTCCAATGATAGATCGATAAAGTTTTTGATCAACATTTACACCTTTATCATCTCGATGCAGTTTACCAGTGGTAGGCATAGGAGTTAGTTTAGGAGTAGACTTATCAAGGCCAAATCTTGAAACAAGATCTCTGGCATATTTCTCTTGAGATAAGTAAATTCCATCCCTGTGTTGTTGAATTTGTAAACCCAAAAAGAATTTTAATTCACTAACATTGCTCATTTCAAACTCCTTTCCAAAAGACACTTGAGACTCTTGTGCAAGTTTCTCCGATGTTGATCCATAATGATGTCATCTACATAAACTTGAGAAATCACAACATCTTTTCCACTCCACTTGGTAAATAATGTTTTATCATCTACTCCTCTCGAAAAACCTTTCCCAAGAAGAGATGAGGTCAGTTTTTCGAACCAGGCACGAGGTGCTTGTTTCAACCCATATAGCGCCTTATTAAGTTTAAGGACGTGATCTGGGAAGTCAGGGTTTTCAAATCCCTTAGGTTGAGCTACATAGACTTCTTCCTTTAAGGTTCCGTTTAGAAAAGAGGATTTGATGTCCATTTGAAATAGCTTTACCTTAAGAAAACAAGCATGAGCTAATAATAATCTGATGGACTCAAGGCGTGCTACGGGAGTAAAGGTTTCGTCAAAGTCGATTTCTTCGATTTGTGAATATACTTGAGTGACAAGTCTTGCTTTGTTTCTGACAATAGTGCAAAACTCATCATACTTATTCTTAAATATCCATTTCGTGCCAACAATGTTGACATTTGGAGGACAAGGTACAAGCTTCCATACATCTTGTCTTTGAAATTGATTTAACTCTTCATGCATTGCATTCACCCATATGGGATCGCTGAGAGCTTCATCAATATTTCTTGGTTCTACATGTGACAAATAACAACCAAAATTGCATAAATTTTGAAGTTGTCCTCTAGTCTTTGCAGTAGAATCTCTTCCTCCAATGATACTTTTTGGATCATGATTTCTTTGGACCCAGAGATATCGCGGTGGGACACGTTCTTGTTCAACAAGCATGGTCTGATCAGTTTTTTTCTCCTTGTCACTAGAAATATCAGGATCAGCAAAAGTAGGTATAACTTCAACTGAATCAGGAATTTCTTTGACTTTCTTAGTTGTCTCGGTTGGAGGAAGCTTAGAAAGAGAAAAATCATGGTGAAAATCACTAATATCATCAATGATAACGTTAGCGGATTCCATCATTACTTGGTTCTGAGATTAAATACTCGAAAACCACGAATATCAGACGCATAGCCCATAAAAATACCTTCATCACTTTTAGTATCAAATTTCCCTCTTTGTTCTCGATCTTTCAGGATGTAGCACTTACTTCCGAACACTTTAAGATAGTGTAAGTTGGGTTTTCTACCGTACCACCACTCATATGAAGTGTTTAGGGTTTTAAACCATAGCGGTTGATTAAGTAACATGCTGTAAAGACATCTTCTCCCCAAAACCTTAGAGGTAAGTTTTTGTTGTGGAGCATTACCCTGGCCATTTCCTGAATATTCATATTCTTTCTTTCAGTAACTCCATTAGCTTGAGGAGTGACGGGTGGTGAGTATTGTTGAATAATCCCCAGTTTATCACATAATTCAAATACTTTGGTATATTTGAATTCAGTGCCACGGTCGCTTCTAATTTTCTTTAGCTTACGACCTTGTTCATTCTGAATCCTATTAACAATAATCTTAAATTCACCAAGGGTTTCATTCTTATGAGATAGAAATGCTACCCAACTGAATCTGGTGTAGTCATTTACCATAACTAAGGCGTACTTATTTCCTCCAACAGTGGGTTGTTGAATTGGTCCAAAGACATCCATATGAATTAAATCAAGTGGATCCTTAGTGAGAATATCTAGAGATGACTTATGGTGAACTTTCGTTTGCTTACCCTGTTGACAGGCACCATATACTCCGTCAATCTTTGTATTGATTTTGGGAACGCCTCTAACAAGTTCCTTGTTAATGATCTTAGTTAAGAGACGATAATTGATGTGACCAAAACGCTCATGCCAAAGATGTGTAGATTCCACCTTAGTCAAATTGCAACAGTTACTAAACTGAGTATCAAGAAGATAACAGTTATTTTTGCCACGAGTTCCCTGAAAAATCACTTTTCCAGTTTTGTCTACAATATCACATCCATTTGCATTGAAAACAACTTTATGGCCTTTGTCACAAATTTGACTAATAGAAAGAAGATTTGTAGTCATACCTTTGGCGTATACTACATCATGAATTTCTGGAACACCAGGAAGCTTGATCGTACCCTTCTTGTTAATGTAGCAACATCTCCCATCTCCGAAAGTAACTGGTCCTCCTTCAAAGTCGTTTGTAGAAACAAACCATGAAAGATCTCCAGTCATATGTTGGCTACAACCATTGTCAAGAAACCATTGAAAGGGTGATGTTGATTTTAAGGGAAAAGCTCCCATACTAACACTACTTTCCTGTTTATAATTTCTTGTTAGTATTGTACACCTTTTTAGACAAGTAAACAGTTGTTCAGTTTTCTTGAGAAGATTACTCGCAACATTTATACTTTTCTGAAAGTGTGTACACGTATGTTGAGTGTGATTGTGGGAATCACAAAACATATATGGGCCAACATCAGTAATCTTATTTGAGAAGTTCTTCCTTCTATCAAGTTTCTCAAAGCATGCACTTTTTTTAACACTTGACTTACTATGATTCACTAGAGAGGAATCAAATGGATTATTCATCACAACTGGAGGAGTTTTGATAGATTTCAAATCCATATGTTTTGCAATTTTTGCAATAAGATCAAGATTGATATGGATTTGTTCATCCAAATCCTTTTGGAGAATAACGAGATTTTTTGAAAATTCTCTAAGATTGTGATTTATTCCTGGTGAAGCGTTTATAGAGACTTTAATGTCCATCAAATCAGATCACTTACAAACACAGACTTTTGAGGTCTTAAACATGTTTGCCTGCTCATATACCAATTGAAAAAGCGAGGGTCTACCAACCTCACCCAATATTACGATTAGAAATCTGTATGGACTAACTCCAATATACTTTCTATAGAATCAACTAGACAGTCAGACTCAATCTAGATAAAAGTATATCAAAGAGTTAATATCTCAATCTCTCGATTTGATCTTTACTCAAGCAAATGGAAATCTGCGAGTCTTTATCAAATACTAGAGAGATAAACTTGGATGGTACCAAACACCAATATCCAAGTGTCAATCAATTTAAATCAATAACCAAAGGTTAGATATTCTAATTGATTGATCTTAGCACATAACCTGTGATATTTCAATTATATAACAAAATATAATGCAGAATAGAAATAACATAGACACCAAAAAATTTGTTAACGAGGAAACCGCAAATGCAGGAAAAACCCCAGGAACTAGTCCATATTAAAAACCACATTGTATTAAGACGCTACAAACACTAGCCTACTACAAACTAACTTCGGTCTGGACTGTAGTTGAACCCTAATCAATATCACACTGATTCAAGGTACAATTGCGCTCATAACATCTCTGATCCCAGCAGGATACTATGCACTTCATTCCCTTAGCTGATCTCACCCACAACTAAGAGTTGTTATGACCCAAAGTCGAAGACTTTAATAAACAAATCTGTATCACACAGAAAAGTAAACGATGATAGATAAATCTGTCTCCCACAGATAAACCTAAGAGTTTTGTTTCGTCTTTTGATAAAATCAAGGTGAATAGAAACCAATTGATAACCCAGACTTATATTCCCGAAGAACTGCCAAGAATTATCAGTCACCTCACAACAATCTTAATCGTATGGTAGCGAAACTAGATATTGTGGAATCACAAACGATAAGACGAAGATGTTTGTGATTTCTTTTTATTTTTCCCTATCAGAGATATAATCTCAAGTAAATTATTCAATTGAACTCGTACGATAGAAAATGGCAAGATCAGATCGCTTAACTACAAAATAAGTAGTTTCGTCTGGCTTCACAATCCCAATGAAGTCTTTCAGTCGTTAACCTATAGGGTCTCGAGAAGAAACCTAAGGTTAAAGGAGAATTGAATCTATCAAAACCAACTAGTATCACACATGAGGTGTGGGGATTTGTTTTTCCAGTTGCTACATGTCTCCTTTATATAGTTTTAAAATCAGGGTTTGCAATCCAAGTTACCTTAGTAACAAAGCATTCAATATTCAACGTTAGATGAAAAACCTGATTTAGCCAAGATAATATCTTTCAACCGTTAGATCGAAACTTAGCTTGTCACACACAAATGAAATGTTTTCATTTAGGTTTGAGTAACCGTACATAAACGTGTACACTTAGTTGGTTCAAAAATAGTTAACCAATGATTAGCCATACGAGTACTTCCATATTAACCGTATTCATCTTATTCACATAACTAGTTCAAATGACTCATAAGAACTAGTTGAAGAGTTGTTCAATTGCTTAGGTATTTATGAATAGACACAATTGAAACAAAATCGGTCTGATTCACTTGAATCAATTCATGAGTAATATAGCCACGGTTTGCAAAGATTGCATTCCTTATTGATTTATTGTGAAGTTCATGATCTTCCGATTTGAGAAATATAACCAGCTTGGGTACGCGTACGGGTATGCGTACCTTAGGTATCAGATTTGAGTTTACAAACTTAGCAGAAATTTTCGTTTCGAAAACATCCATGGGTATGCGTACCTAAGGTGACCGGTTTAACAGTTTGCAAACTTACAAACTCAGCGGAAGTTTTCGAACCTGTCTCCTTCACCAATACCGTATGCATACATATGCACACACTTGGTTTCCAGCACATGGATTTATATACTAATACGCGAACATACTATATATGCTTATATCCATAGTTGGTTACGTAATCTCAACTCTATATTTTAATCATTGAAACATTCTTCAATAATTTTATAATAGTCGTTATTCACAACTATCGTCATCAAAGCTATTTTCAAGATTGAAACTTCATCATGACTTTCGTCACTGGTTAAGGTGAAAAGTGGTTAAAGCGAAAGCTTACCAACACATGTTTCGAGAAAAAGATATGCGAGTAAACTCGGCTCTAAATAGCAAATGTGTATGTATGAAAACTATCATACTTATACGACTTTGTCTCAAGAGTAGGAGATAGAGTAGACTTTTGAGTGATAGATAAGTTCAGGTCTCCACATACTTTTTAGTCGGATAAAGTTTCACTGGTTCCTTGAGTAGTTCTTCGTTTTCGTAAGATGATCTCCATGGAGTCTGGAGCTCAACTACACTAAATTGTCCTAAACCGAGACTTAGCTATAAGTAGTCTAGAAACCAAGACATACAGTTTTGACAACTAAACTTGACAAACATGCTTGAGATAGTAACGCATGCGAGTTCGACCGAGCAATGCTCTAACAAAGCTATTTCGTGCTTTCCTCTAGCAGTGACAAGAAAATTCAACAATTCAATACTCTCAGGATCAGCATTAGATAATAATGATGCACTCATCAGATCTGCTTCAGTTGATGCAACTTTCTTCTTGAGATCACCAAAAACATTCCAATTCCATTGTTTCACTATACATTTAAATCTCTTGAGCTTATGCCTAAATTGAAAAGATGGATTGCCTTCACATTCTTCCTCCCAATAGTGTTTAACCAAATTTAAGAAGTCAGGATGAGTTGTCCATATACTCTGACACTTAAATGGAATATTTGAAGGTTTTGGAATATCTACCACAGAGCCAAGTAATGCTTCATGATCATATACTCCTCTTACTCCAACCTTGTAGCTCCAACCCTCATATATTTGTAGCCATTTGACATTGATGAAAGCTTTATCTAAGTCACACAAAATTCTTTTTTTTCCAGATCTATTGTTACACCAAGAAAATTGAATTCCAGTTCTTGAAGCATTCATTAGCTTGCATGAATCTAGACATTCTCTGAAATCTTGTATTGATACTCTTAATGGTCTTCTCCCTCCTTTCTTCTCATCAACATTAAGTACTACATTAAAGTCTCCAACTATTAGCCAAGGATAATCTTTTTCACTAACTTCAACCAATTCCTCCCAAAGTTCCCTTCTATTGATAGTCAAACAATCTGCATGCACCCTAGTTACTAAAACATCTCCAATAGCCATAGTAATAACATGTTTAGTTGTAGAGACAATAGTTGGAACAACTAAAGAAACATGCCAAAATAACCAAATATTTTCCTTCTCACCATTAATTGAGTTATGAATAAGTTGTTTACATATCCCTGGTAATTTTAAGCTTCTGATAGAACTTCCATTAATATTAACTTTTGTTTTAGCTATCCATATCAATGCAGGACAAAATTGATTAACTAAACTCCTTAACTTCTCTTTGGCTCTCAATCTTTTTAAGCCCTTAATATTCCAGAAGATAACTTTCATTGAGAAGGATTAAGTTGAGAAGTAGAAGGACTTCTCATTCCTTTTGAAGTAACTGAATTCATTGAAGCTGCCTGCTTTCTGGTAAGTACATTGGGATTTGGTTTAATAATTTTACCTCATACATTCTTCCCAATCACTTTAATATTACCATTTCCAGTTGCAGTAGAACTACTACCTCCAAAATCATATTGCAACTCTTCTGCCACATCTCTCAAAATTTGAAACTCATTTGAATTAACCAGTTTTTCACCACCTGAATGTGTAATAATCTCTTTCACCACATCATTTCCAATAGTACTAGAAGAATTTTTTTCTTGATCATTAACTGGAACTGAGAATGTAACAGATGCTACATTTAATAATTTTTCAGCTGAAAGTGCTGGAAAATCCTTTTGAATATCAAGAGTAAACTGTTTATCCAAAAGACTATCCAGTTGCTCCCCTGAATGCAGTATTGGAGGAACAATAGCATCCACTGTTTCATCTTCACTAAAAAGAAGGTCATCTACTTGCTGTTTCAATGCTTTTTCTTCATTGGTAAAACAGATATCAAAACCAACATTGGCTTTAGGTTTCCACTGTTTTCTTTCTCTATGAATTTTCTTCTTACCGGCCTGAACATTAACTTTGTTAGTTCTACATTCAGTAATTAAGTGACCTACAACCTTACATTTTTGACAGAATTTAGGAATTTTAGGAATTGAAACCTCTTGCATAAAGCTTCAATACTTTGTTTTTACTAAAATTTGATTTGGAATGCGTCTTGAAATATCCTTTTGAATAACTGGAACTGAGAATGTAACAGATGCTACATTTAATAATTTTTCAGCTGAAAGTGCTGGAAAATCCTTTTGAATATCAAGAGTAAACTGTTTATCCAAAAGACTATCCAGTTGCTCCCCTGAATACGGTATTGGAGAAACAATAGCATCCACTGTTTCATCTTCACTAAAAAGAAGGTCATCTACTTGTTGCTGCAATGCTTTTTCTTCATTGGTAAAACAGATATCAAAACCAACATTGGCTTTGGGTTTCCACTATTTTCTTTCTCTATGAATTTTCTCCTTACCAGCCTGAACATTAACTTTGTTAGTTTTACATTCAGTAATTATGTGACCTACAACCTTACATTTTTGACAGAATTTAGGAATTTGAGGAATTGAAACCTCTTGCATAAAGCTTCAATACTTTGTTTTTACTAAAATTTGATTTGGAATATGTCTTGAAAGATCAACTTCTACTAAAACACTTGCATAATAACCTACCTATCTTTTCAAAGTAGTTTCATCTACCTTAATAGCTCTTCCAAATCTTTCACCCAAGTCCATAAATTTTTTCTTTCCAATATTCAATTCCTAGACCAGGAAAGTGAATCCAAACAAAAGCAGTAGTCGATTTTTGAGCAGCATGATTAAAATTAGGCTCCCACTCTCTAAGTTTCAAAACCTGATTTTCAACCATCCAATAACCATTCCATACATATTTCATATCAACATCATTATTTAATTTAATTATGAAGAAACCTTTGCCAAGAGGGATCAATTGACAAGTACCTGTAAGCTTCCATTGATTTCTGAGTGAGACTTCAGCAGCAGCAAATTTCATTTTCACAAAATCTAATCTTCCAATTAAACTAAATTTCCATTTACTTAAACTTTCATCAATCTCTTCATCAGATATATACAATGATAGTGGTTCACTAAAACTATCTTCCGATTGATTTTTTCCATCATCAGAAGTAGATCCAGAATTAGGTTTACTCATTCTTGCTCCCAAATTACTACCAATTTTTTTAAGGTTTTCAGGTGAATTAATCATGTAAAAACACCTGAAGTTACACTCAAAACCATTAAGATGTATGAATTAATCAACAATAATCACCTGAAGAATTAAGAAAACGCACTGAAAACGAGAACTGAGAAGAATTTTTTTTCCCGACTCGATTGCATGATCCTCAAAGCGCAACTCAACCCGATTCAGTACCTAATTTCCCCAAAAAAAATTCCCTATGAGCCAAATAGAATCATTAGTTCGAACTTCCGAAATTATTAGTACCGGTTTAGTTCTGGTGGATGATAACCAAAAATTGATGATTTAAACTGATAATGGGAGTTTTCAGATTTGTTCGGCATCCACCTTTAGATAACTAATAACACTTACCTATCGAGTCTTCTTCAAACTTCAGGTTTCTTCTTTTACTCTTCAATACTTCGGTCTTGCTTACTATCTTGAAGAAAATAAAAACATTAATTATGGTGCCACCAGCAGGGCTTTTGTCCACCACGATGACCACAACTAGTCCATCACGGCAGGATAATATATTTATTTATTTTCATTTTTATTTTTATTTTTATGTTTTTCCAAGACTCACAAGAAAATAAATCAACTCATTAAGGACATAAATGAATTCTTTTTATCATTTTTTTTAACATGACTATTAGTTAGAGCAATGGGTGATAATTAGGTATGAAACATGTTATACGTTCTTCTTATACTTCGACTTTGTTTGAATTTCATAAAATTAAAATCCATAGTTCCAAAAATATGTGGGAGTTTGAATGTGGTTTTCAGATTTGGTGTTTTACTAAGTTATTGTCATGACACATGCTCATGAAATACGAATCCATGAAGCTTACCGCGTGTTTATGGGTGAAAACTATTTCTGCTGGTTTTGGTAATTTTGGGTGTGTGTGGATGAGAAATGAATCTAAACCCTAAAAAAATGCACTGCACGGGAGTGCTTTTAATTCTAGAGATCAATCTATACAATTCTGGCCTAAACCAAGAAATGGCCGTTCCAGACTTGCTTCTGTTACAAAGTGAAGGAGATGGGGTTGATCTTAGGGAGGGAGGCGAAGAAAGTGTTGAGATTGTGAAGGTGTTGGTTGTTTATGACTTGTATCAGAATGTTGAACTGGCTTGTATAATATAAGCTATCAGTTCCGGGTGTTTTCTGGATAATGATGACAACACTTGGTTTCTCTATCTATGTTGTTTGGAAATAGGTCAGAGAACCTATTTATACAAGTCATTAAGCGCAAACCTCATCTCGTAGGAAGTGGAGTGATGGAGTAGTGGGGTCGTGTAGGTGATTGTCACATGACCACGCCTTTGCCCACTTCCCTCATCATTGCTAACCATCCATGCCTCCTGACACGTTCTCGTAATGGGCGTGTTGCACGCCGCACGCTGTAAACGGCCAGATCAATACCCCAGTAAGTATCCCCCAGTTCGTGACATGTTTGATGTCTCGAATGAGCAGGTCGAGTCGTGGGACCCGCTGCAGAAAATAACATACGATGTTGTTAAGTTAAATAATTAATTTATTTAAGGAATTGATATTCATGAAATATCGTGTATGCTCGATGCATGTAATGCATCGTTTAAAACAAGCAGCTCAAAACAATCGATATGCATGAAGCATCGCTGTTTTAAAGCTTGACTAAATAAGTCGCGGATTAAGCGTCTTAAAATGATAGCATGTCTAACCATCTTCGAGTGACCGTTTGGAGGCCACATGGGCGGACCACCATCTGGTCAATCACTCACTGTGGTAGAATGGTGGACGGTGATCACTGAGGCGCTTCATTGATCAACTAACTTTAAATCTAAGACGTCCGACCAAGATGGAAAAGTTGTACGGACGAGATGATTTACGACATATGGTTACTGCTGTTTATGGATTTTAGGGTTTTTAGAGGCCTGCCACATCCCCTCTTTGGATTGATCGAATCCTAGCATGGCGCTAATTTTTGGAAAGGCCGACAAGGTGTGTGTGGAGATGGCCCGCCGGCGAGCATGTATACACCTCTTGGCTTCACAAAGATTCGATCTAGGCCACTCAATTTGACCGGCAAAGATGAGTGATCGTGATCGATTTGCGACAGAAATTCATTGCCGCAAAGGATTCAAAAGCCGTGTGACATGCCATCTTTGGGCGTGCGTTTTGAGACGCGGGCCATAGTCTTCCTAGGTCGGACGGTCACACGCAAAGGTGGTCCCACGGTGATCACATTGATATCCTTGGGACCTCTTGAGTCTATATCTATACCCTCCGTGTAGGCTGGGGAAGATGGATGGCCGCGATCGAACTATGACAGATGTGCATTACCGCAAACCCTAATTAGGGTTTTGAACAGTCACGTACACGCGACTTTGGCCAAACGATTTAGCAAGCCATGCTTCTCCTTTGGGGAGATCGATCATGTGGGGCCCATGTTGGGCTGATGGTGAACATATGTGCACCTTCCTGATGGTCTTAAATGCGATCTAATCCATCCAAATAGGCTGGCTAAGTTGAATGGTTGTGATCGATTTAAGACATTAGTGGAATATTCTGCGACCCTTAGAAGCATCACGCCTGCATGGTTTGAGCAATCGTTTCATTGCTTCATGACCTTGACGTGAGAAATCCGAGCGGGTGAGGGAGAAGGGGGCCTGCCAACGTGTGTGTTGGCACTTCCTTGATCATTCATGGGATGATCTGATCCGTCCAACCAGGCTGGCGAATTTGGACGGTCGTGATGGTTTTAAGACTGCCATGAACAGTCTACGCCCATCGAGCTTCTTCCAAAGCAGCGCGGACACCCTATTTTAAGGCTGGCGTTTGACGCGCTGGGAGATGTGATGTGGTGTTCGACCGGATAGGTCATAAGTGGGCCCTCCGGTGTTCATCATGGTAATCGCCTATTCCTTATAGGGTTTGTCTAGGCTGGTTAAATCATGCGGTTAACCTGTGTGGCCGTGATCGTTTCTGAGACTGATACAGACAGTCCAGATTTCCCTTAGGGAAATTAAACATGCTCGATCGGGCTCACCAAAGCGCGTCGATACGAGATTCTCTTTGTTAGATAATGGCGTAACCTATACGGGTATTTCGTGCTTATCTCAATATTGACACTTGGAGTTTCATGTTACTCTGCTGAGAGTAAACACTCAGTCGTCATGCCATGCCAATAATGAAAGTTCTGCTGAGAACAACACAGGAAATACTAGGAAAACCATGCATTAATTAATAATGCTAAAAATTCACAGAATATATGGGATTGTTGCTACATGCACCATTCTGGGTGAATTTTATGTATTTATTGAATTGCTTCGAATAAATAAAGTGAAGAGGTACTCATCACTTATCAAATGACTTTACCCTTTGCAGGATGTCATCATATTAAAATTGTTTTTACAATTTTAGCCCTGAACTAAAATCCACCATCAACACCGCGATAGTTTTTTTTTTTTTTAAATTACATGGACATAATTCTTTAAAGGGTGCAATAATGGAATACCCGCATTTTTCGCATTACACATTATCAAAGATGAGTTATTCAATGATATGAGGATTTATCTCAAGCATGTTTTGCGTGTTCAGGGAATCCTGGCCCAGAACTAAAATTGCATCATTATGGTATATCACAAAGTGGGATGTTGTCCAAGAGCGAAAATTCATCATTATGATGCATCTCGCAAGTTGAGCATTGGTCGAGAACTAGAAATGCATCACCATGACGTATCTTCTCGAAAGTCGCTGAAGCAAGTGGATTTGGTATATGGCAATGTATTTCCTAAATCTTATTCGTAAAAATGTAAATAAGAAACACACACAGACACACATATATGAAGTAAATAAGACACATATATATATAGGAGTGTTGGTTGAAGGTGCATTATGTGGAATGCATCTTTAATCTATAAAGTTTGGTCAGTGGATTATATATGATGTAAAAGTACCATTATGACGTGTTAGTTAATCAATAGATCTTCATGATGCATATGAATGATTAGTATTGTGTTGCTAAACCTAGAACGCATCAAAATAATGTATTACAAGGATGGATTCGGCATGCAACACGAGATGGCTATAGTTGCTAGTCTTTACTTGGATGAACTACATTATGTGCTTGATCCCTTCGAGCTACGGGGTAGGGTAAGTATGCTGTCACAATGATTTGCAACATTTATGATCCAACATTTTTCTCTCATATCATCTGATTGAGAGGTGATTGCGATATTTTGGTAACTCATATCATCTTACTCGGCAATTTGTAGGCAATAGATGATTGTTGTCATACTTAATGAGGTAGTTGCAGTTCATTCCTTTGATGCTCATACTTATTATCTTTTTTTATGCTCATAGTTCTTATTAAGCTACTAGTGTTAGAGCATTGCTCGGTCGAACTCGCAAGCGTTGCTATCTCAAGCTTGTTTGTCAAGTTTAGTTTCCAAAACTATAAGTCTTGATTTCTAGTCTACTTATAGCTAAGTCTCGGATTAGGATAGTAAGTGTAGTTGAGCTTTACACTCCACCACGGTCATCGAATGAAGACGAAGAACAACTCAAGGGAACTTGTGGAACTTCATCAACAAAAGGTATGTGGAAACTTGAAATTATCTATCACTCAAAAGTCTATCTATTTTGACTCCTATTTTGATACAAAAGTCGTATTGCTATATGGACTTCAATTATACACATTTGTTATTTTGAGCTGAGTTTAAGTCACTTATCTATTTCTCGAAATATGTGTTGGTAAGATTTCGCTTTAACCAAGTTCATCTTTACTCTTGACGAAAGTCATGTTGATTATTTCAATAACTTGAAAATCGCTTTAATGCTAATAGTTCATGGATAACAACTATTGTCATCCTCTAAGAAAGTTTCAATGATTGAAATGAGAGTTTAGAACAAGTAACCATGTTTGGATATAAGCATAATGAGTATTCACATTTGTGTACATATCCAAAATCGGGAACATAAGTATGCGTACCTGTACGCGTACTGGTTGGTTGTTGGAAGTCCGGAATCTAAGTATGCGTACCCGTACATGTACTGGCGGAAGTTTGGGTTCCATGAATTTCTGCTGGAGTTTGGAATGTGAATTGATATGCGTGCGCGTACGTACGCATACTGGCGTAACCAAAGTAGGTCCGGCTACTTAGGTATGCGTACCCGTTTGCATACTTAAGTAGGTTACTTTCTAAAATCGGTTTGTTCATCAATTAAAACATTTATATAATAAGGAATGCAATCTTTTGGAACCATGGCTATGATGTTCATGAATTGATTCGAGTGAATCAAAATCGATTTTGCTTTAATTGTGTCTTGTATAATTCTATGAGATCTAAGCAATTGAACAACTCTCTAACTAGTTTCATTTGAGTCATTTGAACTAGTTATTGTGAAGATGAATAAGGTTGATACGAAAGTGCTCATATGGTAACCATTGGTTAACTATTGTTGAACCTACTAAGTGTACACGTTTAGGTACGGTTGCCCAAACCTAAATGAAATTACATTTCATTTGTGTATAACAAGCTAAGTTCGATCTAACGGTTGAAAATATTAGCTTGAATCTAATCAGGTTTTCATCTAACGGTTAAAATTGAATGCTTTATTACCAAGGTAACTTAGATTGCAAACCCTGATTTGGAGACAATATAAAGGAGAACTATAGCAACTGGGAAACTTAATCCCCACACCTCTTGTGTGATACTAGTTGCATAAGCTAGAGTTGATTCTCCTTTAACCTTAGGTTTTTCACGAGAGCCTGTAGGTTAACGACTTAAAGACTTCAATGGGATTGTGAAGCCAGACCCAACTATTTTCTAATCGTAAGATTGTCTTGAGATATATATCTCCGGTAGGCAAGATTGAAAAGTAGTCACAAACACCTTAGTCTCATCGTTTGTGATTCCATGATATCTTGTTTCGTTAATTTATTAAGATTATTGTGAGGTGATATTTCTAGGATTTTCTTCGGGAATATAAGTCCGATATATCAATTGGTTCATGTTCACCGTGGTTTATCAAAAGACGGAACAAAACTCGTAGGTTTATCTGCGGGAGACATATTTATCTATTCAATAGACTAGTTTGTGTGATACAGATTTATTTATCAAGTCTTCCACTTTGGGTCGTAGCAACTCTTAGTTGTGGGTGAGATCGGCTAAGGGAATCAAGTGCGCATAATCCGCTGTGGTTCTTGAGGCGTAAGGAACGCGACTGTACATTGATCAGTGTGAAATTGATTACGGCTCAACTACATTCCAGACCGAAGTTAACTTGTAGTTGACTAGTGTCTTTAGCGGCTTAATACAGTGTGGTGTTCAAATCTGGACTAGGTCCCGGGATTTTTCTGCATTTGTGGTTTCCTCGTTAATAAAACTTCTGTTGTTTCTGTTATTTCTTTTTTCGCATTATATTTTGTTATATAATTGAAATATCACAGGTTGTGCATTGAATCGATCACTTGGTAAATCCAACCTTTGATTGTTGATTGAAATTGACTGATCCTTGAACATTGGTCTTTGGTACCGTTCAAGTTATTTATCTTGTATTCAATCAGGCTCGCAAATTCCTATTTATTTAATTGCGGATTGAATCGAGAAATTGAGATATAACTCTTTGATATACTTTTTCTTAAGATTGAGCCTGACTGTCTAGTTGATTCTCTTGAAAGTATATTTGAATTAGTTCATACAGATTGCTAAGCGAAATATTGGGTGAGGTTGTTAGACCCCCGCTTTTTCAATTAGATATAGCCATACACCAATTATGAATTGGGTGTAACCAGGAAAAGAATCATGTATACAAGTTAGAGGATCTTGTATAAGCCACTTGCATCACAAGGATGATGCAAGGAAAGGATGTCATGAGCCTGGATGATGCACCTTTGCCACGAGTAAGATTAGTGTATGCATTCAGTTCAGTGTTGAAGCTGATAAAGGATACGAAAATAGGCTTGCAATGGTCTATGTGCAAGTCCAACCTTATGCGTGAATAATACTCGGAATCCGTTGATGCTTGTTAAATACAACACCATTAACCTTTATGACCTTGCACCCTTAGAAGTACAAGGGTAAGTTGGAATTATCAGGAGCTACATATGGAAACTTCGTTTAATGCATAATGCTAGCAAAGCATTTTTGGGAATGAAAATTAACGTATATTTTCTTTGTAAAAGTGAAGTTTGAATGCTCGAATACGACGTTACAAATGACGCATCGGGTAGTCAAGGATAAGGTCATGCTTACTGGGGCCCTTGAATTAAAACCTCATTGATCTCACATCCTTGATGCAAAAATCAGTGGAGGTGAAAGTTAGAGAATAAGAATCATCTTTGGTAAATTGGTAAGAAAAAAAAAAGAGATTATAAGATGCTTTTGGTACATGTAAAATTTGATTTAAGGATTTTGTAAGAAGGAACTGAAAGAGTACAAGAACCATGATTAGGAATTGACATATCTTCACCATTAGGTATATTCACAATATCATTACCATGATAATAAGTAAAATCCACATTAGCAGCATCACTGATCAACTGATTTATAGCACTAGAATCCATGTATCATGGATTTTCACCAAAATATTTTCAAAAATAAGTCTTTCATAAATGTAAGAGGCTCTCTGCCATAGTTTGGAAGCTTGATACGATTCCAACAGTCACGAGCATCATAACCATATTTTTGACAGATCTGACAAGGAAGTCTCTTACCTTTATAGACATTTCAAGATGAGGAGGTTTCAAAAAAAATTGACCTGAGGATATGGAAATAGACCATGACCAAAACTGGGAGAACCACGACCACCATCTCTAGAGTGATAATTAGAATATCCACGACCAAAACCTCTACTAAATCCACGAAAATGATTTATTAGTGCAGAAAAATCTCGATTTGTAGATTCTTCATGTAAAGATTTTGATCTTTTAATAATATTAGAGTAAATTGTATAACTCAATACTAGACATATGTGGATATCTTATACAAGTATATGTAACAAAATAAGCATATTCGCAACTTACGAGGGTTTACTCAATAAATACTTTTGTAGATTTGTATAGATTTAAAAAGAGTCATGAAAGATAACAACTTTCGGAGATTTCCACAGAGTTGGATAAATACTTGCAGAGTTATGTAGAGTTGGCCTAATTCTAGTAGAGATTTATAGAGTTCTAAAAAGTTATGAAAACAAGAATTCTAGAGAATTGTATAACAACCAAACATGACAAATCTAGAGATTTGTAGAGTTCTATAAAATTTATCCTTTCAAACAATTCTTGATTGCTAATTAAATTGAGCAACAATCATAATATGAAACACTTTAGCCATCAATAAAAATTTTCATTTCAACAAATAACAAAATCAAAAAAGTTTGATATATATATATATGCATTTAGGATGTAATTAAAAAATAAAGAGAGAGAGTGAGAAATGGATCTAGATTATACGTGCAAGTTCTTGCATCAACTTGAAAAAAAATAAAATAATATCAAAAAAATAATAATAATAAATGAAGTTTTAAATTTTTGTAGAAGTCTCCCAAAACCTTTCATATTTTGCAAGACTTTGTCTAAGGAAAAAATACACACAAATGTCATTCAAAGTCTTAAAAATTGGTAAGTATGCAAAGTCTTTAAATTTTCTAGTTTATAACGAGTAGCACAAAATTTGAACGAGATTTTAGAAGTATATAACGGGTAACATAAACTTACAAGGAGTTTTCTAAAGTATACAACCAGTAATACAATACTTTGGAAATCTATTAAACTCTTTGGAGATCACAAAAAGTATTTATTGAGTTGAAAAGGCGAGGGTACCCAAATATACCTCAAGCTAAAACTTTTCCTACCTATAAGTCTTTTTCCCGAAAGTAATACTGAGTCGAGACAATACAACTAATCGGTTCACACTTCTTGTTATCGTCTATGGATACGAGATCAAGACAATACAACAATGAAGTATGTTACTTGATAAAAAGGTTCGGACTTAACCAAACACAATAAGATTCACTTATCAAGTAAATAGGAATTAATGTTTGTGTAATTTACTTTATTATAAAGTAAATGACACAACAAGATTTTGTTAACGAGGAAACCGCAAATGCAGAAAAACCCCGGGACCTTATCAAGAATTGAATACTCTCGGGATTAAGCCGCTACACAAAATTACACCTAACTTCATATAGTTGAGACCAAGCAACTAAACCTATAGTTCACCTAGTTCCGTATATATTCCCACGCCTCCAACTTATGAATAAGTCACGTACTTGGAACAATTCCTTTGGTTCGTATTCCAAACAGTAAAGGAAAAACAAATCTGTTTGGTATCAACTCTCTCCAACCAAGTGATATGAGTCAAACAAAGGCTCTTCCGTTTATCTTAACATAAACTCCTTCGTCGGGTCCTTAGATCTATCTTATGTTCAATTACCGAAGTAATCGTTTAAGATTAAGCCAACAACACTCTTAATCTAAAGAATTGTGTTGATGACGATCTACTCAATTAATCAATCCAATCTACCACAAGGATAAACCGATTATTTATTGGATCCTCTTTTACCAAAACAAGTATTGTGCACACCAAAGATTATAAACCCAAGTCAGATCTTCAATATCTTTTTTGTCTTCAAATCTTCATAAATCTTTAATAAAAACCTGCACACAATCACTTGAATCTCTTGTGATCAATCACGCAAAGAACAGAGTATGTTAACAATGGATTATCACAAGATCGTCTTTAGAACTAACAACAGTCTAAAGATCCCCGTCGAAACTCTGAACTAGTTTGAGTGAATCTTATATCAGAAGATAAGATTCTCAAGAATAAACAAACTAGGTGCAATCAGATTTCAACCACCGTTAGTCAATCAAATCAATGAAAACAAAAGATAAACCATAATTATCTAGTTTCCCACCAACTGTACACGCTAGAGCTTCTCAATCCCAAAGAAGACTTTAAACTGAGCGGTCGTAAGAGATTTCGCTTGATTAGGTTACTCTCCTCTCCGAATAGGCGGCTACACCAGTAAAAACAACAAAAGAGGAAGTCTGTTGTTACGAAGGATTAGTTTGCTAGAAAGGAAAACTTCAAGTATTTATAGACAAGGAAGTTTGGACACCAAGGAATTTCCAAAAACGAAAATGTTCTCAAGATATTCATTAAAGCACAAATTCGGTTTTCATAATTCCTGGAAATGCTCTGTCCAAAAATAATGATCGAAATCTCTCGGAAAATATAATTAGTAAATGCACATTACTAATTCTTATATTTTCCTACAAAATAAAATTAATAACCTTAATTAAAATATTCTTAACTTACTTATGTTTCGATCCTGGGATTCTCTTCCCTTAGCTATTAAGAAATAACTTTGAACAATTAAAGAAATAAACATTCATAGCACGTGCTCAAAGTATGTCGACATCCTTACTTTGTAAGTTCTCTTTCACATTTACAACCTTGAAACCGATTTGCCACACTTCCAAACAAGTTTAGAATTGGTTCATCTGACTTTCAAGAACTATCCGATTGATCAAACAAACATTCAATCACAATCATGGGTTTAACGGTTCTACCAAAACAAGTTTCGGTTCTACCTTCCATGTGAGTATTGTGCATAGTCATACTAGCTTTCCAAAATTCGGTTGACTAGCTACTAGGGTCGGTTCCCCACATATATATGGTATCTAATTTATATATGTTGCACATGTCCATAGGATTGGTTCCCATTTGCCTAAAAACGTGTTGCACATGTCCATAGGATCGGTTCCCCTTTCTGCTATAAACCTTGCTGCACCCCATACAAGGATCGGTTCCCCTTTGTGATGTACTGCACCTCTTACTAGGATCTGTTCCCTTTTCTCATATTTTGTCAGACATAAAATCACAAACCCGATCATACCATCTCAGGTGATTACTTAAGATCGGTTTCACTAATAAAAGTCATACCAATATATAAGTCAGGACTTTGTGAATAATTCTACCAAGAACACAACAAGTTGTGAGCGGTTATACTCAATCACACATATTGGTTGTTCATAAGATATGTAATGAATAACAAAACCAATAACACCTGGCAATTTCCTTTTCGGTTCACAAACAAGTTTATGAACTTACTTCCTTTACGGTTTAGAATTGTGAGAGTAAAGTGCTCTTTTATCTCGTCGCCGTCGAGTCCAATTTTGTGGAAACTCCTTCAAAGAGTGTGCACAAAACAAAACAACCCTATTGGATGTTTCAAAACGGCTGTTTTATACTTAATAAATTGTTTTTTTTTCTTTTTCTGATCTAAATTAAATTCTTGAAAAGGTAATATAATATATTTATATCTAAACATACCTAAATTATCCTGGCTAAATTGGGGCCTATGCCACTTAATTGGGGCATATAGATTACTTCATCCACCTATACACAATGATAAGGGGTGTCTAATATTTATGTAAACTACCAAAATTACCCTCAAAAAAATATTAATATTACTATTACCTCCATCAATTCTTAATAATCCTAACTAACAAAAATCAGTTTTCATTTCTAACCTAAAAACCGATTCTTCATCTCCTCTACTCCCTTTTTTTTATTTTTTTGAAACCAAAATCGTTGATGATCGACGATTCAAAAATGATTAATTGTTTTCTTTCTTCTATAAAATGTCGAAACCAAGAACTAAGT
Organism: Papaver somniferum; assembly: GCF_003573695.1. Taxonomy (NCBI): domain Eukaryota; kingdom Viridiplantae; phylum Streptophyta; class Magnoliopsida; order Ranunculales; family Papaveraceae; genus Papaver; species Papaver somniferum. Next base: position 1,078,706 of record NW_020624820.1, on the reverse strand, counting down.
ATGCTACTAACAGGAATCATTCTAGTGACGACAATCCCGACTTGTTGAAGCGATTCGAAATAGAACGAAGGAAGTGCAAGAACAATCGGAAGCCTCTCGTATCACAAGAGGAAGAAATGGGTCGAATAAGGTACTTTTATATCAACCCAATCCTCTAAACTAGGTTTTAGTAACATGTTTTAGGTTAGAAATCGAGAATTTTGAAATAAAAAAATTTCAGTGTTCACAGAATCAGATTACGTTAATGTCGAAGTAACCCGATGCTTGTTAGAAACGGGTTATGTTCTTAAACTTATAAACCGATTGTTCTGCATGTGAAATGGAATCGGTGAACGTTAATATATAAATAGTCTGATTCTTGTAGCCAATATTCCTGTAACTTTATTTGTTGGAATCGGATTACATATGTCTTCACAAAAAACCGATTGTCTAGTTTAGAATCAAACTTTATATGTATATCGAGTAAACCGATTTCTGGAATGGGTTACATTAGCACTTCACAAAATCCAATTGTTAATTTTATTATGTTAGGAATCGGATTTTATATGTATATTTAGTAAACCGATTATGTACCTTGACTTTAAAAATTCATTCTATTCCATTGTTTTTTGTCGCTTAAATCCGTATTCTACAGGCAAAAAATCAAGCCGAAAAGAAATATAAGCGGAAATATGACCTTGCTACTCCTAAGCCTTTGGGACCTCGTCGAAAAGACGGTAAAAATTTGAATGCTTCCCACCGAAACCTAAAGGGCACGGGGAGTAAAACCAAAGGGATTATTATCGATGACCCACCACCTCAAGCGGAGCAACCAACACATGAAGAATCTGATTCCGAAACACCTACTGAAAAAGAAGGTGATGATATAGAAATTGAAGAAGAAAAAGGTGATGATGAAGGTGGTGGCAAGGAAAGTGGTGAAGAAGAAAGTGATGAGAGTGAAAGTGATGAGGAAGCTGGTGGAAAGGAAGGTGGTGAAGAAGAAAGTGATGAGAGTGAAAGTGATGAAGAAGAATGTGAGGATGAAAGTGATGAAGAAAAAGGTGAGGATGAAAGTGATGAAGAGATAAGAGAAGTCGTTCAAGAACAAGAAGTTCAACAACAAGACCAAGGAGTAGATGCTAAATAAAAAGGTAAGAAGAAAGAAGGGCCAAAGAAGAAGAAAGGTGACCACATGCCCGACCTGCTGAAGATGTTTGCTCGCGTCCCTGATGATCCACCTTTAGGGATACCCGTTGATGAAGGAAAGGTATTACGGGGTTACAAAGACAGTTGGGCCTCCGTCGTTTACAATACCATAGTAAGTACCTAAACCTTATGCTATGTGATGTAAACATTATTATACGTGTACTGTTTTGATTGTTGTCCATCGTGGTTGTTTTGTTTCATAGGATCACAAGGATGTCGTTCGTCTTATGAATCCAGGAACGTCAGTGAGTATGATGAGGAAATGGCCACTGGAAGGAATAGAAACAATCGTTGGAGAAGTTCCGGAAGTAATCGATCTAGTCAATTCTACGGGGTTGATACCTTCGGTCGAGAATTTGGATCTTGGTTACGACAGACCTCTTTGCTCCGCCTTTGCCGAGAGATACTACGAGGAAACGGATAATCTACATCTTCCGTTTGGAGAAATGAAGATAACTCCAAATGATGCGAAGTTAATTACCGACCTAAGCATAGAAGGTAAAACCGTGAAGCACAAAGGGTACGAGCCATAGCTTGGGTGGGACAAGATTTATGCGTGGACCAAGGAAGTGTTCCAATGGGATGAGGATACGACCAAGAAGGAGATGCTAGTAGGCAAGTCAAAACAGAGGATATTCCATCTATCGAAGCTAAGGGACAAGTTCATGTGAACAAAGAAGCTTCGTACTGAGGGAAAAGAGTTGACGCCGCAACATATCATCTCCACGGCCAATGCGTATGTCCTCTATGTCCTGGGAGCTGTTATCTTCCACGACGTGTCCGGTGCCCGTGTGAGCGCTAACTTTATCCAGCTGTTGCAACCATTTGACAAGATGAACGAATACTCTTGGGGCACTTCCATCCTTGCACACTTGTTGAAGGAGTTTAGAAAGGCTTCTAAGGCTCAAAAAGGAACCAACTCGGAGGGAATATGGTTTTTCTGCAGGCGTGGATATATTTGCACTTCCCAATATTTGCTAAAAGGGCTTTTGAGAATAAGGAATGGGATGGAGAGCATTATGGAGACAAGTACAACTACAGAAGTAAGCCGAAGAAACAAAAAATGGATTTTCTGAATTTGAGACGCCAGTTAGACAACTTGACGACGAAAGATGTTGTCTTTGATCCTTACAAGCAGGATTTGGCTAAAGGAAAAGGAAAGAAGGTTGGATGCAGAGAGCAAAATGAATATTGTGGGCCTTTGTTTCACCCAAGAGGATATGTAATGTACAACCCGACGAGAGTCGCAAGACAATGCGGTTACGTACAAAAAATCCCAAAGGCGCACAAGATGTTCAACATCAAGTATAGGATGAAACCAGTTGCATCCTAGTTTAAAATGGGTGAAACCAAATTCAACCCAATTTAGTGTAGGATGAAACCAGTTTTATCCTTGTTTACAATGAGTGATACCTAATTCAAAATCATAGATTCATCCTAGCTACAGATGAAACCGGTTTCATCCTAGTTTAAAACTGGTGAAAGCAAATTCAACCCAATTTAGTATAGGATGAAACAAGTTGCATCCTAGTTTAAAATGGGTGAAACCGAATTCAACCCAATTTAGTATAGGATGAAATCATTTTCGCCATGTCTATTCAACTCAATCTAGCACGGGATAAAACCAGCAAATTTGAAATCAATTGCAATCAAAACACAATTAAGGTTAAGAAATTTACCAATTTGAGTGTAGTCTTCATTTATTATCTTCTGAAATCGAATTAACATAAAACCCTAATTTGAGAAATTTAATTAAATTACGTACACAGAAAACCCATTTTGATGGTGGTGTTGCTGGTACCTATGATGGTGTTGTTGGATAAAGTTGATGATGTCGATGGTGGTGTTGGTGATTGTGGACGAGATAGAGATGGTAGAGGAATATGATGTTACTGGTTTGATATTGGAGACGGTGTAGAAAGAAGACGATGGTACTTGTTGTTTGGTAATGGAGAAGATGAGGTGCATAAGCTGATGGAGAACGAGTGCTTGTAATAGCTTTTTTAGATCTGGTTTATGTGGAGGCGACGGAGAAGACGAGAAGAAATGTTGAGAAACGATATTAAGTAGCGTGATGGAAAGGATAGTTCAGTCTCTTTCAAATAAAAAAGAGTAGTATCCATTTGACCCAGAGAAAAGGTTTACCCGTCCATCTGAACCGGAAAAAGTATCTTTTTGGCCAAATTGCCCATTTTCTGTTTTTTTTCTAAACAAAGTTTGAATAATCATACCATAATTCATAAAATTTCATTATTACTCTGGATTCTGAAAACGCTATGGTAAAGGTAAAATAAAAGCTCTCTGTTTAAACCAACCAATAAGATTGTTTTGTTATGTGCACACTCTTTAAAAGAGTGTGCACAAAATTGGACTCGTCGCGGTCTGTTATGTGAGGGTAAGTTGTCGTGATTCGGAAGAGTACACAAGTCGATGTTGCACAATATGAGCAAGTATATCAAGTTTCCTCACCACGTTGGGCTTTGGACCAAAGGATAAATTTCCCTTAATAAAATGGCAATGCCAAACGGCGTCTAAGAGCGACTGCAATGGTACGACTAAACTCAAAGATCAAAGACCAAAAAAAAAAGACTAAATATGAGTTTAATCTGTACTGTGACGTTATGGGGAGAAGACCAAATTTGGTCGCGCGTAAAATTAATCACCGCACGAAAACGGGCGTAAATTTAGTGTACGCTTGAATGGGGCGTAAAATTGGTTTACGCCCGAAATTTGAATGGGGCGGATGGTTTGGTGTCCGCCTGATGAGTAAGTGAACGGGCGGATGGTTGGGTGTCCGCCTGATGAATTTCATTTTGAATGGGGCGGATGGTTTGGTGTCCGCCTGATGAAATGTGAACGGACGGATGATTGGGTGTCCGCCTGATGAATTTCATTTTGAATGGGGCGGATGGTTTGGTGCCCGCCTGATGAGTAAGTGAACGGGCGGATGGTTGGGTGTCCGCCCAGCAACAAGCGTACTTTAAATTTACGCCCGACTATATTAGGATTTGGTATTTGGTCGCGACCAAATATGATCTGGGATTTGATCTTTGGCTGGGATTTAATCTTTACTCCGTCCCAGTGCGTTACGATCTCATCCCAAATTTTTGGTTATACTCGCCCACTGTGGATGCTCTACACCTAACCACCCAAATTTCTTCTCGAAGGCACGCGTAAACAGGGACCAATCGTGACCACTGACCACACCATCGGAGGTATGATCCATCTCAAATCAAACCGCTGCGATTTTCACTAGCCTGTAACCAGTAGTACTCCTATATAACTACAGCCATACTAGCTAGTCAGCAGTAGTCACACAATAAACGCATTCTTGATTTTAGCGGGAGGAATAGAGAGCAGAATTAGAAGCATCTAGAACTTCCATCCGTACACTAGCAGAATTTCATCTGAAGAAGAAGAAGAAATTTCATCCGAAGAAGAAGAAGAAAAGAGAAATTGGGAGAGAAATCTGATTCTGAGAGAAGCCCAAGATTTTCAAGAAATATGGAAAGGAATATTATTTTTACAAGTTATGACGAAGATAGCGATCCAGCATCAGATCCAAGAATCGCATCCACTGATTTCTTCGGTACATTGATACAAACAACAGTAACTTCAAGACCAGAAATCATACACCAATGGATTTACCATCATTGGCAAGTTTACGGAGAACGGTATGGAAATCGACTCATTGTTGGAGTCGGTGTTCAATGGAGAGCATCAAATCAGAGGAGGGCGCATACATTACAACTCTGTATCGATACCGATTGTTTATCATTGTTTTCTTGGTAATGGAAATATTCATTTTGTTGGGATTCGGAACGATTCTGATTATCAAAAACTTTTGAATAATGAGCATGTGTTGTCAAATTTTTTTTGACTTAAAAGGTTAAAACTTTATTAAAAAGGGAAAAAAGAAGTAGAGAAAGAAGAGTGCACTTGAAAGTGCTACAGAGATATGGCATAACAGCCAAAATTCAACATGAAAAGGAAAATAAACTTCTCCACACAAGTCTGTTAACGTGTTATACCTCCCTGTGCCCTCTGCACGAGACTTCCTCAATGGGTTTAAACTTCTCCACACAAGTCTCTTCATTATCGGTTTCATATTCTGACTCCTCATTTGACTCTACACAATCATCCACATACATAGTGTCTTCATTGTGTTGATCATTGTTGTTGCTTTGAGACACAAAAGTCTCTACAGAGGGAAGGTCTTCATTAACCTCAATAAGAGATTCAAAAGAATTCTTATTTTTGAGCTCATCTACTTTCTTTCCATTTTCTTTGCTACTTCCCTTGTTCTTTCGCCTAACGTATTTACATTCCACATCAGGGGAGTCTGCCTTCTCCTCAATAGAGATATGCGCAGCATTATCTACCATCTCTTCATTTGATTGTACACGAGACTCCCCTTTTTCTGTTAGGCTTCCACTGTCATTATGCTCCTCATTCCTAGGAGTCTCCAAATTTCCAGCCTTGTCGATATCAGTCTCAGAGACATTCTTTATATTCATATCCGCATTGACCACCTCTAAATCTAGTCTTTGAGACTCTTCCAGCCTACCCAAAGTCTCCTTGTCGGTTTTGCTCAATTTTGGTACCCAGATCTTCTTGGTAACCTTACTAGCAGAGACCTTGGGACATTTAGCACTAGAGTGACTAAATGTTGCGCAAGCCTGGCATCTTGGAGGTTTCCAAGTGTATTCAACCGAGATATCTAGTTCTTTGCCATCAAACAAAATAGGGATGAAGGATGGAAAATCGCTAGTTACATCCATTTCAACACACTCTTGCATAACTCATCCTTGTCCTTTCTAATGTGTGTTTATCAGAACATATTGGAGTTCCAATACCACTAGCAATCATGCTTAAGCCTTTGGCATTCCATAAATGAATTGGAACTTTTCTCAAATTCATCCACACCGGAACAGACTTCAATTCTTGAATGTTATGCTCAATGAATAGTTGCCAAGGTCTGATCAGAAATAACTTCTTTAAAATTGTGACAGATCCCATCTCTAAGATTTTTGTTTGATGTGTTGTCAATTCCGAATCTTATTAATGTAAGTGATTATTTTGATCATTCCGAATCTTCTTTAAGTAATTTGGCAAGGTCAGTTCTTGGTGTATATGGTGTTCGTAGAGATCCATTTGTTGGGATTCAGAATCGTTCTCATGGACTGAGACTTTTGAATAATGAGCATTGGTTGTTCGTTCCGAATCTGATTAATATGAGTGATATTATTGATCTTGGACCTCATTTCGAATCTTCTAGACAGAATTTGGCAAGGTTTGTTCTTGGTATTGGTGAGATCAACCGGTCATGAGCAGTAATTGGCGTGCTGAGCATCTTACTGTTAATCAAGTTCAGTATGCTGTTGTTGATGCTTATGTTTCTTATCAAGTTGGAATGATTATGAATATTTGGCAGATTCCTAATTGTTGGTCTTTGGGGTTTGTGTGACAAGGCATTTTCTTGGTGTTGGTAAAGATCAATGGGGTGGGAGGAGTAATTGGAGTGCTGGGGATCTTTAGTAGTATTAAGCAAGTTCAGTATGTTGTTGTTTTTTTCTGAAGCTGGAAGGATTATCAAGATTTACCAGCTTTTAGGAATGGGTGTCTTGAACTGACAAGTTGTTCACCTTTTGTTGCTATTTGTATCTCATGAAAGAGTAGATTGATCAAATTTCATTTCTAGTTATCAATTCAATTGCTCCGTAGTTTGATGCATCTTTTATCGCACCGATATGCTGCAAGTAAGATAGAGTGCGTTTTCTATGAACCTACAGAATTCTGCTCAAGAGATTCTGCCTTTGACCCAAAACATGAAATCCCCCCTACACTTTGAACACGTACTGGATATAAAGAAAAGAGGCACCATACGATATTGTAAGAACTTGTTGTGTGTAGGAGGAGGTGTTCTGACTTGGGCTAGGCAGCAGCATGTCTCAATTAAAGGGATGCTTCAGAATTTAGCTCACATTTGAAAGCTATGCACTGGTAGCAAAATCCAAGTTCATAAAAAAGAGCCGGAAATATGAAATTTGGAGACTTATGTTTTTCTGGACGACTGCTTTCAACATGCTTCTTGCAGTTGCCAAAATCTTGCTTGTTTTGGGTAAGAGTTTCTATGTTGTTAGCACCATCGTAATTCTTGGATCATATGCTTAATCGTTAGAGATTTAAGAGCAACAGCTTTCCCAGACATGAGATTTAGAAACATACGTTGGTTTCCTTTTTCTCTCTTCCACCACCACGTTTGTTTTTTCCCCCTGTAGATCTGACTCATCTAGATCTGAATCAAATTACCTGACTTATCTGGATCTGAGTCATTAAGGTCTGACTCAGAAAATATGTTTCTTTGATCAGAGACCTGACACCATTGGAATTAATTTGAAAATACAGGAGACGCGAAACCAAAAAGAAAGAAAGAGAACTAGTGATCAAATATAACAAAAATGTTAGAACCACAGTGTGATCTACATAGACTGAGTAAACAGCAAACACAATTTAGACGTAAATGAGTCGATCCTAATCTTTCTCCCTGGTGTATCTGTATCAGGAATTACAAGAGCTTAGCATTTTCACCATTACCGTTGATTAACCAACTAGAAATGTATTCAGTATCTTGACTTCTCACTCTCGAAACCTTAGAACCAAATCTCTGTGAAACATAGAATTGCCTTGGTTTGATTTTATGGCCAGAAAAAAAGGACTCTCTTCTTCTCAGATTAGTAACACCAGTCATATATTCCATTTGGTCAAAACAAAATCGACTAATGTTTATGTTCATAATTGTCGCCAACCATCAATAAGTTTTACTAAGCTAAGATACATCATGCTTTATCAGTTACACGGCCATCATGTGTACTTCCATATTTGCAAGTAACGAGTCCAGCATATGTAGTTCAAATGTAAAATAGCTCGGCTTACGTTAATAATATGAAGCTGCTACCACCTGAGCCGCGACTGGAATATAGTAATGACGAGTAAGAGCTACTGCCTACCTGCAATCAAAAAACGAATAAATATAAACTACCAAGAGAATAGCTTAGAAGAAGAAAAATACAATATGGTAGGAGGTTTAATGCATACATCAGGTCCACGAGAGATGTAATCACCACCTTAGCTGGAATACATTCCACTGACATCATTGCCGCCATAAGAACCTGAATACCATATCATTTATGTAAATAGGAATCATACACAATTGGTACAATCATCAATTGCGGGGTATTATCAATAGGTGAAATATATCCCAAGCCTAAAAAATTGTGGGTTATTATAAATAGGTGCTTAAAAGAAGCTAATTTCAACCACTAGCAGTAAGATGGAACCCATAAACCTGTCACCGCCACCTTTCCCATAATCAAACCGAGCCCTTTAACATGGAGGAACATCCTCCTAAGATAATCATATACACACCGAAAATAATCAGACTGCTTAAAATACAAAAAAGTCCATCTATTGCAATAAGTATACTCAAGAATAAACCTCTGAACTACCAGTCAATGCAAAGTGAGAACTAACCAATGCAGAATATTGCCGTTTAGACCCTGAAACTGATTCGTAACCACGAGGCCGAGCATCACAGTAACTTGGAGGAGGCCTTTCAAATTGTCGCTCACAGCTTTCATCTACATAACCTCTCCTAGCAGCAGTTCGTGGTGGGATTTGATCGGCATAGCCAGATCCCCGTGGAGGAGGATAATCATCTCTATAAGACGATCACCTCCCTGCAGGGGCTTTAGGACCATAATTTACAATTCTGCTTCTTGGAGGAAGCTCATCCTTCCGAACATGGTCCCTCTTTGAACTGCTTTTGGTGTATGAAGAAAGAAACATCGGAATAAGGGAAAAATGATCAAGACCGAAACCGAAATTCATGACTAATAAAACCATTTTTGTAAACACCAACAATAATTCCATCCAAGTATTTAAACCCAGTTAAAAGAAGAACAAAATTTGATGGAGAAGCAGCAGGAATAACCATTTAATACACTACAACTTCACTGTAACAATTAGGGCTGCACAAGAACCGGTCTAGAGTCCTTGTACCGCCCCGGAACCGAAAAAACCGGATCGGAACCGGTGTAGCCGGTACATGGACCGGTTCTCAACTTTCAGTCCCGGATTTCCTAAATCCTTCGGAAGTAAACAAATTTTTTCGATCCATTCGAACTCATTACTAAAACACCAAAAAAAAATGGAATTGACAATAGTAACAGAGACCTTCACTTTTTTTTCTTAAAACCTTAAAAGAAATCCACTAGAAACAAAAGATCGTAACGAAAAGAAGAGAATAACATAAAGTATGAAATACCTGTGTTATCTTCAATCTACAGCTTTTTCATCCTCTAGATTCTTCATCATATTCAAAAGTTTCTCTGGTACAGGGACCAGTTCTCAACTTTCAGTCCCGGTCAATACCAGATACAGGGACCAGTTCTGGGGGAAGTACCGGTATGTACCGGCTTGAAAGTCCCGGTGAATAATAGACGTTACATATTTTAGTTAGAAGTAATCGTGGCCATATATCCTAGGTATATACTCATCTTATCTATCGAGTAAACACTAGTCTTCTTCTTATTTTCTCAGAACATAAAACCAGTTCACTTCTTCTTCTTCACCATCCATGAGTCCCAGACAGTGAGTCTCTATCAGATTCACCATCACCACCACCTTCTTCTCTGCCACCACCACCAGATACCCTCTATTTTGAATCGAAGAAGGAATTGATTGAGATTTCTGTGGAGAAGAAACGCAAAAATGAGAAGTAGATTGGATCCGTTGTTCTTGATCGATGAGATTTGATAAATTGAGAAGGAAATCTATCATGGGTTTCTGCTGGTGGTGTTCAATTAGGTCGAGAAGAGCATAAATATGGGTGGTTTTGAGTTTTGATGGATGATTGGGAAGAAGGAATTGAAGTTAGGGTTTGAAATTGAAAACTTTGGGTTTCAGTTAGATTTTGAATTAGCAGTAGTAATTGATTTTATCTGACTGAACATAGGGTTCTTAATTGCATGTTTGATTTAAGGTTTTGTTTGGGATCAATTTGGAATATCATGGATTGAATCAATTGATTTTGTTGAAATTAAACAATAATTGTGAAACGGGTTGGATTTGTTTGATCTTTTTTTTGTGTCTATCTAACCTTTTTGGGGATGTTTATATTGTTAGTTGTTGATACAGGTGATTGGTGGTGGTATGGTGCTAGAAAAACCATGAAGCAGTGAATGGTTATTGCAGTTTGAATTGATTTTGACTTAGTTTTGGCGAGAAAAACCATGGAGAAGATTGATCTTTCTTCCATTGATTTGTATAATTGAATGAATGTTTGTTAACTGATACAGAACTATGAAATTACCTTCTTTTTTGTTTAGTTATCTGCAAGTTTAATTACGTAATTGTAACTGGAATAGGTAAAAACCCGATACCGGTGTTGTACCGGACCGGTACCGGAGGCACAGGTACACGTACAGGTACCGGTCCTCCAAATGAGGTACCGGCCAACACCAGTTACAGGAATCGGTTCCATGAGAGAACCGGGACGTACCGGAGTATGTGCAGCCCTACTAACAATAAAACAAACTTATAATGAGCAGCACAAAACCATAAACACAAATACTCCAAATCAAAATACAAAAGAAACCCAGATTAGCAAATGAATATTATCCCTTAATCAGAAAAAGTTAGAGCTAAAATCATGATTATTTACCTTGAAAACATGCTTCAAAAAAAAAATTTACCTTGAAACTAAAGTCATAAATATTATGTAGTAAAGTCATAAATATTACTCGTATGTAGTCGAGTTAAGTTAAGTTGCACAAAACCAAAATACTTCTAATCAACCAATTGAGTCCCGAATTTCCCAAATCCTTCGGAAATAAACAAATTTCTTCAATCCATTCGAACCCATTACTAAAACACCAAAAAAAAACCTTCACTTTTTTTTCTTAAAACCTTAAAATAAATCCACTAGAAACAGAAGATCGTAACGAAAAGAAGAGAATAACATTAAGTACGAAATACCTGTGTTATCTTCAATCTACAGCTTTTTCATCCTCTAGATTCGTCATCATATTCAAAAGTTTCCGTGGGTTTTCGTTTGTCATTTAGGAGTAATGCTAAAGAGAAGTCGAAAGAAAAATGAGATACGTATATTTTATAACCGAAGGATGTTTTACACCTTGTTTGTTTGTGGCTAACTCGGCGTCTGGGTCTGAGTCAACCCCTGACTCAGGCCGATCAACACTATTTCTTTTCTATTTTGAGCCAGGTAATAAAATACCGCTGACTCATGGGACCAAACCACTGACTCACATATTTTTGAGTCAGTTGAGTCAAATCTGACTCAAAACAAACATATTGAGTCAGATCGAGCTGAGTCAGGTGATTTCACTCAGATCCAGACGACTCAGATGAGTCAAGAGTAAACAAGCAAGGTGTTAGTCTTTATAAGTGAGTCAGTGATTTTGCCCCTGATTCAAAGGTATTTCCTTACCCGACCGAAACAGTGTGAGTCAGATCGCGAGTCAAGAATTACAAGGTATTTGACTCGGGCGAGTAAGGGGTCGACTCAAATCCAGATGTTGAATCGGATGCAAGGTACATAACTACATTTGTGCTCGTGCATATCAAGCATAAGGTAATTTAGCTATTTGTAGCCAAAAAACTATATCTTGATTTCTAGTCTACTAAGTCAAGTCTCGAACTAAGTTAGAATTTGGTAGTTGAGTATCAGACATCACCCTTTAATACTGAAGATCGACGAAGACGTTTGAAGAACTTTTGTAACCGGCATGTGAAGACTGGACCATTCTAGTTTACTAACTATCTTACCATTCTATCTGTTGAGAAGATGTAGTATGACTTCTAGTAGATTTAAAAAGAAGAAGTTTCGAGTCAAGTCTGTCTTGTTAAAAATCTCGAAATATGATTTTAACAAAGATATTCAACGGTCCTTAACAATATTAGTTCAAAGCAATTTATTTTTTGATTTAATTTGTGGACAATTAAAAATTGTCCATGCAAATGATTTTATCACTTGGGAATGTTTCAAACATCATAAGAGAAAAAAAGTTATATTAGCAGAGAATAAGAGTAGAATGAAGAGCTCAGACCTTTATCAAAAATTGGTTTTCAATGAACACCTAACCTCATCATGTTTCTTTTTTTTCTCATGAAATTTGTACGGAAATGAAGCAGTTTTGTGTTCATCATTTCTGTAATCAAGTTTCTTTCAATCTTAACTATTCCCTTCTTGTGATTATCAGCATCCTATCTTTAACCTACAAGTCTGTTCTTAGTTATTGCAAGTCTGTTATTGAAGTTATCATTCTAAACATTATTAAAAGATTAATCACACCAACAGGAGTTCATAATTATCAACATTCTCAAACTGGAAACATATATTTTCAAACCCATCTGAAAACCCTTGCTAATTGTCTTAAGGATTCTCGGTTTAACATAATTATAGAAAACACCCACTCCCAAACCTTTTATCACTAAAAAAAACTTCACAGAACATCACTACCTTACCATCGCTAATTTTTCATATCAAGAACAAAAATATGGCAAGGAAAACGGAGAATAACGAAACTGAACAATCTACGAGAAGACAAACATCCATAGCAGCAGAATAAATAAGACTAGAAACAAGCATCAACAGAACATGTTTAAAAGGAACTTGATAACCATTTTTAAGCTTTTTTAAAAGCCTAATAACTTGGTTTCTGTTGATATCCCAAAAGAGGATTTTACTAATCCCCTTCATCGTAGCTTCCCCACTCTTCTTCTTCATAATGTGCACCATAATCACTTCCATATGAGGCATGAGATCCATATCCAGAACTTTATGAATCCACATAATTCATGCTGTTGTTGTTGCTTATGAGTTATGTGTTGGAAGGATTATCAAGATTCGGGGTTTCTGAAATTTCTGGGGGTCTCTTGATGTTTTTCCGCTGGACTCTCATGAGGAATTCTTGGTTGGGTTTTTGACGTTGGCAGGTTTGCTGCAACACAACTGTATAGTGACTTCTTCTGTCACGAGTAGTACTGATTTGCATTAAGCTTTTTTTGTTTGTTCATTCTAGTAGCTCATGGTTCAGTGTAATGTTTAACAATTTGAGGGTTAAATCGTGAATGTGTAATGCGTAACAATACGGGGGTTTAATGTGTAAACGCTAGTGCTACATCTATGGAAACGATTTCGTATGCCTGTTCTATAATCTTCTGCGACGTTATAATTCATGTTTATTGCTGATTATTAATTATCATCGTCTTCATTAATTATCTTCATCAGTCTCATCCTCCAAGAGCTCCTCATCTTCATCATCAGTCTCCTCACCTTCATGCATGGTTGATCGCTATCATATGCGTCAAAAATAAATTCACTTTCTCACTTAACTAAATATAAATGAAGTATAAATAAGGAAGAGTTTGTTCCACGGGAGGCAATTTTTGTTATGCAATTTCAGTTTGTTAAGTAACCAATGGGGGAATACTGATTTTATCAAAGCAATAAAAGTAAAATCGAAAGTAAAGTAATTAATGTAAACTAATCAATAGTTGACAATATTGGTCAAGGAGTTCATCTTCAATCTTAAACAAGTTCTTGTAGACATGATTAGAATTACGATTTAATCTCTTTTATCATCAAAAGCTCTAGAGTATCAAGACAACAAGTTACTCCGTCAATTTCCTAAGTTTATCAACAAACATATTAGAGATGCAAATGTGAATTCTGCCTAAAGAATAACCTAATTCCTTGCGCTAATCAAGTTCAATTCCTAGGAGCATTAAGATTCATGAAATCGGGTTAATCAATGCAAGTATCATACATTGCGCATGACAATTTGGACAAAGATCAAACTCTACACATGATTACAAGAGTGTATCATTAGAAACAGTAATCATATCATGCTACTTTTATTTAGGTTATCGCTCGATGATGAATCCTAAATTAGCTAAGGATATGAATTAATTGGTCACTCAACTAAACAAATATTTAAATCCTATTGCAATAAATCATTCATGCAATTATAAAACAGTAAAAGTTTGAACGAAAAAAAAATAGAGAAACTGATGCATTAATCAAGCGCAAGTTCTCGAAATCGGACTACATCCTTAACAAATAATATTAAATTAGCCAATCATAGCTATGGAGTTCATCACAATTATAAAAATAAATAAAGAAGATGAAACAAAGCAAACCCTAGTAGAATAATAACTCTCCTCCAGTAGCTCCAAGTAGAATACGTGATATAAAAGTTGTAGAGGACTTTTCCTTTTGTAGATTTTCTCCAACTTCTAAAATTTAGGTTAAATATCTAAGGCCTATAGGTGTGAAACGGACGGACGGATGCGGTTTATGGGTCACTCGCGTCCAATCCGTTAAAGTTGCGGATTTGGAAAATTCTACCGTGTCCGGACCAATTACCCGCGGATTTGACATCTGCGGATCAGCGGGTGATGCGGACCGGATCTGGATTAACCCTGGATTTAATGTCAAAAAAATTTTGTCTTTGCCTATCTGCGAAAATCCTTTCGTATGGGTAATTGATCTCTCTATTTATGTTAACTCACTGCCTCACTCTCATGATAATAGATTAATAACAATGAAGCAAATGCCAAAGTTTTGTTGCACAACATTATGAGTACAATATATACTTACTAGTTAACAATCTTAATTAACACTGTAACTGATTAGTGTAGTGATCTTTAATCATTTGATGTAGCACCTTGTTTTTGAAAACGAATGTGCCAGGCATTTAATTTCCTCTATGAATTAACAAACAACACGATAAATTTCCTGGATTAGTGCTTTGGCAGGATTCTTGTCCACAATTGACCACCTTTGGAGGATAATTAACTGCTACCTTGTTTTGTGTTTATATTCCGTATCAAGAGTAGGGCAAAGGTTCCTTTGCCAGTAGTTCTCACAACGCACCAATTGAAGAGTATGTAGTCTACCCCATGTTTTCTTTTCGTAACATCTTTATTTTTTTTCCACAGTCCTCATTTTTCTCTGCCGGTGGACCCTGGAGTGAGACTAAATTCGACACGAACTGGATCACATGCAAGCATCATGAAGCTTAAAAACCTTCAGTTTCTTCAAGAAGATTATGTCGATCTTGAAATGTTTTCTGAAGAGGACGAACCTCTTACTCCCAGTAATTTTAGATATCTAATCTAATCTAAAACACCTATCATCCTCTGTAAAAATCTTAAACTCAATTTTTGCGGCTGCGGGTGAATTCGCGGATTTTAAAGTCCAACCGTAACCAAACCGCTAAAAGTGCGGATTTGAGAATCCCTCCCGTGTCCGGACCATAGATCTTGTGGATTGGGTTCCACCCGTAATTTTGCGAACGAATACGGTGAAATCCGTGGTTCGGACTTTTTAACACCCCTGCTAAGGTCCAATACCAAGATTTTCCACCAAGCCCATATGTGAAAATACCCATGTAAGGTCCAATACCAAGATTTCCACCAAGACCATATGTGAAAGTACCCATGTAGAATATGTGCTCAAAAAGTGTTGTTGGAAAACTGGTTTCATCGCCGAAAGTTGGCCGAGAAAGTCGCCAGGTTAAGACCGAATCAGCTATTTGACTCGGCTGAATGATCCTGGGCCAAAGCAGTTGCAAAGGCCTGAGCCATGTTGTGCAGCACCACTGCATATCCATCCATGATGGTTGAACCTCTCTTGCAGCTTTATTTCTTCCCTGTGCACATTTCACAATCAAACCATCACTTCACCATGTTTCTCTGCCAAACTCTCAGCAACAACTGCACCATTCTCTTGTCTTCCGACTGATGTCCTAACATACTTCTAAATGTCAGCACAATTACTAGCTTCTCATTTCAGCTCATTCAAACTAATAGCCACTGCACCTGCTCCAGCTCAACTCTCCAACATATATGCTTCTAAAAAAAGAAGAAAAAAAACTGATTAAACTGTAGGTATGCAAACGTGACGGTTCCACACCACGTCTGGGCTTTGGACCAAATGATAAATTTCCCTTAAAAAACTGGCAATCACAATTCACAAACGGCGCCTAAACCTAACACCCAAAAATTCTTCAATAAGAGGCACGTGTAAACAGTGACCAGCATCGTGACCACTGACCACACCATCGTAGGTTTGATCCATCTCAAATCAAACGGCTGCGATTTTCACAAGCATGTAACCAGTAGCACTATATAACTACAAGCGTACTAGTCAGCACAGCAGTACACACAATAAACGCATTCTTGATTTTAGCGGGAGGAATAGAAAGCAGAATTAGAACCATCTAGAACTTCCATCCGTACACTAGCAAAATTTCATCTGAAGAAGAAGAAAGGAGAAATTGGGAGAGAAATCTGATTCTCAGAGAAGCCCAAGATTTTCAAGAAATATGGAAATGAATATTTCAAGTTACGAAGCAAATAATGATCAACAACCAGATCCAAGAATCATAATTACTAATTTCTTCGGTACATGGATACAAACAACATTAACGTCAAGACCAGAAATCATACACCAATGGATCCACCATTATTGGCAAGTTTACGGAATGCTGTTTGGAAATCGACTCATTGTTGGAGCCGGTGTTCAATGGAGACCATCAAATCACAGGGCGGATACATTACAACTCTGCATCGGTACACGCTGTTTACTGATTCAATTGTCTCATACTCCTTATATTCCTGATATACTTCGTTGGTTCCTTGTTGATGTCAATATTCATTTTGTTGGGATTCGGAATCGTTTTGATGCAGAGAGACTTCGGATCAGTGATCATGAGTTGTTGATTTCGAATCTGATTAATATAGGTGATTTTATTGATATTGGCCTTCCTGGTCTTCGTGGAGATCCATCGGTTGGGAGGAGTAATTGGAGTGCTGAACATCTTACTATTGATCAAGTTCAGTATGCTGTTGTTGATGCTTATGTCTCTTTTGAACTTGGAAGGACTGAGAGGATTTGGGAAGTTCTGAATTTTTTGCGGATTTACTGATGTTTTTCGGTGGATTTATTACATTAGGTTTTCATGAGGAATTCTAGCTTGTTTGCGGCAACAGAACTGTCAACTGTGTGGTTACTGAGTTCTTCTTGAATGAGTAGCAGCAGTACCGATTTATTACATTAGGTTTTTCGTTATTCTTCATTCTAATAGTTCATGGTTTCTTGGTATGAGTCCTGCTATGGACAAGGCATTTCTTGGTTTTGCTAAAGATCAATGGGTTGGGAGGAGTAATTGGAGTGCTTAGGATCTTCAGTACTAATCAAGTTCAGTATGCTGTTGTTGTTGCTTATGAGTTATGTGTTGGAAGGATTATCAAGATTCGGGGTTTCTGAAATTTCTGGGGGTCTCTTGATGTTTTTCCGCTGGACTCTCATGAGGAATTCTTGGTTGGGTTTTTGACGTTGGCAGGTTTGCTGCAACACAACTGTATAGTGACTTCTTCTGTCACGAGTAGTACTGATTTGCATTAAGCTTTTTTTGTTTGTTCATTCTAGTAGCTCATGGTTCAGTGTAATGTTTAACAATTTGAGGGTTAAATCGTGAATGTGTAATGCGTAACAATACGGGGGTTTAATGTGTAAACGCTAGTGCTACATCTATGGAAACGATTTCGTATGCCTGTTCTATAATCTTCTGCGACGTTATAATTCATGTTTATTGCTGATTATTGTGCTAGAATGAATGATATATGCGTTATAAGCACTGAAATTGGTTTAGTTTTGCTTTTGGAAGTCTGTATAACATTTAGGAACATTTGAAACCTTGGAAAAATGGGGGTCTTGAACTGACAAGTTGCTCGTCTTTAGTTGCTACTTGTATCTTATGAAAGAGTAGATTGATCAAATTTCGTTTATAGTTATCAATTCATTTGCTCCGTAGGTTGATGAAACTTTTATCGCACTGATACTAGTGATGGAAGTAAGATAGTTATGAACCTACAGAATTCTGCTCAAGAGATTCATCTGCCCAAAACATGAAATTCCCCCTACACTTTGAGTAGGTACTGGATATAAAGAGGCACCCTACGATATTGTAAGAACTTGTTGTATGTCGGAGGTGTTATGTCCCACTTAAAAAATGTAGTTATGTTGTTGTAAGAGAAGCTTTTGAGAGGGGTTGTTTAATTGAACGAAATCCTGTATACATTGGCTTCTTGATCTTGTTATTATGAGTCGACGAGGTTTGTTTTTGACACAGTCGGATACAAGGAACACAAGAGCAAGAGAGGAGGTTGAGTTGACCGAAGATGACGATGATTAGCATTTCCTGTTTGAGAAGTTGAATAGTGAGAAAGGATGAGATATCTTTGGTTGGAAAGGAAGAGACAATTGGCTTGCAGGAACAGAACCAACCTTGATCATTTACTTGGAGATAAATTTGGATTTGGTGACATATTAAACCTTCACAACTACACCAAGTCTCCTCTTTATGCCTTTGGTGTATTGGTGTTTGATCACTAGGCATTACATTATGCTATCTGCTTCAACTTTATCATGGTCTGTAATGAAAGCTATGTTTGAGGAGAAAAACTTTGAGGTAGTTGAATGCTATGCTTTCACTAGTTTGTTGTTATTAGTAGGCCCTATGTGTGGAATACTGATCTTATTAAGTGTCATTAGCTGTTGCATTTGCATGGATTATAACTTTGAGATTTTTGTTCGTATGGCATAAATTCATTTTGAAGATCTTTCCTTCTAATGATACTGTGAAATCTTGGTATGTCATAACGCGTAAGAAAATGATTATGGACATGCCTGCTTTACTTTGTGTCCTGGTTTCTTAGATTTTCTGCTCGTTTCTCACTGTTTAATCTAATGCCAGGATTGAAGTATCGTTCCAAACAAGTTAGATAATTTTGGAGGAAGCCGTTGCTGAACTATGCCAACTGGAGGTGTTACACAAATTGGTATACAAACAAGTTAACATTCACTTTTACGGAGATTGGTAGTGGGGCATGAGAAGGAGAACCATTATAGCAATGAAGGCATAGGAAATATTGGTGTATTAAAGAACAAGAGATCATCCAATACAGTAGCTGTGAAAGGCTAGGTACCAAGACAAACACCGGCAGCTCAAGTCTAAGCGAAATGTGTCACAGCCAGACAAATAGCTTGAGCCTTTAACAACTTAGTGTGAAAAACAACATGAGCTTTGAAAGCAATGTACTGGTAGCAAAATCTGAGTCTATTACCTTCCTTTAATTAACCTTAGCATCCTGTCGCTTGACCTTCATAAAAGAGCCGGAAATATGGGATTTGGAGAAATCGGAGACTTGTTCTGTTCTACAGTTGTAAACTTGTAATTCTTATTTCTTAAAAATTTCCATCAATACAGAGAAAAATAATTTCCGAAACTTTTCATGAAACAATAAGCCAAAAAGAGTAAAACAATTATATGCAACAAATGCAATATTTAGCATAACGAAGATAACAGCAAACCCCTCTAAACACCTCAATGTAAATCCTGCAGTCTTCAAGAAATTAAACGTTTTGCGAGTCTTCTCCACTGCTTTTCCTTGGGTCATATCTCCACGTTTCTGGAGAGTCAAATCCACTAAGTTCTCAATATTCAAGTAGTATGCCGCTAAGATAATTTCTAACAATGTAGCATGATCAACTTTAACAATTTCAGCATCCCTGCAGGTCTTGAGTTCTTCCTTAGTCTTACCACCGTCCTCTGCAGGAGTGCTTTCAACATGTTTCTTGCAGTACTCGATAACTTTTGCCAAAATCTTGCTTGTTTTGGGTAAAGGTATTACGTTATCTTGGATCATATGCTTAATCGTTAGAGATTTAAGAGCAGCACCTGCGTCAACTTCAAATTCAAAATCTTCTCCATCACAACTCCTCAAGATTATTTTTGACATGGTCAACTCCACAACCGGACCAAGGTTTTCAACCTGATTTTTTAGGGAGAGAGAAGAATGCAGAGAAGAAAAAGAAGTTTCGGTATCATGAAATTATGAACTATGGTTTCCCTCATGAGCTATATATATATATATATATATATATACCACGTTACTTATCCTAACAAGCTACGTTTTCCTAACAAGCTACGGTTTCCTAGTTTGAAGTTTGAACAAGTTAGCTTTCCCAATTATTAGAAACATACATATATTTTTTAACAAAAGTTAGAAACATGCATAACTAGATGAGAATTATCGTTCGGTTTTAAAGGGAATTTTGACAAATTCCCGATACAATATACTCACCCGTCCAAATTATATGGACTCTTATTACTCCTTTCGTTCACTTTTTCTAACATTTCTAGTACCTACTAATTCATTCGGGCGAGACATCAAGAGATGCATTTTTGTCCAACTAGATAAGCAAAGTTTATATTTTAAGGTTTCAAATTTATTTTTGACCCTATTAATATTGTATGGGTATCATCAAAAGTACTTTATTGTGTCTAGTTATTGGGAATATGTTAGGGATAAATTAGGAAAAAATAAAGAAATTTATGAAACCTATATTTTTTCCTTAATCTAAGATATTTGAAAATCCTGCCTATAAAACTTGAACGTCTCTTGTTGACAAAAGGTGCACGTGAGAGTTGTCATTCGCCAATATTAATCTCTAATAGTATTAACTTGTTAATGTGGCAAGTGTTTCAACTATTCTTTTTAGCTAGGCTAGTGTGATTACCGAACTGAGTCAATACACTGCTGAAATCTCTGTCAGGAAGATCATCTTCCTTTCTACTGAGTCAACACACTGCAGAAATCTCTGTCAGGAAGATCATCTTCCTTTCTAATTTCAAACACTCTTTTTGATGAAGAAATCATTATTGTATATTTGATGGAAGGTGAAAACGTAGGGGGTACCTGTATGGACAAAACCTGATACAAATGCAAGTAGTCCAATTGAATGATCATTGAAAATATGTATATAGAGTATATAACCTCTTTTCAATCAGTATGTATATAGACAAGAGTCCGTGAACCTGATTGTTAAGAAGATTACTTGGACGATCTCAAAAATCAATGTCCAAGATCTCAATCTGGTTGTATCCAAAAAATCAAATCGGAATTCTACCAAGTAATTAAACTTGTTATCTATCTTTCAAGATACGAATTCTACAAGAAACGAGTCTCGTAATCAAATAATCAATCGCAATTAGATGGATGTATCTTCTAAGTTAGAATACATACAACTTGCATCAATCTAATTATAAAGATATACAATATAATGCGGAGAAGGAAAAACACAAGACATCGGAAGTTTTGTTAACGAGGAAACCGCAATAGCAGACAAATCCCGGGACCTTGTCCAGATTTGAACACCAAACTGTATTAAATCGCTACAGACTTCAGACTGAAATGTAGTTTAGACCAAATCCACCCTCCAAGCGATTCAGTTACAGTCGCGCTCCTTACATCTCTTGAACCTCGCAAGGATCTACGCAATTGATTCCCTTATCTGACGTTTTTTACATCCTAAGAGTTACTTCAACCGAAGTGAGGACTTTTGACACCAATCTGCCTCTAACAAATAAGCTTATTTGATTTCTTTTAGATCAAAGATCAAAGTGAGGAAATCTGTTTGCTATAGATAAAACTAGCAAACCTCACAAATCCGGAACTTATGACTCCGAAAGAGCAGTTTAGATTCTTAATCACCTCTCAAGAACAATCTTCAAAAGATCAATTAAGATGAGTTTTCCGATATCTATCTTTAGGAATCACAAAGTCTGAGACGAAGAGAACTTTGCAATTACTATCTATCATGCCTAAAAGATATTACGAAAACCTCGATAACAGAAAAAAAATATCATGATACACGAACTATCAAGGTAAATATAGTCGTACCTGGCTTCGTGAATTCCCAAAGTGAAATCTTTTAGTCGTAGAGGAAACCTAGATCTATAGAGGACGACTCTAGAATTAACAAGGACACAGAGTGTCAGGGATTTATTTTCCCAGTTGAAATAACATCTTTATTTATAGATTTCAAGGACTAGTGGTTGTCTAGGACTCAATCTAAGATAAATTGAGAATCAAGTTAACACTTTTAGGTCTTGTAAATACAATAAAAGAATATACACTAGGAACCGGTTCTCGAACCGTGTATAATGGTTGTTCGGTTTGGAAAGTATGCCAAGAAATTAAAGCAATTTGATGTTCATTTAAACACCTAAGAATTTAATCATGATGAACAAACATAAGTGTTTGAGTGATCAGTGAAGTCTTAGAAGTGTTTGAGAGAGTTCTAGCAATGATAAACATATTTAAAAAATAGTTCTTTAAGCATTTGATAAAATATTAAACTGGAACGGTTGGTACAACGGTTCGTCAACCGTTAAGCTTGTTCAGGATTCAGGGTGCAACGGTTCATAACCGGGTACGCCAATCCTACAAGACTACCGAACTCAGTTGACCAAGGTTCGTGAAGCGGGTTCGTCAATGGCTAGCTTATAATACCAACTTTCAAAATTCAGTTCACAATGGTTCGTGAACCGTAATTCTGAACTTGCGGTTTGCAAACTGGTTCGTCAACCCTCATGTATTTCTGAAACTCAGATATCTATGGTTTGCGAACTAGTTTTCCAACCTACCTTGAGCAGAAATATTGGATAGTATAATATTTCTTGTTTATGATGTTTGAAACATTTCTGTGTGATGGTTCATATTTCAAGATTTGTAACAAGACAAGCTTGACTCAAAAATTATTCTTTGTAAACCTACAAGAAGTCATACGATATCGTCTCAAAAAGATAGAATGGTAAGGTATTGAGTAAAATAGAATGGTTCAGTCTTCAGATACCTGATATAGAAGGTCTTTAACTTTCTTCGTCAATCTTCAGTCTTCGAGGGTTATGTCTGATACTCAAATATCAAATTCTAACCTAGTCCGAGACTTGACTTAGTAGATTAGAAATAAAGATATAGTTTTGATCATCTAACATTGAAAACAATCTTGAGATAGCAAAACTTGTGGATTCAACCGAGCATTGCTCTAACAATCTCCACTTTTTTCAATTTTAGTGGCAAAACTATTCAATACATATGGATTCAAAATAAAGAAACTTTTTAGCTCAATCCACTATGCTTGATTTCCTTGGTTCTTCAACAAACGTCTTGAATTCTTCGTACTTCAAGTTCTTCTATTTTTTCTGTATGTGTTCGTTCAGCACCTTTGTTGTTAATGGCTATAATCCTCCCATGGTTACAGTAGACGGTGTAACTGTTGCGAAGGATATTGGTAGGTATGAGCATGATGAGATTCTCGCTGCAAAGCGGTTTAAATGCTATCATACATGCTATTACCCCAGATCTTCAGCACCATGTGACTACGTGCACTCGGTTTAAAGATGCTTGGGATATCTTAGAAATCATATTTGAAGGGAATACCTTTGAAAAGGAAGCTATGCTTCAAAACCTAAATTCTAATTGGGAAAACCTTCGTATGGCTGATGAAGATTCATTTGATGAGTTTAATCACAAAATGTCTAAAATTGTTAATGCTTATTTTGCATTGGGTAAGACTATTCCTGAAAAGGATATTGTGATGAAAATTCTCAGATCGTTGCCAGCCAAATACGACTCTAAGAAACATGCCATCGTTGAAGGAAATAACCTTGATACACTTTTTTCAGAAATACTCTTGTTGGAAAGCTAAAGATTTTTTATCTTGAACTGAGTCAAAGAGAAAAACGTCACATGGTTTGCAACCCTGTTGCTACATCTGATAAAAGGTCTCGATGTCCTAAATTGATTTACAAAGGATGAGAATTACTTTAATTCAATTCTTTCATTGTTTGTACAACAGTTAAAGAAAAATCTTAGACAGAGAAAAAGAAAGTCTCAAATGAATTCGTCTTCAATCAATAAAAGGGATAGAAAAGTTCGAAAAGACTATGATAATATAGCTTGTACCAAGTGCTATAGAAGTGTTCATGATCTCTGGTAATCCTAATAAGAGGTTAGTGAGTTAAGAAAAGCATGGATGACAACTCTTGTATACTATCTCGAGGAAGATGTCTATGAAAGTTCTCTCAACTACTTTGTTGATAATCATACTTGTCTCTCTAACAACTCTGATTGTTCCATGATACACGATCTTACTTCCCAAGAAAAGAAAATTGATCTTTTGACAAAAGATCTACACTCAATGAAGAGTAAGTATCAACTGGAGAAGGAAGTTTGGATGAAATGGATTGAAAATCTGGAATGTCAACTGTATGATTAAGTCAATAGATTGCTACATCTCGCAATTGTGATTCTAAGAAGAAGAATCGATTATCATCAATAAACTCTTTTAAATACAATCAACATATTACTCCTGAATATATGTCATTTTCAAATCTCTCTTGTAATGAGAATGACATAATAAAATACAATGGCACAACAAATTGTTTGTCTCTCTTGTATAAAAAATAGGATCACCCAGAAACCGTGTGCACAAAGGTTCTTGAAAAATCCTCTTCTAATTTACTTTATCAGAAGAAGAAAAGAAAATCTCCTAAGAAATCTATATCATTTTCGAAAGAGATTTTCAGAACCATTCATAGTTTGCGAAAATCGATAAACAAGGTATTCGGAACAGTACTGCAGGGAATGAAGGTATCTACACTTGATCCTTTCTCCATAAAGAGAAATCGTAAACAAGGAATAACGAAATCTTCATCCTCTCATAAGAAACCACCCCCGTCTTGTATTGGATGGGAGAAAATAAAATTTGTAACAGGTTCTAAGTTTGTTCTTGTTTTTCCCTTGAACAATAACCATAGTCTCCAAGAGGGTTGTAAAGAAAATTTCTGTTGTTACTCTCTTAGTCTGTTTCTGTATCTCCTAATTATGCTCTAATTTCGGCTATTGAGCTAAGAACCGTTTCTGTACATAAACTTTTTTCTTTTAATGACCTTTTGGGATACCCAAAAATTATGTTACGGTTTTGGTCAAACGTCTTTTTGGAAATTTATCCCATATCTTCTTCCTTTTTAAGTTGAAGATTTGTCTCCTTGATGAGAGCATTTCATTTACCTCTTCTATCATGTCCTCATCAAGTCTTTCAAGTAAAGAAGATGACGTTTGGGTTGTTCTCTTTCCCTGTAAGAAAGTTCGTTTCCGTTCTTCTGATAGTTAGATTTGTCAAGACAAATGTAATTCTTTCTCTGGTGGGAGTCCTGTTGTCTCTCATTTTGATAAGCTCTCATTAACCATGAATCTTGTTTTGGAACAAGTACGTTCCTTGAAGAGTGAATTCGAATCGTCATCCAAAAGATTTGAGGACAAGATGGATGATTTCGAATCCAGGATTGATCTAATCGAAGATGATCTTGATGATTATAGGGAATATGAGAAGAGTATTCAAAGTAACTGAAATGTTCTTTGGTTCTTAGGAGTTTATTTATTATATCTAGGAAACTTCTTATGAGAATTCATTTTTGTGTTTTAAGAAGGATAACTAGGGTTTGGAATAACAATTATTGTGATTATACATAGCTATTGCCAAAGATTTTCATCTTGCAATGTTTTAGATTTATTTATTTAAATTCTAAGTTATTTGGAAGATGATTTTGCAGTATTAATCTTTATTGGTTTTATATATTGCAAATTTTGTATGAGATATGTTGGGTTTACGTCCGTGAACTATGATTATCTCATATATGCTCAAAAGTTAAGTCTATTATATGTCTTTATGTAAATATTGATAAAAGATATAATGAACTTGTGAATATTCCGCAGTATTGATCTTTCCCTGATCCACTTCTATGTGAAAGTACTGTATGGCCCCCTAAGTTTTATTATGTTGAGCATTTCCGATTAAATTAATCATTAAGGTTTCTTTGTGGTTAATTTATTTGAGTTTTCTGGATACAAATTCATGTTTCATGTGATTTGTTATGTCCAAAGAAATCCTTCTTTTCCTGTAAAAGTAACTTCGCTCTTGTTGATCTTTCGGGAATGACATATTATGGGGGAGAGTTCTTAATTGAACTTGTGCTTAATTTCCAAATCTTTGTGGGGAGTGCGCCTGTGGATTATCGTATGAGTTATCTTGTACCTTTATAAACTCCTTAATGAGTATACTAAGTTTCGACTATGTGAAATCACCGAAACAAAGCTGATATGTTCTCTTTTAGTCATGAAGTATCTCTCTGAGAATTTCATTATGATCCCGCAATTTTCGTACCTTTGCCAATTTATATTAAAAAAAGGAGGAGAATTATTTTGTAGTTCATACTACATACACATATGGTTTACGGATCATTATGTAAGGGTATGTGGTTTTCATTGTGAGATGAAGTATTGACTAAGGAGGAGTGATACGTATCACCGTAGTATTATTGTCAAAGTTGTGATACAATTGAACTTTGATGTTGTGTAATAATACTATGACATTGTATAAAAATAATTGAGAACACTTGTTTTCTTATTGTTATGGCTACGGATTTTCAACAACTATGATGCTGAGTAGAACATGTTCAGCATCACTGAAGTACTTGGAAGTGACGAAGATTTCGAGGAATGTTGAAGAACCAAGGAAATCAAGCATTTGGATGAGAAGCTACAAAGTTTATTTATTTTGTAATCCAAATGTATTGGTAGTTTTGTCACTAAAATTTACAAAGAGGGGAGAGCACTGCTCGGTCAAACTCACAATCATTGCTATCTCAAGCTTGTTTGTCAAGTTTAGTTATCAAAACTATAAGTCTTGATTTCTAGTCTACTTATATCTATGTCTCGGATTAGGATAAAATGTGTAGTTAAGCTTTAGACTTCACGGCGTTCATCGATTGAAGACGAATATATAATGGGGGAGCTTGGAGGAAATTCATCAACAAAAGGTATGTGGAGACTTGAATTCATCTATCACTCAGAAGTCTATTTTATTCTATCTCATATTGAGACTAAGCCGTATAACTATATAGACTTTATATTATACACATTTGATATTTTGAGTTGAGTTTAACTCGCTTATATATTTCTCGAAATATGTGTTGGTATGCTTTTGCTTTAACCAAGTTCATCATTGTTCTTGAGGAAAGTCAAAATATGATCATGTGAAAATCGCCTGGTAACGTCTTACATGATTTGTGTGAGACAGTCATTTGATGTAGACTCGGAATGTTTCGTATTGATCATTCGATCACTTGAAAATTACTTATAAGCTAATAGTTTGTGTGAGACAGCTATTGTCGTCTTCTAAGGATGTTTCAATGACTGAAATGAGAGTTAGAACAATTAGCCATTGTCTGGATATAACATAATATGTGTACATGTATGCAAAATGTTGTAAGAGTGATTCAGGTTCGGGAACCAAGTATGCAAACCCTATGCAAACGGTTTTAACTGTTAACGTACATGAACTAAGTTTGCGTACCCGTTTGCAAATTGATTCACCTGAGTTCAGTCTGGAACGACAGTATGCATACCCGTTTGCGAACTGTCGGACATGACCAAAGTCCGGAACTTAAGTTTGCGTACCCGTTTGCAAACTAAGTTGGTTTAAGTTCTAAAATCGGTTAAATATGATTTTATACTCATGAACAAATACATTTATATATTAAGGAATGCAATTTGTGCAAACCGTGGCTAAATTTTCATGAATTGATTCTATTGAATCAAACCCGATTTTGCTTCAATTGTGTCTTGTAAACTTCTATGAGAATATCAACAATTGAACAACTTTATGAGTAACACAATTAGATTCATTTGAGTATCATTTGATCTAGAAGTGTTAAGATGAATAAGATTAACACAAAAGTGTTCATATGGCTAACTTCGGTTAACTATTGTTGAGCTAACTCAATATACACGTTTAGTTACGGTTATTCGTATCTAAATGAAGGTATATTTCATTTTTGTGTAACAAGATAAGACCATCTAACACTGGAGACATATTGCTTTGGTTTTAAGCAAACTTATCTTGAATCTTAAATCAGGTTTTCATCTAACGGTGAATATTGATTGCTTTGTTACTAAGTTAGTAACTCGATTTTTGATTGTAAGCAAACACTGATTTGAAAGACTATACAAGGGAGAGATCTAGCAACTTGGAAACCTAATCCCCACACCTCTAGTGTGACACTAGTTGCGACTAGAGTCGGTTCTTCTTTAACCTAGGTTTTTCCTAAAATTATTATAGGTTAACGACTTGAATACTTCTTTGAGATTCTGAATCCAAACCCAACTATTTTTTCTATAGTTGTATGTTCTGATCTTACTTTGTTATATTGTATTGAGTACTATATTCTCTAAGATTTGCTCGAGATTTATCTCTGATATGTAAGATGTAAAAAGTAATCACAAAGCTCTCCATCTCATTCTTTGTGATTCCACAATAACTTGTTCTACTACCATATAGTTAAGTTATTGTGAGGTGATTGATATTTCTAGGTTGTTCTTCGGGAATATAAGTCTGGTATATCAATTGGTTCCTCTTCAACTTGATTTATCAAAATACGGAACAAAAACTTTGTAGGTATTTTTGTGGGACACGGATTTATCTATCCGAATAGACTTTTATGTGAGAGACAGATTTGTTTATCAAGTCTTCGACTTTGGGTCGTAGAAACTCTTAGTTGCGGGTGAGATCAGCTAAGGGAATCAAGTGTGTATAGTCTTGCTGGGATTCAGAGGCGTAATAAATGAGAGTGTACCTTAATCAGTGTAAGATTGGTTAGGGCTCAACTACATTCCAGTCCGAAGTTAACTTGTAGTAGCATAGAGTCTGTAGCGGCTTAATACAGTGTGGTGTTCAAATCTGGACTAGGTCCCGAGGTTTTTCTTCATTTGCGGTTTCCTCGTTAAAAAAATTTCCGGTGTCTGTGTTATTTCTATTCCGCATTATATTTGTTTATATAATTGAAATATCACAGGTTGTGCGTAAGTTCAATGAATTGGTGAATCCAACCTTTTGTTGTTGATTGAAATTGATTGACACTTGGATATTGGTCTTTGGTACCATCCAAGTTTTTTCTCATAATAATCAGGCTCACGGATCCATATCTGTTCGATTTGCTGATTACATTGAGAAACAGAGATATAACTCTTTCATATATTTCTTGGTTGAGCTCTCTTTAATAGTTGGTGCTCTCAGAATTATATTAGAGTTAGTCCGTACAGATTGCCTAACGAAATATTGGGTGTAGTTGTTGTGCCCCCACTTTTTCATTCGATCTATGGACCAGGTTAGTCAGACAAATGTGTCTTTGAGAGAAAAAGGTAAGTTTCTAGTCAGACACAACCAAATACTAGAGGAGTTCGTGAAGTGTCTTATGGTGAGAAATCATCAAATCAGGTGAATGCAATTAGAACCCTTAGGAGTGGTAGAGTGGTAGACAATAAGGTAACCATGCCCGATAGTGAACATAATGTAGTTCTCCCCTGTGGACCAACAGTAGCTGAGGAGACTGATAAAGTCTCTGATGATGCCAATAAGGTCCCTAATAAGCCTGACTTTGTGCCTAAATCCCCATTCCCACGCCTACTAGTACCAACAAAGAAGGAATCCAACTTTAATGACATATTAGAAGTTTTTAAACAAGTTATCATAAACTTTACTTTATTAGATGCAATTAGGCAACTTCCTGCTTATGCCAAGTTCCTTAAGAATATGTGTACACGAAAGTGAAAACTTAACGTCCATAAGGAAGCCTTTAGCTAGGCACGTAAGTTTGATTATCCAGAACACCACAACTTCTAAATACAAAGACCCGAGATCCCCTACCATATATTTCACGATAGGTAACTTACGGGTATGAAAAGATTTACTTGACTTAGAATACAGTGTTAACTTACTTCCGTACCATGTGTACCTATAGATAGGACTTGGTGACATGAAACCTACCCAAATGACACTGCAGTTAGCTGATAGGTCTATCAAAATTCCTCGATGTGTTATAGAGGATGTTCTTATTGAGTCCAACAAGTTTATTTATCCAATGGATTTTGTTGTCCTAGATAACCAACATGTCCCTGACCCATAAAACCAGATACCTGTGATTTTAGGCGCCCATTTTTAGCCACGTACAATGCTATCATTAATTGTCAAAATGGCATCATGAATCTATCATTTGGTTTTATGACTATTGAGATGAATATTTTTTAATGTTAGTATTGAATAGGTAAACATGATAGAAACCTTAGGTAAGGAATCACTGCCAAACATCTTATCTAAAGATCCATTAGAAAGTTTTTTAACCCATTTTTGTTCAGATTTTGATGACGGTAGCACTATTGAACAAGTAAATGCTCTGTTAGATTCAACCCCTGTGTTAGATAATAATAGATGGAAAGCTTGGTTCGAACCATAACTAGTTTCTGATTCTATGTTAATTCCTTTTTTAGAAGATCCTCCTAAGTTGGGCCTCAAACCACTACCAGATACCCTGAAGTATGTGTTTTTAGGCCCATCTGAGACTTCACCTATGATTATTGCTTCCGAGTTGGTTAGGGATTAGGAAAGTAATCTAGTGACTGTACTTCAACACAACAAGGAAGTTTTAGGGTGGACTAAAGCATACATCAAGTGTATAAGTCTTATACTTTGTATACATCAGATTCATTTAAAGGAAGACTTCGAACCTACTAGAGAGATGCAACGTCGACTGAGCCTAAACTTGAGAGAGGTAGCTCGAAAAGAGGTGCTTAAGTTGTTAGATGCGAGTATTGTCTATCCAGACAGTAAGTGGGTCAGCCCCGTTCAGGTTGTTCCCAAAAAATCAGGTATCAAAATAGTCCCAGAATGATAACAATGAGTTAATCCCAACCCGAGTGACCACGGGATGGCGTGTCATGTATTGACGATAGAAAATTGAACAACTTCATAAGGAAGGATCACTTTCTCCTTCCTTTTATCGAACAAATGGTAGAGCGATTATAAGGACATAGTCATTATTACTTCTTAGATGGCTACTTCGGGTACATTAATCAGATCGTTATTGCTTTAGAAGACCAAGAAAAAACCACTTTTACTTGTCCCTTTGCTACCTTTGTGTATAAATATATGCCTTTTGGGTTGTCCAATACCCCTGCGAATTTTCAGCGTTGTATGATGAACATATTTTCTGATATGGTAGAACGGTTTTTAGAGGTCTCTATGGATGATTTTTTCAGTGTTTGGTTCTGAAAAGACGAGGCTACCCAAATACACCACAATCTTTTTATTTCCACCTATAAGTCCTCTACCGAGCGTGATCGTCAATGGACAGAGTCGAGACAATACAACGATTCGGTTCACACTTCGTGTGGTTGATACAAGATAGAGACATCAACAAGATAATTTGTGTGATTGAATATGGATACAAGATCGAGACAACACTACAACAAAGTGTATTACTTGACAACAGGTTCGGTAATAAACAAACTCTATAGGATCACTATCAAGTATTACGGAGTTAATGTGTATGTGTATTTTACTTTATTATAATTATAATTATAACGCAGAAATCAAAGTAAAAGACACCACAAGATTTTGTTAACGAGGAAACCGCAAAAGCATAAAAAACCCCGAGACCTAGTCCAGTTTTGAATAATCTCATAATTAAGCCGCTATACAAAATCTAATATCAATTTCGTATAGTTAAAACCAAGAAGACTACCCCTAGCTACTTAGTTCCCTTAGTATCCCTATGCCTTCGACTTCTAGAGTCATGCGCGTGAATAGCAAGTCCTTTGGATCGTTTTCCAAACAGCAAAGGAAGAATCTGTTTGGTAACCACTACAATCAATCTTGCTAAAAAAAATTAGATGAGTTGTTTGACAAAGGCTATTCCGTTTAATCTAATAAACTCCTTTGTCTGGTTAGATCAATCTAAATTTAACTACCGAAATAGTTAAG
This sequence comes from Papaver somniferum, assembly GCF_003573695.1. NCBI lineage: Eukaryota > Viridiplantae > Streptophyta > Magnoliopsida > Ranunculales > Papaveraceae > Papaver > Papaver somniferum. Next base: position 1,046,704 of record NW_020624820.1, on the reverse strand, counting down.
TATAGATTCACACTCAATCAATATATATCTCGAAGCGAAATATAGAGAATGTCGATCTCACACAACTAATCAATCGCATATATCTAATTCTAGTTGGATCCCAACTGATCAAGGTATGTGCACACAATTCACAAGATATAAAAACTAATAACAAATCTTCTTCGTCTTCAAATCTTCTTTAATCTTCAATAACCTTCACAAGACCACTTGAATCTCTTGTGATCAATCACACACAAAATGGAGTCTGTTAATAATGGAATATCACAAGATGTCTTTAGATCTAATAACAGTTCTAAAGATCTTGTCGATACTTTGATATAGTTTGAGTGAAATCTTATATCAGAAGAGAATATTCTCAATCATAAAGAAACTAGGTGCAATCAAAGTTTCAACAACCATTTGTCAATCAAATCAATCGAAAACTAATAACACTGCAATTATCTAGTTTCCAACCGACGGTACTTATAGAGCTTCTTGATCCCACAAAATTATTTAAACGAGCGGTCGTAAGAGATTTCACCTATTTAGGATACTTTCCTCTCCGAATAGACGTCTCCACCAGAAACAACAAGAAATGAAGTTTGCCTGGATCTTAGGATAGTTTACTAGAAATGCAAACTTAGGTCTTTATATACCAAGGTTGTTTGGACACCAAGGAATTTTCAAAAACGAAGATATTCTCAAGATATGCAATGAATGAGAAAATCCGATTTTCCTAATTCTAATATAAATGCTTTTCCAATAATTCATGAAATCTCTCAATAGAAAATCTCCAATTAGTAAATGCACATTACTAATTTTTTTCCTAGAGCTATGCATTAATTGCTGGTAATTAAAGCATATAAAACTAAAAACCTTAGTTAAAAGATTTTTAATTTATTTAGGTACAGGATCACCTTGAGTAGCAAGGAATATCTTTGAACAATAAATGATAAGAGTTAGTGCTCGTGTTCAAAGTATGTTGACATATTTACATGGATTTGCATTCTTGAATCGGTTATACCACACTTTCAAACAAGTTTAGAATTGGTTTGCCTGCATTCCAAGACTACTATGTGATTGATGATATCAAATCACATACATAGGTTCAATTGGTTCTACCAATAACTATGATCGGTTATACATGAGTTTGTGTCACCGGTCCTTGTAATTGATGTGACCGGTCCTGGTAACTGGCGTGACCGATCACAAGTAATACCATGTGTAGATGGAACCCGATCCTTGTAACTGGTGTAACTGATCCTAGTGACTGGTGTGATCGATCAGAAGTACGTAATTCCATACTTACCGGTCACACACACTCATGATCAGTCACACCAATTACTAGGATCGATCACACCAATTACAAGGATTGATCATACCATCACATGGTGATTAATTAAGATCAGTTATACCAATTATCAAAATCAGTCATACCAAATCATAAGTCAAGAATTGTGATTAGTTATACCAAGATACATAACCTAAGTTAATATCAGTTCTACCAATTCACACATATTGGTCATCCAAATATTTGCAATGAATAGCGGACCAATAAGCCTATTGATTTCCCTTTCGATTCACGAAACAAGTTCATGAATGTACTTCCTTTAAATAAATGTAAAACATTGTTTTCTAGGATGAAATCTTCACCATAACCCGTACACATAATCATAACACTATACACAAGATTACGTCGATGTCATATATACGAAGTTCAAAAGATAAGCATTATACTTCGTAGTCTAATTCCTTAATACTATGATCATACTATTGTGATCATGTCACATAACTAGATTACTATACAATTTTATAGTATTCACAGCTTCGCATTTATGTTTTCAATATAGCACAATTGAAAGATACATTAGGAATGAAACAGTGCAAGTCAATATTACTAAACTCAATTAGAAGGATGATGGCGTCGTTGTAGTTCGCTACTTCTTCACATTCTTCAGGTCTTCGGAGTAATACTTGTATACCTCAATGTTCCTAGACTTTCTCTTCTAACCTAAACGAAGTTGATTCTAGTATTTAATCAAGCGACTCTAGATGAGTTTTGATACTAAAATATGACAACCAAACTTGACATACCAACACTTGGTGAGTTCAACCGAGCTATGCTCTAACAGGTTCATCTTTTGATGAGTGTTTACATCATTTGACATTAGTGCTGACTAGGTGTAAGGAAAATAATATAGTACTTAATTAGGAAAAATGTCATTTCATGGTTAAGTCTAATTATTTTAGGGCATATCCTATCTTCAAAGGGTATAGAGGCAAGCAAAGCTAAAGTTGACCGACCTTATTAATACTTTACAGGTCCCAAAAACCGTAAAATAAATTAAATCATTCTTAAGGCATGCAGATTTTTGTCGTAAATTCATTAAGGATTTTATCTTGATTTCAAGACCTTTTTTTAATTTACTTGCGAAAGATGTTAAGTTTGTATTTGATGATGCTTGTTTAGAGGCTTTTGGGAATCTTATGACTTTAGACACTACCGCCTCAATTGTCTAGCCACCTAACTGGAACCTATCCTTTGAGATTATGTGTGATGCTTCAGATTATGTCGTAGATGTTGTGTTAGGTCAGTGAGAAAACAAATTACTTCATGTAATTTACTATGCTAGCAAACTATGAATGATCCCAACTGAACTATACAACTACCGAGAAGGAACTGTTAGCCATCGTTTTTGCATTGGATAAGTTTAGATCTTACATATTAGGTTCTAAGGTCATAATATTTACTAATCATGTTGCTTTGAAGTGTCTTTTGTCTAATACAGATACCAAACATAGATTGATTAGATGGATCCTTTTGTTACAAGAGTTTTCTCTACATCTTAGAGACAAAAAGAAAAGGTAAAGAAAATATAGTAGTAGACCACTTTTCTAGGCTAGTTGTTGATTCTCATGATGATTCCCCTCCGATGAGGGATGGCTTTCTTGATGAACAACTAGTATTTGTTTCTGTATTACCTTGTTATTCAAATATAGTTATCTTGTTATTGGTCGAATGCCTCATCATTGGGGTAAAAAAATATCGTTCTGAGTTTTTAGCCGAGGTTAAGCATTTCTATTGAGACGATCCTTATATGTTTAAGTATTGTCCAGACCAGATCAAACAAATACTGGACATCAAATGAAGACATTGGAGAACTTCACATAATTACTATTCTATCTTTGTGAAACTATGTCGTATGATTTTAGTAGATTTAACATTACTATTCTATTTTACATAATGAATCAAGCTTGTCTTCTTAAATCTCTTGAAATATGATTCAAGCAATGGATGTTCATAGAGCCTTGGCAATCTTAGGAAGAACAATTTATTATTCATGAACTATTTTTTTTTTCAAGTTGATCATTTGGAAATTTCCCAAACAATGATATTTCATATTTATGGCGATTGTGAATTTTTTAAATCGTTTTAAGAGAGTTTTCAGAACTACTGAGATTCTGGACACATGGTAAATACACATGCCCAACACGCGTACCCTAGACAACTGAGTTCTGGAACAAGGTACGCATGCATACCCAGTAAGCATACTATAAGATTCTGAGTTCGTGTAAAGGACAAAGGTACGCATACCTAGTATGCATACCCAAGGGCTTGAGTTCGTGAATGGTTAGAGGTATGCATACCTATTATGCGTACCCCAACATCCTGAGTTCGTGAATGGTTAGAGGTATGCATACCTAGTATGCATACCCCAGCATCCTGAGTTCACGAACTGGTTTATGGGTATGTGTACCCCTAAAAGTACCTACCCACTACGAAATAACAAGATTCTCATAAACTATTTTCACAGATATGTAAGACATTGCTAAAACTATCATAAACACTTCTAAGACAACTTTGTTCACTAAATCACTTTGTGTTTATGAATCGTGGTTTAATTCTTAAGTATTAATGATCATGATTATGCCTATAAGTTCGTAAGGAATGTTTGCCATGAACTATATATCATTGTACACGGTTCCAGTACCCTGGACCATAGTGTACATTCTTATTTGTAATTTAAAGACACACTTTTGACATGCATACATGAATTCCTAATAAGAATTTCATCCAAACTGAGAAAGTGTTTGCTTGAAATCTCAAATCTCTTAGCGTGAATTCAAAGCTACCTATACTTTTAAAAGTATATAAATAGAGATAGAGATAAGAAAACAGGGGTACCAAGTACAGCACCAAATTTTTCGTTCGGCAACCTGTATGGACAAAACCTAATACAATTACAAGTAGACCAACTGAATGATCCTTGACAATATGTATATAGAGTTTCTATCTTTAACCTCTTCTCAATCAGTATGTATATGGACAAGAGTCTGTGAACCTGATTTTTAAGAAGAGTACTTAGACGATCTCAATCAACATCTAAGATCAATCTAGTCGTATCCAAATAATCCAATCGGAATCCTGCCAAATAATTAAACTTGTTAACTATCTTTCAAGATACAAATTCTACAAGAAAAAAGTCTCGTAATCGGTTACAATTAGATAGACGTATCTGCTAAGATTGAATAAGTACAACTTGAGTAAATTCAATTATAAAGATAAACAATATAATACGGAAAAAGAAAAACACAAGACACCAGAAGTTTTGTTAACAAGGAAACCGCAACTGTAGAAAAACCCTGGGACCTCGTCTAGATTTGTTAAGTCGCTACAGACACTAGCATACTATCAGACTTCAGAATGCAATGTAGTTGAGACCTAATCCATCCTCCAAATTCAGTTACAGTCGCGTTCCTTACGTCTCTTGAACCTCGCAAGGCTCAACGCAATTGACTCCCTTAGCTGACATCCTTTATAGTCTAAGAGTTGCTTCATCCGAATTGCAGACTTTTGATACCAATATACCTTTAACAAATAAGCATATTTGATTTCTGTTTAGATCAAAGATCACGATGAGGAAATCTGTTTGCAATAGACAAAGCTAGCAAACCTCACAAATCCTGAACTTACGAAACCCAAAGAGCATCCTAGATTGTTAACCACCTCTCAAGATCGATCTTCAAAATATCACTTATGATCAATATTCAAATATTTATCTTGAGGAATCACAAATTCTGAGACGAAGAGAACTTTACGATTACTATCTATCTTTCCTGAAAATAAATTATGAAAACCTCGGTAACAGAAGAAAAAAAATATCAGGATACACGAACTATCAAGGTAAAGATAGTTGGACATCGATTCACGAATCCTTAAAGCGAAGTCTTTTAGTCGTAGGCATGATTATGTTTCTCAGAGGAAACCTAGGTCTACAGAGGACGACTCTAGAATCAATTAGGACTCAAAGTGTCAGGGATTGATTTTCCCAGTTGAAAGAGCATCTCTTTGTAATTTTGAAAGACCAGGGGTTGCTTAAAATTCAAGCTAAGGTAACATGGGAATCAAGTAGTCTTGAATATATAATAGAAGAATATACACTTAGGAACCGGTTCTGGAACCGTTGATGAGTGCCAAATATTGTATATATCTATCCCTTTTTGTTGGCATTTAACTCATCTTTTATGCATTAATTCTACATTTTATCCCATATTCTGTATTTTCATTGTTTTCAAGAATAAATATTTTTATTAATTAATTTTGCATTTTTAGGTAATAAATAAAGTTCGGATGAGTCGCGGAGCAAAAAGAGCAGAAAAGTAGTGAAAAGCCGGGAGAAATTACGCAAGGAAGCCGCGAAGAATGGTGCGCACAACCTCATTTTCTACACACAAAAGCGCCTCCGTTCTCAGCCATCAGATCAGTTCTCAGAAGCATCCGACGGTCGCTCCTTCATAGAGCATAAAAATCTGAAGTCTCTGCCAAGCACCACAGCGCTGAAATTCCAAACCTTCAGATTAGATGGTAGTTGAATCCAACGGTCGCTCCCTTGATGTTCATCAACGTTTGATATCTCCGCCTTACACTACAACACCTAACCCCATCTAGAGCCGTTAACTTCGTTGTATCAAAAAAATCTGACGGTCGCTACCAACCTCATCAGGAGGAACCATCCGATCCACCTACCAGCTTCACATCCCACGGCTCATCTCACGAAACATCATCTCTTGATGAACCCGCCTCACACCCTAGTGACCGAGCACCTACACCTCAAACAAACGCACCCTTCTCCCAAACCATCGAGCCCCTTTCTTCTCCACCATTACCCTGCAACCGTACCACCACCTTCTTCACCTCCACTGCCACCACCACACCGCCACCAAACATCACCAAACCAACCCTAAACCTAAACCCATCACTACTATCATCACCCCCCTTTTTCTAGCCCCCTATTTGATTGATTTTTCTTCTCACCTTTCTCTGAAACCCTAGAAGAAAAATCAATCGATTAGGCGAGTCTAGAGTAGCAATTGGCGCGTGGGAATGGAGCAGGAGAGTCAGAGGAAGAATGGGTCGACGCATGGGGGAGAAATTGTGCCATAAAATTAGGTAATTTGAAAAACCTAATTTCACTGATTTTGGGGGAAAATTGGGTAGAACCCTAATTGTGTTGTGGACTATAAATAGGAACTATGGGTGTGTTGTAAAAGTATGTTTGGACTAGCCAACATCCAGGACTTTCATGTCCTGTTAAATGTTCAATTTCAGCTCAATTTAAGTTCATGATCACTATGTTCTGTTAATATCAATGTGTTAAGTTGCAATATCCTGTTAATGTTTCTGTTGAATGTGCAATGTCATGTTAGTTCACTGTTAATTTGTCATGTTAATGTTTGTTACTTTGTTCTGTTAATGTTTTTATTTTCATCTCCTGTTAACATGTGTCCTGTTTAGATGTTATTCATTGTTAGTTCAGTTAGTTGTGTTCATGTTTGTTGTTGCTCCTGTCACTGTCAGTTACATGATGGAATGCTAGGCTAGATACATTTGAAGCATTGATGTGATTGTGTAATGGAAGAAATCAGTGCTCATAGCAAGCTGATTTTCTTGCCATTCTTGTTGTATGCTTAGGTTGTAGTGTTGATTGTGCATTGGGAGAAACTAGTGCTTATAGCAAGCTAGTTCTCTTCCCATTCTTTTAGTATATCTCCTGAATGCCTTAGCCTAGCCTTGCTTCATTTCAGCTTCACCTCATCTCTGCCCTTGGCCTTAGGCCTTGGTTCATCTTGTTGTGTTTTGCTTTTTGTTTGTTGCTGTTTAGCTTTCATTTGCTTTGTTCCTTATTTTTGTCTCTGCCAAGCTGCTGTTGCTGTTGTGCAGCATTTGTGCTGTTGCTGCAACTCTGTTGCATTTCTCTTCCCACTGCCTCTGCACTTGGCTTGCTGCAACTCTGTTGCTGCTGCCTTCCTTGGCCTTGATGTGCACTTGCCTCTGCTGTGCAGTATTGCTGCTGCCTTCACTTGCTGTGCAGCTCTTGCTCCTGCTGCTGCTGCCACTCCACTTCTGTTCTTGTTGTTGCTGCTGTTTCCTGCAGCCAAGCAAAGGCCAATCCAACTGAGCCCAAAGCTCAGCTCATTCCAAAAAGTTAAGGCCCAGTCCACAGTTACCAAGCCCAGGTTTGAACCAAAAGTTGAAGCCCAGTTCATTAAAAAATCAAAGCCCAATTCAACCAACCTGTGGGCTTAATCCATAAGCCTAAACTCAAAAGCCCAAGACCAAACTAACTGAGTCCAAGATTCAGATCATTTCACAGGCCCAAGACCTAAAGTATTTTATTGTTAAAAACAAACCCATTAAGCCCAAATCACTCAAAGGGTAGTCAAAGCCCAATAGCAAACTAGGAACCCAATTAGCTAAAACACTTCCAAAACACACCCGATCTCTGTGGATCGACCCGTACTTGCACGAGCTACAACCGACGACCGTGCACTTGCGGTATTACTGTAGGCCCCCGTTTTTATCACGCTTCATTTTATACATATCTCCGGGCCCACCAACCGTGTATAATGATTGTTCTGTTTGGCAAGTATGCCAAAGAACTAAAGCAATTTGATGTCCATTTAAATACCTAAGAATCTAATCATGACACGTACACATAAGTGTTTGAGTGATCAATGATGTCTTAGAAGTATTTGATAGAGTTCTAGCGATGTTAAACATATTCAAAAAAAAAAAAAGTCTTTATGCATCTGCTAAAAACTGTTGGGACAGTAGGTACAACGGTTCATGAACTGTTAGGCTTGTTCAAGGGTCAGTGTGCAACGGTTCATGAACTGGGTTCGCCAACCTTACAAGACTACAAACTCAGTTGTCCATGGTTCGTGAACCGGGTCCCCAACTGATAGCCTATAATACCAACTTCAAGAAATCAGTTCACAACGGTTCTTGAATGGGGTTCATGAACTGTTCCCAACTGAACTCGTTGTTTGCGAACTGGTTCGCCAACCTTCCTATATTTCTGAAACTCATATATCTATAGTTTTTGAATAGTTCTCCATCCTACCCTCAGCAGAAATATCATATAGTTCAATATTCTTCTCTTATGATGTCTAAAACATTTTCACGTGATAAAATCATTTGCATGGACAATTTTCAATTGATGCACAAATTAATTCAAATAATAAATTGCTTGGAACTAATAATGTTAAGGACCGTTGAACATCTTAATCTAGTGAAGTTACATGAATCGTCTCAACATATAGAATGGTAACACATTGAGTAAGACAGAATGGTTCTGTCTTCGCATACCTGGTACAGAATTTCTCCAAATGTCTTCGTCGATCTTTATTCTTCAACGGTGATGTCTGATACTCAACTACCAAATTCTAACCTAGTCCGAGACTTGATTTAGTAGACTAGAAATCAAGATATAATTTTGATCATTTAACACTGAAAACAAGCTTGAGATAGAAACACTTATTGGTTCCACAGAGGTTGCTCTAACAATAGAGACTCAGACAACTGTTAAATACAATCCCTGACACTTTTATGTCCTAGTTGCTTGCTATAGTCGTCCTATGTTAACCTAGGTTTCATCTAAGAAACATAATTAAGTTTACGAATTAAATATTTCACTTAGGAATTCTTGAACCCAAGTACGACTATCTTTACCTTGATAGGGTGTATCCTGATCTTTTTCTTATTGGTTGTTGAGATTTTCGTCAATCTCCATTCCAGAACGGGATAAATAGAAATCGCAAAGTTCTCTATGTCTCAGACTTTGTGATTCCTTAAAATGCATATATAAAACTATTTATTTTTGATCGGTTTAAGATGAGAGGTGGTATTCTTAGCTAACTGAGGGTAAGTTTTCCGGATTCGTGGGGTTTGCTAGCTTTGTATATTGCATACAGATCTCAAAGCCTTGATCTAAATGATCTAACGGGAAATCAAATAGGCTTATTTTTTAGAGGTCGATTAGTAGCAAAACTCTTCACTTAGGTTGAAGCAACTCTTAAGTTGTAAATGACGTCATCTAAGGGAATCAATTGTGTAGAGCCTTGCGAGGTTCAAGAGACGTAAGGAGCACGACTGCAGTTGAATTTATTGGAGGCTTAATTAGGTCTCAACTAAATTCCAATGTGAAGTCTGATAGTAGGCTAGTGTGTATAGCAGCTTAATAAATTTTTCTGTTCAAAGTTGGACGAGGTCCAGGATTTTCTACAGGTGCAGTTTTCCTCATTAAAAAACTTCTGGTATCTTATATTTTTCATTTTTCGTATTATATTATTTTATATTTATAATATGAATAGTATAAGTAGTACCTATTCAATCTAGGTAGTTAAAGTACTTATTACTTATTATCAACAACGAGACTTTTTCTTGTTGAATTCATATCTTGAAAGATAGAGAACAACTTTCATACTGGCAGAATCCGGATCCTCTTGATTTGGATACGATTAGATTGATCTTGGACATTGTTTTGTAAATCGTCCAAGAACTCTTTCTACAAAATCAGGTTTACTGACCTTGTTGTTCAAGCATATTGATTATAGAAGAGATAATAAAAAACTCTATATATACATATTGTTCAGGGATCTTTTAATTAGATCTACTTGCAATTGTATTAGGTTTTTTCCATACAAGTTGCCGAATACAAAAGTTAATGGTGTACTTGGTGCCCTATCCTTTTCAATAAATTTGTATTTTGTAATGGGGGTTCCAAAAGTCTGACAAATCTTAAACTAGTCCTCTGTGATTATCAGGCTTCTTCTGGTCAGATTGTTAGCACTTATAAAAGAAAATACTTAGTGGATGGTACATCTAATTGACAGAAAAGATTGATTTCTAGTATAATGCGAATGTAATTATCCTCTCTACCTAATAAATATATTGTTGTCATGCTCATGAATGGGAGAATCAAATCTAACCATATCTGGTCTATTGTGGAATATCTGCAAAAGAGATTGGCTTCTTGGATTGCTAATTTTCTTGCATTTCAAGACAGAATTATTAGAAATTTTCTTTAGTCTAGAATTTCTGAAGATAACAAAGTTGTCACTTTGGCTTGGGAAAAAGTTTGTTGCCAAATGGGTGAAGGTGGTTTAGGTATTAATATAGCTCTTTTATGAAACTATTGTGGAAAATCGAAACTTCTCATAAAGATTGAGTTCTTTCTTCTTAGTCGAACATAAAGATAAATATGAGAATTAAATTTCTTATTGTAGACGATCCTCAGCTTTGGCTTGGAATTAGATAGGTCATTCCTGACATGGTTGGTCATGCAAAATGGTTGATTGAGTCTGGTAAGAATATTTCCTTTTTGACATGATACCTGGATTCTTGATTCCCCAATTATCAAAAGTTTTCCCGATAATGACTACATCATGCAACATTTACATTTGAAAATTTAGTGATGTTATTGTGGATAACATTTAGGATACTCATGCTGATATGTTGCAATTATTTTTTGCGTCTGATCTGCTCTCATTCATTATGGTGTTGACAAGCTAGTCTGGAGTGGTCATAGTTCTGGTATTTTTTCAGTTTCAAATGTTATTAATAAAATCTTAGTGATTCAACCTAAGTTGAGATGGTATAAGAAGACTTGGCTTCCTTGTGTTCATCCAAGAACTGCAAGTAATATTTGGAAAATTACAAGGGATGTGTTCGTACAAATGATGAGAATCTAAATAAGAGGAGTTTCAATATTGCTTCTAGATGTTATGTATGTCACGAGGGCCAGGATATTACTGACCATCTTTTGTGGTATAGTACCTAGATCTTATGGGGTTGGATAGGAGGTATTTTTTCTCCCTAAATCCTCTTTCTTTTTAGGATTTCATATCTTTAAGTAACACTAAAAGTCGTGTGATTAAAAGATTATGGATCATAGTTGAGCTGTGGTTTACTAGAAATAGAATCTTCTTTGAAAATTATAAGTGTGACGGTAAGAATAATAAAAGAAAGATTACTCAAATCATTTACGTTTGTGAAATCAAAATAAAATGGAAGACGGGTAATTTTACTTATGACCCGTGTATATGAAAAACTTTTGGTATAACCTGCAAGAAAGTAAAGGAAATTGTAGTTATTGAAGTTTTCTTTAAGCTGCCTGATACACATACGACTCTGCTATGTTGTGATAGTGCGTCAAGGGATAATCCTGGTATGTCTGGATATGGGTTTGTGGTCAGAAACCATTTTGTGGAGTTCATTACGGATGAATATTTGGGTATTTATATTCTTACAAATTCTATTGCTGAAGTAATGGCGGTTATATGTGCTTTGGAATGGGTTGTTACTGACAACAAGCTTTAGGTTATTCTTCAATCAGACTCTTCTTCAACTATTTTTGCTTATGAGAATCAAAGTTTTCCTTGGATTTTTTACACCATATGGAAGAGGTTATGTACTAGTATCTGATCCATTAAATTCAAACATGCATTTCATGAATCAACTTTTCAGGAGGTTTTTTTGCTAAGAAAGATGTTCTCTTAGCTCGTGGTCAGGTAGTGCGATGCTTCAAGACCAGAGAACATATATCGGATGGAATTTTCTGACACTGCATATTATAGATTGGTTAGGAAATAAGTTTGTATTTTTATCTTCCTCTTTTGGTTGAGCTTTGAACTTGGTTCCAAGTTGTTGTGTCTTGTTTATGTTTTTGTTTTTATGGACCCTGTAGGACTTGCTGTCCTGTGTGTTCTTCCAGGGTTTTGGTTGTAACCTTTTTTTTAATATATCTATAGTAAACAAACAGACAAACAAAACAAAATTGACCGGACTGGGGAATACCCAGATTAATTGGGGTATACCTAATGAGACAAGATAGGGTCATTAGGAAATAAAACCCAAAACCCTTAGCCACATATCTTCCAAAATGGATAATCTACCCTTGCTTAATTAACATTAATAAATCTATTTAGAATAATTAATTTAGTTCAAATTAGTTGATTAAAATTCTGAAATTATGTTTTATTTATATTGAACTCATGGATTATGTGTTATTATTTATGAGGATTTTTTTTTTTGTTGAGAATTTTGAGAATTTTTTTTGTAATGGAAATGAAACCACACTAGCCAAACACTTCTAAAAAGGGGATTGCAAAGCTGATGAGTGCTTTCATACTCAAAATTACAGAAGGAATCAACACTTTCAGTTTTAAAAGTATGAAAAGTCGGCAAAGTCCACGAAATTGGAAGACGACGACCATGGGAAGCCAGCATGCTGATAATCAATCATAATGCCGACTGTATGATTTTTTACATACAGGAAAGGTGTTGAAAACGCTTGATTAGTCGGCATTTTATGAATTTCTTAACCTGACGACTAATATATAGTCGGCATGGTAGTAATTTTGATGAACCTGGAATACCCGGCACACTGTGCAGTTTACAACCTTGCCGACATTTGGTTATACCCAACAAAAAACAGAATATAAAAAGATGTAATCTAGCTACTTTATTCATGCATTGACTGAAATATAAAATCTAACTCCTTGTCATAGGAATCAGGTATGCACTTAGCACGTGCATCAAGCCTTTGAACCCCTAGGTGGCCCTAGTGGACGAGTTATAGTCTCGTGATGGTTTACATAGAGATCTACCCACAAAACCTACATAAAAACTCGTAAAGCTATCATTCTTCTTCCGAGGAATCGAAGGAATAGTCGTGGTGCTCTGATGGCTGTCGCAACTGCAATCAAATTAATAATCTTATTCCATACAATTAAAGGGTAATATAATGGAAGCAGGGATCGTCCCATGAAGAGCAGTGAGTTTTAGTTGTCAAGGTGTCACAAAGCGGGTTTTTTTTTTACATTTTAAACAAAATAAAATAATCAAAGCAAATAAAGTGAGTTGTAATCAATAGAGAGGGATATGATCGAGGAATCCTTCTTCGTTAACAAACCGTCAATGAGTTATTATAGTTGCATACTCGTCGTTAATCATAGATTATCACCAACCATGAAATAACAGCTAGATCAGTATTATCCCCTAAATTCCTTATATCAATGGATACAGAAGTTCTCGACTACCAGATTATATTCGTCTAAACACCTAGTAGTAGATCACTCAAGGTGTAATTTGGTCGAATGCTTTATCTTTTGTGAATTTATAGGTTGATCCTACTAGTTAGACTCTTAAATCAAGGTTTACTTTTTGGTGCCGTTTATACACACAATCGCTCGACAAAATCCCTTTGCAAGGTCTCGTGTTCTCTACTTGTGTACAAGTTACTCAACGATTACTTATATCCTAAATCAATACTAGAAATAGATTAAATCAATAAATCAATTCAGTTGGCCACCTAAACAATCTATCAATCAATCATAAATATTCGTTATAGTATAAATAAGCGATAATCATATGAAGAACTTCAAACTAGATTAATATAATAACTCAAATATTGTTTACAACTTAGAATTCATCCTCAATCAATAGGTGTTTAGCTACTCATGGATTTAGAAGCATCCATGATATACATATAAGAGAAGTTAAGAGATATCGCTACCATTGAAGAATCGCTCTGAAACCCTAACTTTCGCTCGGTGTGTTGTTTCTTCTCACCAAGACTTACAATTTCGTGCTCTCTTTATATATATTTTCATATGACCTAATACCTATTTATATAGGTTTACATTGCTTGGACTTCAAGTATCTAAGTCGGTTCAAGAACCCGACCCTAAACTACGAAAGAAGGACGTGAATTTTGGCTTTCATGGTTTGCGAACCCTGTTTGTGAACTTAAATTTTGCCATAAAATCCATGGAATCTCGTTTGTGAACTGAAATTTCAGTTACTCCCGTTAGCGAACTAACATGTCTTCGGTATTCGATAAACTTGTTTTGGCTGTAACTTCTTCGTCCGAACTCGGAATGACCTCATTCTTTTTGAATTATTTTCCTTTTTCAATTCTATTCAAGATGGTGATGATAAAACCTGAATTTGAATGAGTTAAGCTTGGTATTTGGCCCGTCTCTTGATTTTGAGCATTTTTCTCCTTTTCGTCGCACTTCTTCCATTTCTATTTGGCTTGGGCACTTGGATACTTGGAGTACTTATATTCTTATGTATTTTCAGCACTCTTTAGCTCCTTTTTGGATGATTCACCTAATAGAAGAAAATAAGAGAAAACAAGAGTAATAATACGAAAATATGCAAGAATAATAGCTAAAACAATTATGGAATGGACACTAAAATCATATGAATTATGCACTTATCATGATCATACTCTGTAATTTTGGATACCATGAAGTGAAAACTTTCATCAAAAGTGAATGATTCCCCGATTTCCTCCAAGTAGCGTGCTTTTACGAGTTCGTGCTACAAACACATAACAGAAAGTTACTTCGTTGGTATATTGTTATAATGAAATATAAAACAACTTAGTTTATATGATAAAAACTCTAAAAATACTTACAAATTATTAAGGAGACAATCTAAAGTGGCTCGCGTCGAAGACTCGTTGTTCGGTAGCTATGAAATCATATATGCCTTTTTGGATGGCTTGGTACCTATCATGAATTTGTTGAAGACTTTTTCTCTTTGGATTCCCATAGTCTCGCATATATTGGTTATATATATTTTCCTAAAAGGTTTCGGGTTCCACCCTTACGGGGGATTGATCGGCAACTCTACTCTCAGCGTACCATGTTTTGATAATGGCCAAATTTTCGGCAGAGTCAAATGATGCCATGATTTCTTGTAGAGGTATGAAGAGAGTTAGAAAGGGTATGGTAGATGATGAATTGAACTTTAGTCGTAAGGTTTTTAAGTGAATTTTCACGCACAGGAGAAGGTCACATTTTTTTGCCTATAGTCGACAAGATATTTTTTTTATCACAATGACGACTAACTTATAGTCGCATTTTCGTAACATTGTTAATCTGACGACTATTGACAATTAAGCACACATAAAAAATTCATATTCATTGAACATTAGTCGGGACGATAGTGATTTAAGAAGATGCCGTCTAATATATGGTCGTCTAGGTCGTAATATTCTTAACTTGACGACTATTAACTTTTTCACACACCGAAGAAGGTCAGTTCCATATATCATTAATTGGCATGGTAGTGCTTTACAATAATGATGACTACAATACAGTCGGTTAGGCCATAATGTTCTTAACATGACGACACTGGTAACTACACCATTTCTGCTGTCAGGGTCGGCAGTCTGCCAGTTTACCACCTTGTCAACTCTGGTTTAGTCGTCACTGTAACTAAACAAACCATTCATTCAACAACATGTCGGCTAAATTATTGAAACTTAACATAGTTAAGCAAACCATTCATTCAACAAATACGAATCCAACATTTGTCCAAAATAATAAAACATATGTCGAAACAACCTTAAAGAAACATTTTTCCAACCATTAACCTTAACAAATTGTGTAACACATAATGAAACAAAATAAAAATTCATTTATTCACGACCACCACCCCGGACACGTATAGACTTTCGCTTTTTTGGATACCACTTACACGGTTACGAGGCCTATTTAGTTCAGCATTAGGTCGTTGGAACATTTCTGTGGTATCTTCATTGTCAACATTCTTAGCATAGTCAATATGCTTAGTTTTCTCTTCAACCGACAAATGATCTCCTCTAAATTTCGCACAACATATCATCTTCACAAGGGTCTTTAAGTGGTCATTCTATTTTAAATTAAACAACAAACAATTATTAAACTGATTCGATGATGTAATATTAAAACAATAAGAGTAACTCCTAAATACTTAAAAAATTCTTAAGACTTGTTGTTGGGTCTTTCGCGGTGTTCTTCCTATTATGAGCCGGTTGTTCAACAATTTCTTCCCTAATCACAGTAGGATGATCAAAACCGGAGTACCATGGCATGTAATTATCATGAGCTTCATGACCTTCGATCACCTCTTCTAAAATACTCAAATCAACTCTATGAGCATGTATTTCGTACCAATAAGAAATCTCTGGCTGTGGAGCGCAAACGACGCCAATAGTCTTTAAGGACGTAACCAATTTGTCGCATTATCAGGTATAGATTGTACATTGAAAATCCTTGGGGGTAAAACAAGGGGCCGTAGTAAAATGCAACATCATTATTATTCTATCTTTTCTATCATCTCGATACGGGTCGAAGATTACCTCATCTGCAATAAATTTGCCCATGGCAACTCGCATGTTGATAAGCTTCCCTGGCATATCCTTCTCCTGACAACCAGTAAAAGTTTACTTGAATCTTCTTGGCTGGTGCTTTGAGAGATCAATATTGACTTTGATGTTGAGATCGAATTTCACCAACGACTAGAAATACTCGTATATCCAAATATATGCAAACATAAAGTATAATAAGAATATCATCTTACAAGCATTTTGCGAATATAAATAATTTAGACAATTGAATTACCTGGAAGAGACTTAGGTTCCCGTTAACTTGCTTGACTAGAGCCCTTGAAGCCTTTGTCAACTTTGAATTCAAGAAGCCAACCAAAGAAGTACCCCATGAATACATATGCATTTCATTAAGGGGATGCAATAGTTAAAGATACTTGGCATCGACCAAGTTTTAGGAACTTTCGGGGAAGATACAATTGGTCAGGACGTATATCAAATAAGATGAGGCAGTAGGATGGATTCGCACCAAGTCCACACTTTCTTCCTTACCAAAGATTTTCTGGGTCCCAGAGTATGTGCCCCTGAACTGCTTCAGACTTAACTTCTTGCTTTTGTAACTATCCTTTATCACAAACATAGACTCTGAATGCTTCTCATCCAAACCGAACAAGATCTTAGTCAATTTGAAGAGATTCCCCTAAGAAATTTCCTCATCGTCGCCATCTTTGGTGTCTTTAACATCAACCTCGAGGCCTAGAATTTGATGGCAGTCATCGGGAGTTATCGTCATCTCACTGAATGAGAATAAAATTGTATCCATCTCCCCATAGAATCTCTTACAAAAATGCAGATATGGTAACTTTTTCAAACTCAACAACTGAATTCTTCACCGCGGGACACAACCCATAGTTCTTGACAATCTCTTTCATGGAGACACATTCCCTATCAAGTGGTCATTTCTTCATCATAGAATTTGAATCTTGGCGCCTCAAAAGACGGATGGCATTGTTATGATCCTAAATAACGTAAACCAAAAACACGCAATTTAAAAATTAAAAATACTAACATTTGAAACAAATTTAAGATGTAATATCTTAAATAGCAACAAAGTGATATTGACATTACTTACTAGAGTAGAATAAATTTCATACACCCATGAGCCTTTTTATCCAAAAAAAAAAAAATCACCATCTTCGGGTAACCCTAGTAGAGGCTCACCTGCTCTTTGTTGCTTCTTCAAGCGTTGGGGAGGCATGTCGAAATCAATAGGTATATTGAGAACATTCTTTTTTGTCGTTGCATCTTATGGCTGTTGTGGTACATGTTGTTCTTGAACAACCCATGTTTCTTGATCATTACGTTCTTTTTCTCCATCTTGTTCTTCATCTTCTTCAGCAAGTTTACCTTGTCCATCATCATTGTTATCACCACCATCATTACCTTCTCCAGCAGGTAAGACACTTTGATCATCATCATCATCATTACCACCTCCAGTAGGTGGATTTCCTTGATCATCATCATCATCATCATTACCTCTTCTACCATCTGGAATTAATTGTTCTTCATCTAGAGTTTTATCTTCGGGTGGATGAGTCTATTCCCGTTCATGGATCCTAAGCGCTCCCGGCACTACATGTTCCCTTCGATGTATTGCAGTTAAGAGTTTGTCACCAATGCGAGGAGGTATTGAAGGTGAAGCATCATTTTTCTTTTGTTGCTTGACCTTTTGCATCCTAATCAAGAAAAATGAAAATATTTTTCAACTAGCCGTCAGGGTCAATATTTGAACAAGGAAACGACTAAGTAACAATAGGATTAATCGGCAGGGACGAAAATAATATTAGGTGTCGATTAAACCCTAGTCGTCACCTTAGCAAAAAAAAATAGTAACGACGAATAACAAAAAGGTACACAGAGAAACTTGGTTTTGGTCATCAATTAGTCGGGAAGGTCTATAATCTATATAGTGTCGACAAAAAAATAGTTGGCAGGGATGTATTCAAATAACATGTCGGCTAATAACCAAATGGGACTCAGGAAACACAAGGATTTTCACAGCATTAGTTGGCAGGTTAGGAATTTCAAGAACGAACGACTAATAAAACTGCTTTTAGTCGGCGAGGTTTTAAGGTTGAACAACGTGACAACCCTGTAAATGGAACTTCCAGATATGAAAAGCCGACATGACACTCAACCTAAGAATACATCGAATACTCCTAAATATGAAAAGTCGGCAAGGTCGTCGAACAGACACCATGCCGACTATATAACTGCAAATTCAGAAATTCAAATTTTCTGACCTAATTTGACATGCAAACAAAAAATTGAAGTACTTGAGTGAGTTTAAGTAGTCACTTACTTTCTCAATCGTTTCATTTCTTAGATTTCAGCAGTTTCAGTGATCTTTTCTTCACCCACTGATTTTTTCTTCCGTTTTTATTGAACATATTTTTCAATGCCAGGGTCTTCAGTACTAGGACTTCTTTAAGTTTGTTCACATGCGGCTTCATGTCTAAAGATTAATCGACGATGGAATTTTCGAATTGATGATTACAACGAATTGTTCGACGAGTTTCCGACGAAGGTGTGTGGTGGTGGGGTGAGGGGGTATGGTAGAGGAGAAGATAAAATGAAAATGAGTTGATAAAATAATTAGGGTAATTTTAATAATAACAGTAAGGATATAGTTTTGTAACTTTACCCATTAAGACATCCCCTTAGCCATAAACAAAGTCCACTTGAAATCGGGTATACGCGCTCTCTTTCCTATCTTTTTTCTCTAAAACTTCTCAAACCAGTGCTTGATTTCCCCAATCTCTACATGATTCTTTTTGATTTGTTTGGTATGATCTGATATTTCAGATCTGTCAGGCATATCAAATAATCTTATGTAAATTATAAATAAGTAATCATCGCTCTCTTAAGCGATTTAGGTTTTAATTTTTTTCAATAATCAATCATTAATGGTATGTAGTTCTTTCCATTTAGATGTTTTCTCATCGCTAATGGCTTATATTGGCCATTTAGTTGTTTTCCTATCTGTATTAACAGCGAACTTTGATATATTCTGTAACAATTTGTTCAAGTGTGATCATATATTCAAGTATATCTTAGGAGATACTTCATTCAAACATGGTGTGGGTCCTTTTATCCAAGATCAGTGGCTGTTGGTTATGATTGTAACTACAGTTTTATGGCCGATTTTCGCGTCTTGCTTAGGCGCAAGAACAAAGAAGATAGAAGGGGGAAATTGGGAGAAAAATCTGATTCTCAGAGAAGCCCAAGATTTTCAAGAAATATGCATGGAAAGGAATATTACTAATTTATGAAGCAAAGAATGATCAAGAACCAGATGTAAACAACAGCAACGTCAAGACCAGAAATCATACACCAATGGATTCACCATCAATATTTGGCAGGTTCATAACTTTTGGGGGGTTTACTGATTTTTTTAGTTGAATTCTTATTTCGGTTTTTGATGTATTTCCGAATGGGGGGTTTGCGGCATATTGATTTACATTGGATTTTTTGTTGTTCATGATTTCTTGATATGAGATCTGCTATGGAGAATATAGCAAGGCATTTTCTTGGTTTTGTTGGTGTTGGCAAAGATCAGTGGGTTGGGAGGAGTAACTGGAACGCTGGGGATCTTTAGTATTAAGCAAATTCAGTATGTCGTTGTTGATGCTTTTTTTCTGAAGCTGGAAGGATTATCAGGATTTGGGGTTTCTGAAATTTCTGGGGGTTTCTTGATGTTTTTCGGTGGACTCTCCTCATGAGGAATTCTTGTTTGGGTTTTTGAAATGGCCGGTTTGCGGCAACACAACTGTATAGTACTGATTTACAATTTGAGCCTTTTCTTTGTTCATTCTAGTAGCTCATGATTCAGGGTAATGCTTAACAATTTGAGGGTTGAATCATGAATGTGTATGTTTAATGCTTAAAATGCTTCATTTATTGAGTAAACTTAACGAAGAGCTTAATCTACTTGCTAAGAAATGAAGCCAAACATTTGAACAGTAGTTGAGCATTCCGAGTATCAGGAGAAAACACATGAAAAGCATGCCCCTCTTCATTACTCTCGAACAACTTGACATCCTCACCTTCCCATCCATTCTTCTTCAATTCCTCGCAATAAAACTTACCTCTCTCTTTCAATACATCATTTTCAGCAACACAGACCAACACTCGTTTACATCCCAGGCCTGACAAACTCGGTGCACCGTTCGCGAACGGGTTAAACATCGGATCATCAAGGCCATCCTTAGCCGAAGGATTAACAAATAACCATATCTTCTCTACCATCCCCTTAAAACCTTCATCCATATCTGTTTCCGATCCAATCGGTTCAGACCCCCAAAAATATGGGTGAACTAAAAACATACCTCGAATGACACTACATCCATTTGCACCAGCTCTCATAGCTATGTTGTGAGCAATGTTTGCGCCAGCACTGTCACCACCCAAAAATACCCTATCGAAATTAACGTTGGTTTTCAGCCACGGTTCCACGTCAAAACCGTGGGTAATACTGTGTTGCTGTGGTTGTTCATCAGTATGAGAAAGTACCCATTGGAAAGAAGTCCAACAATCTTCATAAGCAACAGGAAGTGGGTGTTCAGGTGCTAACCTGTAATCAACTGAAACAGCAACTACATTAGCTTGAGAAACTATGGCATTTAAGTAACGCTGCTGAAAAAGGGAGAAGGCAGATTCAATGCAGAAACCTCCACCATGGAAGTAAATGAGAAGAGGAAGCTTTTCAGTAGTTGTGAGTTTACTACTGGGAATGTAGATTCTAGCAGAAATGGATGGGTTGGTAGAGATTGTGATGTCTTTGGAGGAAACACCAGTTTTTGCGTCTTTCAGTGACGGTGGGACTATTTCGGATTGGATTAAGCGCTCGACACGACCGTTTTTATAAACGCGAAGGAGGGGAAGAAGCTCTGAGGCGATCTCTTGATCAGAGGAAGCCATGGGGTTAATGGTCGAAAGTGTTTTGAATTAGTAGATGAGAAGAACTTTCATATTTATAGAAAACCCTATCCTTGTATGATAAAGCCAATCAATCTTACCTCATCACCATTGTCATCAACTACACTGCCATGTGCTGATTGCCAGTGCCTGCGTCTACAGCTGGGACAGCAGGCTTTGTCCAAATCTGGTACATGAGGTGGCACAATCTTAATGGATTGAGAGGGAAATGATTCTAGTATCGGGATTGATAACGAGTAAAGAGGGGAATGATTAAAGGTCCAGATTTATTTTTCCATATCTGGACAATAACAATTGTCTCATGTCTAGAATTTTTCGATTGCCAGTGTAGTTGGGCAGGAATTGTGGGATTATCCGTGTCCCGCAGTGAGGAAACAAAATATCCTTTTCTTGAAAAGATAAAAAGGCAATCGAGCATTCCAAGAGGTCAACACTCTTTGGAAATGTGCCCACACCATAAAATTTCTTCAATTCACGAATGATGATCTTTACTGTGGTCTTAGCTGCGGATGTCTGGGCACTTCGAATGACTCCCGCATGGACACTGAAAGAGCCTACCCATGGCACTCTTGCGGATTACAAAAGTGAAACAGTGTCATTCCTCCAAAGGTAACTTGTTTCTTATTAAATTGTGCTGAGGGACCTCACGGATCTAGAATTTGTTTCTACATCTATGGTTCATGTTATATCTGGCAAGCATCTTTCATTTTCTGCATGCTTCCCAATATTATGAAATATAAAAGTTGAAAAGAACCAGCGATATTACATGATTACAAAACAAATAACACAGACGCTGATTCATCCGAAGGTTCTGCCAATATAGCATTGTTCGGCTCTAGAGAGAGAGAGAGGACTAAGTGAATATTTTTCTGCTACTGTACAATGTTCACCATCAACATGTGTTAACAATTAGGGATCCACGGGTCAGGAACAAGAACTGGTCTTACAGGAGAATTGATCTTATAAATGGTTGCTATTGCGCTGGTGGTTCGATTTTGTAAGTGCTCTAGTGAAGTAGTTGCGGATCTCCGGGATTATACATTGGATGAGATGAGCATGACTGCATGCACAAACAGGTGAGTTTAATTAGCACACGTAATAAAAACCAATAAGCTATTAACGAACGCTAAGGAAGATAAAGTGAGAAAAGGAAATGTTGTAAAATATCTAGTGATTATTGGCACTCTGGTTTTTGTTATTTAAACAATACCTATAAGGTTTATTTATCATACTGTATACTTAATACCTATTGGCACTCTGGTCTTCTCTAGACAGCCACCATCCTTGATCTTTTTGGGCTGGATGTTATTATATAAACCTTTAGAAACACAGATAAAACTTTGACTTTTGCATCTAGCTAAGTATTTCTTACACAGCAGTAGCTGTGCCGTTAAAGAGCTCTAACTAGTCTAATCCTAGAATTTCTGTCGCGGATTGACATAGTGCCTGCATGTGTGTTTATGTGTGTGAGAGAGGGAGAGGGAGAGAGAGCATACCCTGGCCTCTCACTCAATTTTTCGAAGTGCTCCAGAATAAAAAGGATGCATATGTCCCGTAATGAAATTGCATGGAAGTTTTCTGATAGCTCGTACATGGTTGAGACGTTTTCCAAAGATACATCCTGAAAAACAAATATCGACAAAAATCATCCAAATTAATCTTTCTGGAAAGCACACTTCGTGTATACCATTTCTCGAACTAAACTTCTTAACTCACCTGTGCAATTGCATATTCACAAAGACGCTTAAGCCCCTCCAGAAGATACTGATCTGCAGCTCTGAGGAGATCTTGCGCTATATCTAATGTAACGTCGACTGATCCTGTGTATATGAATCTGCGAGCGGCAAGTCAGGTGCATTATATTCCAGTACTTTGATTTAGTAACAAACAAGGGAAAATAATCTAGTGAAATGCTAACCTCATCATCAACTCAAACACTTCCCATCTTATATTAGGAATCTCTATATCCCTGGCGTCCTTCTCCTGTGACATTTCCACATTTTATCATTCACTTGCCAGTAATTCAATCCCATGAAAACAAATTCCAGGTCATCCAACCTCGGAACTTGGACTTCCTAACAACAACGCAGATTAAATAGAGAAAATAGTTGTATTGTGCTTTTATTTTCACGCCAACATAAGCACGATTACACACACATTACTCAAAATAAAGTTGTAAGACGCAACCAAGCTTACCCGATAACCACCATCAAACATTGCACGGAATGCGTCTGAGGAAGCAAGCAGGGCAATTCTGTGAGCATAGAACCGTCTACCTGAAAAGAAAGAGGGATCGCATGTTTTGAGCCTTTATCTTGAACTTTCTTTAAATGAAACTTATGATGTCTTTTACACGACGGACTGAATTTTGAGCATTTCCTGGACACTGAGGAGTGAAAAATAAATACAAACTGAAACAATAGTCCAGAACAATCTACCTTCGACTAAGAAAGTGACGTCAGAGAGTGTAGCACTATTTACATACTGCTCGCCTAAATACACCTGAAACAAGAATTAATCGATGTCATTGGCATACAAATATGTATTCCAGGAACAAGCCAGATCTATTTAGAATAAAAAGTTCTTGCAGAACATATGAAAACGGCTTCAGACGGAAAAAGAAAGATACCTAACAATCTGATAGACTGAACAACACAAATATACATGACATTTGACACGGGGTGCCCGAAAAATGACCTTTTATCTGTAGTTGCATAGTCTAAAAGGGAGCTCTGGCCCAAGAACTAAGTTTAGTTTATGTTGTCACCTGAGGTGTTGGAGATGGAGGAGCTGCATCCATTGGAGAAAGGGACGAGGCTTTGTTAGCCAACTTGTACAAGGCGGCAGAACCATCTAGCTGTTGCTTTACATTTGCAGACCCAAGAAGCCCTACAAGTGACTCCAGTCCTGCATGTACATTTTGTAAAGCAATCAACTCCACTTCATGCAGTAACAGAAGCAGTTAACTAACAAAATCACAAAGATGCAACAACCAGTGCTCACCATTGTTATCAATGAATATTGTCCTTTGATCATCAGGCGAACAAAGATGTGCAAGGGCCAGGGAAACTCGTCTCTGAATAACCTTCTCCGCTACGCGCATAAGATACAACAGATGGCTCAATACCTGGCAGCAAAAAGAAAAACCATCCAATAGTAAGTTAATTAGGGAGTATAACAGCAGGAGGAATAATGCAGACAAAGTAAAAACAGGGAGAGTAAGTAGCTAGCATGTCAGCCGGTTGACATATAAAATTGCTATCTGAACCTAAATCCACAGGCACAGGCTTTTTATCAGGAGATGTAAATTGTGACAAAGACAACACTTACTCTACCATGGACCTTCTCCTCTAGTCTCTTTAATGTCTTTGCTACACAATCTTTGGTTGCCTGTGATACATAAAAGTTAAAAATATTAATAATGCTTGTTTCAAGATACCCTGCTGGACTTCCAAAAACTCCAAGGTTGTAAAAAATCAACAATCATTGACAAATTATCTTAGTCATGCTAATGTAATACCATCATCATCGGGATAGTCCATCAAAATCCTATCAGTCTATTAGAAAAGAAATGTAGAAAGAAAGAAAATTACTTGAACGATGAATTCTCCATCTTGCAGCTTTTGAATACCTCCAACCTTGATAAAATCAGAAACATTATCCTACAAGAGGAAAGAGTTTAAAATAGGTCAGCTTACAATCATATTAAACAAACAAATTAATACACAAATTAAAGGAGGCAAATGTAGACCTCATTATCCGCAAGACCATAAAGAGCAAACGCGGCATTGTGTTGCAGAGACCCATTTTTTGAGTCAAGCAGCTTCAATAGTGGCTGAAGACCACCATTGTGAGCAATACCAGCTTGGTTGTGTGTGTCCTGAAAATCACAAGCTGAATGTAAGATGGTTGGTATTTGTGATTTTTCTGAAACTTATACTTCATGTGTGCCAGACATCTTGAACCGATTTGAGTGTGTGCCAGACATCTTGAACCGATTTGAGTGTGTAGTCAACATAGCTGCAGTAGTGAAAAGGCAAGGGAACTTCCTTAAGGAACCCATTAAGAGGGGGGTTTCTTCTCTATGCCGCGTAGTATATAAAAGATGCTGTTTCAATTCTCTCTTCGCCATTCTGTAATAATTAGTAATCATGTTTTGAGGACAATAAGCATGTATTATCTTGTGTACCAGAGCATGCATGGATCCCATAATAAGTGTCCAGAGATGCTTGAGAACAAGAGGAAACCAGATGAAAAAGTTTGGATGCAATCACCATTATGGACAATCTTATTATGTCCACACAATCTTATCAGTTAACAGGTTAAACATGAGAGCTGCATAAGTATATAACCTGTGCCAGTCTTCCCAATGCAAAGGCTGCCATCTCTCTAAGCTGTAAATCTGGGGATTGGAGCATTTCAATTAAAGGTCGAACAGCACCTCTCTGTACAATATGCACCTGCAAAAACCACATTAAGTCAATTTACCAATTAGTACCTGGGAGGCAGACTCTTCTTGACCATATTACACAAGCAATCTGTATGTAATCAACCCAGAAACAATATATAGAAGTACAAATGTATAACCCACCTTGCAATCAGAATCAGTCGCAGCAAATTGCCCTAGTAGCAGAGCTGCCTCCCTTTGGCTCTCCGAACAAAGAGAACTGCCATCCAGGACACAAACTTATGAAAATAGAACAAAGTACAAGTTTGTTCGCGCGAGGAGAAGGAAAACTTCCAGTTGCCACAAAAGCATGATGTGATAAATGCAATGTGTTTGGTTTCTGGAGAACATAACTGGGAAGGCACTGCTAGGAAGGTAAGTGTAAATAACTGAGTGTACCTAAGTAATCCGATAACTGGTTGTAAAGCTCCAGCCTGAAGCACATCTTTCTTTATGTTTGGGGACGAGTGAACCAGATTCCCAATAACACCAACCTGAAAGATGTGTGAAATTGATTGGAGGCTATAGGTTATTATGTGAATTACAAACAGCAAAGATCACAAGGATGCAAGTCTCTTAGCCAGTTTATTTAACAGTTTTATGGTTAAACCTACCGCCTCGTAATGTATTGCGGCATCCTCAGACCTAAGCATTAAAATGAGGGTGGGAAGCGCATTGCATTCAACAATCTGTAAGGTCAGGAAACAAAGCATCAGAGCAAATTCGTAAAGAACATGAAGAAAATAATGTACAACAAGGCAGCCAACCTGGTTTTTATTTTCATCATTTTTAAATGCTAAGGTTCGCAGGGCCCCAGCAGCCGCTCTCTGTACCTTTGTATCAGTGAACTCAAGCAACTCAACAAGAGGTGGAATTCCCCCCTCAAGCCTGAACATAAGCCCACAATATACGGCACATTAGAGAGAAGGAAAAAGGGTGAACACGCAGCTCAGATCTGGAGGTAATTTAGCAAGTACAGCAAGCAAACCTGACACGTGTCTTAATATTACTATTCTCGTGAGCAAGGTTGGTAATCGCATCAGCCGCTCTCCTAATAACACTATTTACGGCCCGAGAGTTAGAACCATGTGTGTGCCTCTTTAAGAGGTCAACTAGATGAGACAAAGCACCAGCATCGACAATCAATTGTTGGTGCTCTGGCTGTTAACAGAAAAAACAAGTGGAAGTATGAGTTGAAAGTAATACATATAACACCAGGTATCCCATTTTAAGTTAATTAGCATCCAATTAAATCATTTGAGAATCACCTCGAAGCAGAACCTTTTATTATTTTCAATTGTAAAAAAATAAATATGTCAAAGATTTCGAGCAACAAGCTGTCAAAATTCATATTCAAATTATTACCTTGATCATATCCTTTAGAAACTCTTTCTTAATTACTCTTTTATGTCTACGCTAAAATTCTAACATGACACATGGTGACTTTTAGCAGAGCATGGATATCAATGGTGTTTAATATTAATGGTGATTTTTAGTAGAGCATGGATAGTACGAATTCCATGTCAAATCATCATAGACAATTTCTAGCTGTTGCCATCCCTACACAGTCTACAGTACAAAATGAACAATTCAACACATAATCCGCCCAATTTGTGGTCATATCTCCAAACGTCCCACCAAAATGAAGCTAATGTTAACTAGAAACACAAAACAGCAAGAAAATGACACTGTGCAAAATAAAAAGAAGAAAAATTATTACCTTGACAGCTAGTAGTCCAAGAGCAAAAGCACTTCCTTTCTCAACTTCGTGTTCAAAAGGCTTAGGAGCTGATTCATCATCATCTGAAATGAATGGAGGAGCTTGTAGATGTTTGACTAAAGCCGTTACAGCACCACCATCTACAATTATATTCACCACTTCTTCTGCCACAAATCAACAAAATCAACTTAAATCAAATTCCTAAAAATTTCAGAAACTAGTTCAAAAATTTCAAAAAAAATAAAAAAAAAATGAGAGATCTGAAAAATTGAAATTTGAATTTTTACCATTTTTGGCCAGTTCAGCAAGGACATGAGTAGCACGTTTAGCAGAAGCTCGGTGAGATTCATTCCATGAGAAAGTAGAATTGAGTATATCAACTTGAGTAGCGACTTCAATTGTTAGGTTCTGATGATTAATTTGAGTAGCAGAAGAATCTGAACAAGGAAGAGGAGAAGGAGAAGGAGAAGAGGAGATCTCTCTCACTTTATGTTCTTCTTCTTTATCTCCTGCTGCTGCTGCTTCTAATTTTCTCTTCAATCCTTTTCTCTCTTGTACTCTGGTTTTAAGGCTCTGCTGTTCTGGTTTTCTCTTTTGCTCCATCAGACACTCAAACACACACACACACAGAATTCTAGTGAGAGATGGAGAGAGAGAGTAGTGCAGACAAATGAAGAAGATGAGAGAGAAACTAGAACTGAAAAGAGAGAAGCTTTCAAGGAGAAAAGGGATATTTTAGTACATTCATGAAGAGGGATACTTTAGTAAATACGGAAGATTATTCGGGATCCGACAAAACTTTGACGAAAAATATATCGATGATATATCAGCGCCGTATTAGCCTGACATTTTTAGGAGGATTTTTTTATTCCCAATCCATAGCCAAGGTTAAGGGATGTCCAAAAGATAAAAGAATGAATTGATGCCATTCCGTAATCAGAAATTATTTTGTGTCCGATTGTTAATATTAAATCGGTAGTTAAATAACATAAAGATACTACCGATTGATATAAATTTGTGTTAAATGCGTATTTGGAGCTACTATTAATAGGAAGTTAACGATAAATTCATTTACTACCGATTATAGGCTCAATCAAAATTCAAAAAAAAAGGATTTTTGTAAAATCTCATTTTGGGGCTACTCTGTATTCGGTAGTTATATAAACTATTTTGAGTACCGAATATAGTTGGATATTTGCAAAGAGATCTATTGTACAATCGGAAGTCAGGATTTTACCTCACCTACTACCGATTATAGGCTCAACCAAAATTCAAAAAATAGATGATTTTGGAAAAATCACATTTTGAGGCAGTTCTATATTCGGTAGTTATATGAACTACCTTGACTACCGATTATGGTAGGATATTTGCAAAGAGAGTCACTATATAATCGGAAGTCGGGATAACTTCATTTACTACCGATTATGGGCTCAACCAAAATTCAAAAAATTGAGGATTTTTGCGAAATCACATTTTGGGGCAACTCTATATTCGATAGTTATATGAACTACCTTGACTGCCGATTATAGTAGGACATTTGCAAATAGAGCCACTGTATAATCGGAAGTTAGGATACCTTCATTTACTACCGATTATAGGCTCAACCAAAATTCAAAAAATTGAGAGCATTTGCAAAATCTTATTTTGGGGCTACTCTATATTCGGGAGTTAAATAAACTAAATTTACTACCGGTTATGGTAGCATTTTAGCCAAAGGTATACTTTAATCGGGAGTCAAGATAAAAAAAAATTACTGCCGATTATAGGATAATCAAAATTCAAAAGATAGAGGATTTTATTTTGGGGATACTTTATATTCAGAAGTTATATAAACTAAATTGACTCCTGATTGTGGATTAACTTCCCCATTGTGAAGTTATCTACCGATTGTAAAGGGTAGTTTGGCCATTAAAAAAACGGGAGATAAGGGATGGCTACATTTTATGTTTGGGTGACGTTTTTTATCTTTTTGTGTCTCCCCTAATTCTTTTGGGGTCGCCCTTAAATATGCCAGCCGTATTAGTGTACATAATAGCAACTAATCACATTTTTTTTGGGTGCAGATCCTCTCTGACCAAAATATGTTTGTCTCTCTGTCCCCACCAACGATTGCGTGACACGTGTTGATGTTAAAATTAATTAAATCTAAGCCTTAACTAATTTAAAATACGGGAACGGTCCGCGAGTTATAACCCCTATAATGGTTTTAGAAAAACCTAGGTCAAAGGAGGGTCGACTCTAGTCGCAACTAGTATCACACAGGAGGCGTGGGGATTAGGTTTCCCAGTTTCAAGAGTTCTCCCTTATATAGTCTTCAAATCAGGGTTTGCAATCAACGTTACTTGGTAACAAAACATTCAATATTCACCGTTAGATGAAAACCTGATCAGACTCAAGCTAATATCTTTCAACTAGTAGATCGAACTTAGCTTGTTATGCACAAATTAAATGTGACGTCATTTAGATGTGGGTAACCATACCTAAACGTGTACACTTAGTTGGCTCAACAATAGTTAACCGAAGTTAGCCATATGAACACTTTCATATCAACCTTGTTAATCTTAAAACAACTAGTTCAAATGACTCAAATGAAACTAGTTATAGAGTTTTTCAATCGTTTATATTCTCGTAGAAGTATACAAGACACAATTAAAGCAAAATCGATTTTGATTCACTCGATTCATGAACATTATACCCATGGTTTGCAAAAGATTGCCCTCCTTATTTTATAAATGCATTTGTTCATGAACACACCGATTTTAGAACTTAACCCACTCAAGTATGCAAACGGGTACGCATACCTAAGTAACCGGACTTGGTCTGGGTTCGCCAGTATGCAAACGGGTACGCATACTGTCATTCACGACCAAACTCAGTTGAATTCCCGGACTTGGTACGCATACGGGTGTGCATACTAAGTTCTCAGACTTCAACTATCAAAGCAGTACGCATACGGGTGTGCATACCATGGTTCTCGGACTTGGAATAACTTGCAACAGTTAGCATACAAGTACGCATACTGTGCTATATCCAATCAATGGTTAATTATTCTAAACTCTCATTTCAATCATTGAAACATTCTTAGAAGACGATAATATCTGTCTCACACAAACTATTAGCTTCTTAGCAATTTTAAAGTGATCAAATGATCAATACGAAACATTCCGAGTCTACACCAAATTATTGTCTCACACAAATCACATAAAATGTTAACAGACAATTTTCACGTGATCAACTTTTGACTTTCGTCAAGAATATAAGATGAACTTGGTTAAAGCGAAAGCTTACCAACACATATTTTCGAGAAATATTTAAGCGAGTTAAACTCAGCTCAAATATCAAATGTGTATAATTGAAGTCTATATAACTATACGACTTTTGTCTCAAATAGGAGATAGAGTAGAAATAGACTTTTGAGTGATAGATGAGTTCAAGTCTCCACATACCTTTTGTTGATGAAGTTCCACAAGCTCCCTTGAGTAGTTCTTCGTCTTCAATCGATGAAAGACGTTAAGTCTAAAGCTCAACAACATATTCTATCCTAATCCGAGACTTAGCTATAAGTAGACTAGAAATCAAGACTTATAGTTATAGCAATTAAACTTGACAAACAAGCTTGAGATAGCAAAGCTTGCGAGTTAGACCGAGCAGTGCTCAAATAATCTCCCCCTTTGTCAATTTTAGTGACAAAACTATCAGTACATATGGATTACAAAATAAATAAACTTTGTAGCTTCTCATCCAAATGCTTTATTTCCTTGGTTCTTCAACATTACTCGAAATCTTCGTCACGTCCAAGTACTCTAGTGATTCTGAACGTGTTCAAATCAGCATCATAGTTGTTGAATACCTTAGCTATAACAATATATAAAAACAAGATGTTTTCGTATTGTTATATGGTGCCATAGTATTATTACACAACATCAAAGTCCAATTGCATCACAACTTTGACAACAATACTATGGTGATATGTATCACTCTCCCTTAGTCAATACTTCGTCTCACAATAAAAACCACTCCCCATTACATAATGATCTGTAAATTATATGTATTTGTAGTGTGAACTACACAATAATTCTCCCCTTTTTGTCAGTATAAATTGGTAAAGGTACGAAAACTAGCGGGATCATAATGAAATTCTCATAGAGATACTTCATGACTAAAAGAGAACATAAAAACTTTATAAAGATACAAGATAACTCCTACGATATTCCACATCCACACTCCTCACAAAGATTTGGCAATTAAGCACGAGTTCAATTAAGAACTCTCCCCTATAAAATGTCATTCCAAAAAGAACAACAAGAGTGACCTTACTTTTATAAGAAAATTATGATTTCTTTGGACATTAACAAATTACATGAAACATGAATTTGTATCCAGAAAACTCAATTAAGTTAGCCACAAGAGAATCCAGGATTAATTTAATCGGAAATGCTCAACATAAGAAAACTTACGAAGCCGCACAATACTTTTACATAGAAGTGGATCAAGGAAATATCAATACTGCGGAATATTCAAAGACTCATTCTATCTTCATCAATATTTGCATAATGATACCACAGACTTAATCCTTGTTATCAAAAGTTCATCTATTTTCCATCAATATTTGCATAATGATTTATAATAGACTTAACTTTTGACATACATGGGACAATCATAGTTCACGGACGTAAACACACATATCCCGTAAAATTATTATTGCAATATATAAAACCAATAAAGATTAATACTGCAAAATCATCTTCCAAATAAACTTTAGAATTTAAATAAATAAATCTAAAAACATTGCAAGATGAAAATCGTTGGCAATATCTATGTGTACTTACAATAGTTGTTATTCCAAACCCTAGTTATCCTTCTTAAAACACAAGAATAAATTCTCATAAGAAGTTTCCTAGACATCGTAGAGCTTTCTCCGAGCATCTACTGAGAATTCCTTCTCATTATTGAAAAACCATTGATTATGGAATCGTTCAATTCCTCAAAATCTTCAAAAATATCAGTTAACTCACTAAGTTCTCTTTTTAGTCGACACAAGGTGTTCTTTGTTAGAAACAACATATGTTCATAGTGAGCTATCTTTTCTAAAGAGAAAATGATTTGAGATTTTAAATCATTTCTTTTGTTGATGAAATCCTTCACCATACCCCTAAAGTTATTATCAAAATGACAAACAAACAAAAGGAAGTTAGAGTAAGAACCTTCTTCATCATTTGTAGATTTTTCCTTCTTCTTCCTTGAGGATTTGATTCCTTCACAAAGATACTCATTAACTGCTTCAACTGCATCCCTTTTTGTGGTACCTCTAGTTATAGGAGCCATGAAACTGTATCTTTCAAAGATAAATGAGCGAAGGGAAATTTGATCACAAATGAATACAAATAGACCGTTGGACAACCAAACCCCCTATAAGAACTTTGAAAAAGTCTTTTACGGTTCATGATCCATTACTATTTTAACTAAGTAGATATTTTTTAACATAAAAAAATAATAATTATGCAAAACTTGAGCAACCTTGATGCAATCCTCATTTTCTCAAGTTAAAAATGAGGATGCGGACGTCACTGGTATTAGATAGTGACGGAGTGAGCAGAATACTCACATCTTTTATCACATAGTTACTTACCAAGATTTGTTGTATAAACATACTTCTTACCTCGTCTGAATCTTCTCTTAGATTTCTTCTTGTCTTCAGGAATTCCATGTTGACTACCCAAGACCAGATTTATTCTTTACATGTCATTTTCAAGTTTGGCAATCCTTTTGTTGTTCTATTGAATTTCCAATACTTAATTTGGACATGATTTGCATTTCCACAAAACGAACAAATCAGAGAGGATTTATTGTCTTGCTTATTTTCCTCTTGTTTATTACAACATTCATCATCAATTATTCCAAAACCGGATGGACCAAAGGAGTTATTTGTGCTCACGGTTTTGATTTTGAACCCTAAACCATTTGTGTTTCCAAAAGACTTCTGACCGAATAACATTGTTGAGATCTTGTCAGAACTTCCAGACAACCTTTGCAGGTCACACTTAAGAGTATTAATCTCTTTTTATTTTAGAGATAGGGTTCTCATGAATTCATCATTAAAACAATCTATCTCAAGATTTTTCACCCGAAGTGATGATTCAAGTTTCTCCAACGAAGCCTTTAGTTGAAGATTTTCTTGGTGAATTTCTTCACTTTTATCCAAGAATTCAAAAATCTCAGTGTCAGACACATATGAAAAAGCGGGGAAGCAGGGGTCTAACAACCACACCCAATATTTTGTTCGGCAATCTGAATGGACTAACTCCAATATACTTTCAAGAGAATCAACTAGATAGTCAGACTCAATCTTTAGAAAAGCATGTCAAAGAGTTATACAATAGAACTTCTTTAAATTAATAAATTAATAACTTCGCTAAAATAATATTTTTAGCCAGTCCCGACTTAGGCCAGTGTGTTATATTAATAACCCCGATAAATTTATAAGATAATAAAAATTTTAAGCTTACAATAGGGCCCAAATAATATATAAATCAGTAATCAATGTATAACACTATATTATGGTGCTTTATTAAAATAAGAATCCAAAGTTTTTAGTTTCTTGTCCACATTTACATAATATTGGACCTCATATTTAATTTTTTGTAGTCCGTTGAGAAGTTCCGCGGTGATTTAGTTGTATTGTTCTTTTTATTGTTTTAATTTTTAACGTTAAAGTTTATATATTATATTACATGATATTATGTTATAAAATAATTTGATTTGAAAAACAAATCTCTAAATACTTGTATGTAGTAAAATTATTCTACACACTTAATTTTTTCAAATGTTGTTATGGTATAATGTTCTACAAACTTATTTTTGAAATCTAACTTTGGTATGTTTCCATAAATTAATAACTTATTAATTTATCGATAAATTAATAATTCGCTAAATTGATAGAACTTGACAGTCCCGAGACTATTAATTTATCGAAGTTTTACTGTGTATTAATTTCTCAATTCAATCCGCAATCAAACAAATAGGAATTTGCAAGCCCGATTGAATAAGAGAAATAACTTGGACGGTATCATAAACCAATATCCAAGTGTCAATCAATTCAATCAATAACCCAAAGACCCAAAGATCAGATTCAAGAACTGATTGAACTTAACGCACAACCTGTGATATTTCTATCATATAGCAAAATATAATGCGAAAAAAGAAATAACACAGACACCAAAAATTTTGTTAACGAGGAAACAACAAATGCATAAAAACCCCGGGATCTAGTCCAGATTTGACCACCACACTGTATTAAGCCGCTACAGACACTAGCCTACTACAAGTGAACTTCGGACCAGAATGTAGTTGAGCCTTAACCAATCTCACACTGATCAAGGTACAGTTACGCTCCTTACGTCTCTAAACCCCAGCAGGATTCTACGAACTTGATTCCCTTAGTTGATCTCACCCAAAACTAAGAGTTGCTACGACCCAAAGTCGAAGACTTGATAAACCAATCTGTCTCACACAG